>NC_069797.1:42416115-42719145 GCF_027406575.1 Nycticebus coucang
TTTCTAATGCAAAGATGGAAGAAGGTAAAGGGTATTTTTAAAATATGCAGCCCACAATCTGGGAAAAGTGCCTGTCCTGGAGCTCTCAAATATAAACTGGCTTGGACCAGTTGAAATAATGGTCCC
Organism: Nycticebus coucang; assembly: GCF_027406575.1. NCBI lineage: Eukaryota > Metazoa > Chordata > Mammalia > Primates > Lorisidae > Nycticebus > Nycticebus coucang. The sequence goes on from NC_069797.1 coordinate 42,416,242, forward strand.
TTCTTCTGGCCTGGGTGGCTCCTACAGAAAGTCACCAGGACATCCTAGGAGGGCTTCTTATTCATTTCACAGTTTTATTACCAAAAAATATTTCAGATGAATGCCATATTAAAAAAAATTGTATTATTGGCTCAGCGCCTATTGCTCAGTGGTTAGGGCACTGGCCACATACACTGGGGCTGGCAGGTTTGAATCTGGCCCGGGCCTGCTAAACAACAATGAGAACTACTACAACAACACAACAACAAAAATAGCTGGGCTTTGTGGCGGATGCCTGTAGTCTTAGCTGCTTGGGAGCCTGAGGCAGGAGAATTGCTTAAACCCGAAAGTTTAAGGTTGCTGTGAGCTGTGACGCCACTGCGCTCTACAGCTTGAGACTCTGTCTCAAAAAAAAAAAAAAAAAAAATGCCTGGGTGGCACCTGTGGCTCAGTGGGTAGGGCACCAGCCCCATATACCAAGGGTGATGGGTTCAAACCCAGCCCCAACCAAACTGCAACAACAATAAAAAAATAGCCAGGCATTGTGGCGGGCGCCTGTAGTCCCAGCTACTCAGGAGGCTGAGGTAAGAGGATCACTTGAGCCCAAGAGTTTGAGGTTGCTGTGAGCTGTAACACCATGGGATTCTTTCTACCCAAGGCAACAGAGTGAGACTCTGTCTCAATAAAAGAAAAAAAGTAGGGCGGCGCCTGTGGCTCAGTGAGTAGGGCGCCGGCCCCATATCCCAAGGGTGGGGGGTTCAAACCCAGCCCGGCCAAACTGCAACAACAACAGCAACAACAAAAAAAATAGCCGGGCGTTGTGGCGGGTGCGTGTAGTCCCAGCTACTCGGGAGGCTGAGGCAAGAGAATCGCTTAAGCCCAGGAGTTGGAGGTTGCTGTGAGCTGTGTGATGCCACGGCACTCTACCAAGGGCTATAAAGTGAGACTCTGTCTCTACAAAAAAAAAGAAAAAAAGCTATGCCAGACACCTATAGTCCCAGCTATTCAGGAGGCTCAGATAAGAGGATCACTTGAGCCCAGTAGCCTGAGGTTGCTGTGAGCTATGACACCATTGCACTCTACCTAGGATGACAAAGTAAGACTGTGTCTGAAAAAAAAAAAAAAAAGAAATCTCTTTATTGCCTTAGCGAGATTTGGGAAGAGAATGGCAGTAAACTGGTATGTTCAGTCTGTCCTGTCTAACCGGAAATCACTACTCTGTATTACTTTCGTAGCATATATTATACAACAAATTAAAATAACTTAGGTTTCATATGCTGTGAAAGTGGATTTTCTCAATACTTATAATATTTTATTGGTTTTAGATTGTAATGCCAGAGTCTTGAAGATAAATAGAAAGTTTACATCTTAAAGTAGTGCTTCCCAAATTTTTTGGCCATAGTACCTGTTTTTCTAGAAATACTTATTAATCTTTTAAGGAACATGATGTTCCTCAGGGTAGCGTGAGACATGTTGCTCTGAGCTCACTTAGGTACATAAACCACAGTTTGCTTATTTTCTCATGCAGAACTTTAGGGCATCAGCATTTTTTCACAGTTACAGAGTTTGAATGTATAAATGTTTTCTTTCTTTGTTAAGCAGGCTCAGGCCGGATTTGAACCTGCCACTTCTGATGCACAGGACTGGTGCTCTAACCACTGAGTTACGGGTGCTCAGCCATGCATAAATATATTTATGCCACAAACCAGATTGAGGGATCAGATATGACTGCTTGTGTTATCAGATTGTTTTACCTTTATAAAGATAGACCCTGTTTCTGTCACTATCAGCAACGTACCTATTTCCACATGTTCAGCAACAGGAGGAATGAGTAATCCAACAGGGAGCAAGGCAGAAGTCAGTGCGTTCTGTGACCTAGCTGTCGCATGCTGTCGTTCTGTACTGTCCTTTTGGTCATTAAAGTCGGCCCTATCCAGTGTGGGAGGATGTGGCCCAAGGACTAAAAGGGGTCATCTTGGAGGCTGACTGACTGCCCTCTGCCATCTCTCTCCGATGAATCTTGTTTTTCCATGTGCAGAATATACTCTTCCTCTCCCAAGGCCTCCAGATATTAGATCCCATTAGCACACCAGCCTGTAGTCCAGAATCTTGTTTTCTAAAAGTAGTGTGGATTTATACTCCTCGGTTGAGATTTCTTAAGTACAGTTACTTGACTTTTGTTTTTATTTATTTATTTTTTTGGAGACAGAGTCTCATAATGTCACCCTCAGTAGAGTGCCGTGGCTTCCCAAACTCTTGGGGCTCCAGTGATCCTCTTGCCTCAGTTTTTTTTTTTTTTTTTTTGAAACAGTCTCATTATGTTGCCTTGGGTAGAGTGTCATGCGTCACAGCTCACAGCAACCTCCAACTCTTGGGCTTAAGCAATTCTCTTGCCTCAGCCTCCCAAGTAGCTGGGACTATAGGTGCCTGCCACAACACCCAGCTGTTTTTCTGTTTGAGTTGTAATTGTTGTTTAGCTGGCTCAGGCTGGGTTCGAACCCATAAGCCTCTTTGTATGTGGCTGGTGCCCTAACCACTGTACTATGGGCGCTGAGGCTTAGTTCTTCTATTTTAGTATAGATGGGGTCTTGCTTTTGCTCAGGCTAGTCTCAAACTCGTGAGCTCAAGCTATCCACTCGCCTTGGCCTCCCAGAGTGCTAGGATTACAGGCATGAGCCACCACTCCTGGCTATAGTGCCTGATGTACATACTCTGGCAGAACAGGCATGGGATAACTGGTAGACACTCTCTTCTGAAGAGGGGAAGAAAATGTCCAGACTTGGTGGCTCACACCTATAATCCTAGCACTCTAGTATGCTGAGGAAGGTGGACTGCCTGAACTCAGGAGTTCGAGATCAGCCTGAGCAAGAGTGAGACCCCCAGCTCTTTAAAAAAAAAAAACAAAAAAAAAAAAACTAGTCGGGCATTGTGGCGGGTGCCTGTAGTCCCAGCTACTAAGGAGGCTGAGGCAAGAGGATCACTTGAGCCCAAGAGTTTAAGGTTACGGTAGGCTACAATGCCACAGCACTCCACCAACGGTGACAAACTGAGACTTTGTTTATTTAAATCAAGTGGTGTCATATCATATGTATTTTGTGTCTACAACTTTTATTCAGCATATTTTGTGACCCTCTTTCCAATTCAATACATTTAGACATGCCTTATTGTTTTTCATAACTATATAGTCACAATTTATTGAATGCACATAGATTACAGAGTAAAATAATTCTACATGGGCGGTGCCTGTGGCTCAGTCGGTAAGGCGCCGGCCCCATATACCGAGGGTGGCGGGTTCAAACCCGGCCCCGGCTGAACTGCAACAACAACAAAAAAATAGCCGGGCGTTGTGGCGGGCACCTGTAGTCCCAGCTACTCGGGAGGCTGAGGCAAGAGAAATCACTTAAGCCCAGGAGTTGGAGGTTGCTGTGAGCTGTGTGATGCCACGACACTCTACCGAGGGCTATAAAGTGAGACTCTGTCTCTACAAAAAAAAAAAAATAAAAAAATAATTCTACATGGGTAGTGTAAAAACTATCAGTTGATAACCTTCTCCTATTTTCTCCTTCCCAGAGGCAACTATTTGCCAGTACTGTGTTGGTGGCTCTTTTGCTGTTTTTATCCATTCACTGCCCTTTATTGGTTTCTCACTTACTTAGGCATTATCTACTTAGTTCCCACTACGGAAGGTTAGGAGTTAGCTCTTCCCCCCCCCACTGGCCTCTAACCCCTACATTTGCCCTTCTGTCTCCTCCTCCTTCCGATACAGTAGTATCATTTGGCTAAGCCAATATTGTGCTTTATATTATGACCAAGTAAATGCTGTTCACACTCAGCCATGTAATAGACCGTACTATGATTACTTTTCTTTCCTGTATAATTTTTTATTTTCTTTAGAGTTAATAATTGCTTGCTTGTTTGCTCTAGTTTTTCCGTGTACCTATTGGTGTTCAACTGTCAGTGTTTTTCTACTTGTCTAATTTTCTTCTTGATCTATTCAGGTATTTTGTCCGTCAGGTATTTCCCTAACCAGAGACCTTTACTCATATCCTGTCCAAAAAATAAGCTTAGTTTTCTGCTGGAGTATTGGAGTCTTCATTGGTCATAGACAAGTCTAGCAACATTCCATAAGCAGGAATCAAAGGTAGATGTGATCTACATGATTGCAAAGCCAACTTAAATGGTTTTTAGCTTTTTCATGGATTCCCTGAAGGAATCTTGCATCACCCATGTTCTGGAGGCACAGAGAACAATAATGTGTGAAAAAAACAAGGCAACACTAATGTAGAGGTGAAAGTGGTAGTCACTGCATGTGAAAACATTTTGGAAAACCTTAACCCATTTATTTTATTAAAATTTTACATATGTTTAAGAATGAGACATGATTTTTTTTTTTTTTTTTTTGAGACATTCTCACTCTGTGCCCCTGATAGAATGCCCTGTAATCATCACAGCTCACAGCACCCTCAAACTCTTGGGCTCAAGCAATCCCTTTGCCTCAGCCTCCTGAGTAGCTGGGACTACAGGTGCCTACCACAACACCTGGCTGGGTTTTTTTCTATAAAAGAATATTTTATTTAGTATTTTTATTTGACTAGTCAATTTTTTTTTTTGGAGACAGGGTGTCGCTGTGTTGCCCCAGCTGGAGTGCAGTAGCTATTCAAAGGTGAGATCATAGTGCACTACAGGCTTAAACTCCTAGGCTCAAGCAGTCCTCCCACCTGAGCCTTCTAAGTAGCTGGAACTACCATTGCATGCCACCACACCTATCTGACTAGTCAATTTTCAGTCCTATTTTTATTTTTATTTATTTTTTTTTTTGTGGTTTTTGGCCGGGGCTGGGTTTGAACCCGGCACCTCCGGCATATGGGACTGGCACCGTACTCCTTGAGCTACAGGCGCCGCCTCTTTTTTTTTTGTTTTTTTTTTCCTATTTTTATTTTGTTTCTACATCTTCAATATTTTTCTGTGTGTCTTGTGTGTTTATAAAGGTGTGTACACACACACACACACACACGTCAAGCACTGTGGCTCATGCCTGTAATCCCAGCACTTTAAAAAAGCATATACAGCTGAGGCAAGAGAATCGCCTACGCCCAGGAACTATAGGTTGCTGTGAGCTGTGTGATGCCACAGCACTCTACTGAGGGTGATAAACTGAGTGTCTCTACAAAAAAAAATAAAATAAAAATAAATAAATAAATAAAAAAGCACATACAGTGAACTTTACCTTTTTCATAGATGTATGAACTTTGCCAAACTTACATAGTGTATAACCACCACCTCAACTGAGGTAGAGTATTTCAATTATCCCTCAAATTTCTCTCACACCCCTTTGTAGGCAGTCTGCCTCTTCACTCCTATAAAAAACTATAAGAATTTTGTTCCTATAGTTTTGCTTTTTGTAGAATGTCCTATAAATGGAATCATATAGTATATAATTTTTTGCGCCTACCTTGTTTCATTTAGCATAATACCTTTGTCAATGTTGTTGCATTTATTGGTAGTTTGTTTTTATTGCTGAGTTGAATTCCTTCATATGAATATCTCATGCCGTCCTCAGAATTGGGTGGCTTGAACACTGTAGGACATCTAGATAAGAATTTTTTTTTGTTTTTTTGTTTTTGGCCGGGGCTGGGTTTGAACCCACCACCTCTGGCATTTGGGGACCGGCGCCCTACTCCTTGAGCCACAGGCGCCGCCCTAGATAAGAATTTTTAAACCGGGATGCGCCTGTGGCTCAGTGAGTAGGGCGCTGGCCCCATATACTGAAGGTGGTGGGTTCAAACCTGGCCCCAACCAAACTGCAACAAAAAATAGCCAGGCATTGTGGCGGGCGCCTGTAGTACCAACTACGAGGGAGGCTGAGGCAAGAGAAGCGCCTAAGTCCAAGAGCTGGAAGATGTTATGAGCTGTGACACCATGGCAATAAAGTGAAACTCTGTCTCTACAAAAAAAAAAAAAAAAAAAGAATTTTTAAACCTTGGTGACGCCTGTGACTCAGTGGGCAGGGTGCCAGCCCATATACTGAGGGTGGCAGGTTCAAACCCAGCCCCAGCCAAACTGCAACAAAAAAATAGCTGGAAGTTGTGGTGGGTGCCTATAGTCCCAGCTACTCGGGAGGCTGAGGCAAGAGAATTTTTAAACCTTTAGAGGAAAAATGAACTTTCAGGGCGGCGCCTGTGGCTCAGTGAGCGGGGCACCGGCCCCATATACCGAGGGTGGCGGGTTCAAGCCCGGCCCTGGCCAAACTGCAACAAAAAAATAGCCGGGCGTTGTGGCGGGCACCTGTAGTCCCAGCTACTCGGGAGGCTGAGGCAAGAGAATCGCTTAAGCCCAGGAGTTGGAGGTTGCTGTGAGGGACGCCACGGCACTCTACCCGAGGGCGATAGAGTGAAACTATGTCTCTACAAAAAAAAAAAAATGAACTTTCATGTATCAAGTAAAAATTTTTAAGCCAGAGCTGGGTGTGGTGGCTCATGACTATAATCACAGTAAGTCAGGAGGCTGAGGTGAGAAGATGACTTGAGGCCAGGAATTTGAGAACATCTTGGGCAACATAGTGAGACCTTGTCTCAAATACAAGACCTCGTGTTCAAAGTTACATAGAAAGTCTAATGCTAGGGTAGCGCCTGTGGCTCAGAGGAGTAGGGCACTGGTCCTATATATATATATATATATATATATATATATATATGCTGGAGGTGGCGGGTTCAAACCCAGCCCCAGCCAAAACTGCAAAAAAAAAAAAAAAAAACAGAAAGTCTATTGCTGGCTGGGTGCCTGCAGCTCAGTGGTTAGGGTGCTGGCCATATGCACCAGGGCTGGTGGGTTTGAACCTGGCCCAGGCCTGCTAAAACGAGACCAAACAAACAAAAAAAAATAGATGGGTGTTGTGGTGGGTACTTGTAGTTCCAGCTACTAGGGAGGCTGAGGCAAGAGAATTGTTTGAGCCCTAGAGTTTGAGCTTGAGCCCAAGAGTTTGAGGTTGCTGTGAGCTATGACGCCACGGCACTCTATAAAGGGCAACAAAGTGAGACTCTGTCTCAATTAAAAAAAAAAAGTCTATTGCTGTTTTTTCTTTTGGTAGGTATTGATTGGCAAGTACGACCTCCCTTATCAGGACTTCCTCCACTTGGTAAAATGCCTGTCAACAAGGAGCTTCATTTTAACACTTCCATTGCTAACTTGGTCATCCTTCGTGGGAAAGATGTGCAAAGTGCGGATCTGGGTAAGTAGTTAACATGACACTTTTGCACATGTGTATGGCACATCATTTTCCTGTGTTTACTCTTGGAGAAAAGAAAGTGTGCTTGCATGGCAAAATGTACCCATTGAATGGGTTAGAGTGGACACCAAGATAAAATTGGTTTAAAGAAGATAAAAGTTGGAGGCCGAGGCAGGTGGATTATTGAGCTCAGGGGTTTTAGATCTACTTGAGTAAAAGCGAGACCTCGTCTCTACTAAAAACAGAAAAAATTACCGGGGATTGTGGTAGGTGCCTTTAGTCCCAGCTACTCAGGAGCCTGAAGCAAGAGTATCACTTGACCCCAGGAGTTTGAGGTTGCTGTGGGAGGATCCCTTGAGCTTAGAAGTTAGCCTAAGCAAGAACAAGATCTGCCTCTACTAAAAATAGAAAAATTGGTCAGGTGAGGTGGCTCAAAACTGTAATCCTAGCACTCTGAGAGGCTGAGGCCAGTGGATTGTTTGAACTGAGGAGTTTGAGACCAGCCTGAGCAAGAGTGAGACCCCATCTCTACTAAAATAGAAAAACTATCTGGGCATTGTAGTGGACGCCTGCAGCCCCAGCTACTCAGAAGGCTAACACAAGAGGATTGCTCAAGCCCAAGAGTTTGAGGTTGTTCCGAGCTATGATGACACCATGGCACTCTAGCCAGGCCAACAGAGTGAGGCTCTGTTTCAAAAAGAAAAAAAAAGAAAAATTAGCTGGACATGGTGGTGTGTATCTATAGTAGTCCTAGCTACTCTGCAGGAGGGCACGAGAAGATTGCTTGAGACTAGGGGTTGAATTTGAGGTTGCAGTGAGCTACAATGATGTCACAGCACTCTAGTTAGGGTAACAGAGCAAGACCCGGTCTCAAAAAAAGAAAAAAGAGGCCTGGCACGGTGACTCACGCCTGTAATCCTAGCCCTCTAAGAGGCCAAGGCAGGTGGATTGCCCTGAGACGAGCCTTAGCAAGGTTCGAGACCAGCCTGAGCAAAAGAGAGACCTCGTCTCTAAAAATAGCTGGGTTTTGTGGCAGGCGCCTGTGGTCCCAGCTACTTGGGAGGCTGAGACAAGAGAATCTCTTGAGCCCCAAGGGTTGGAGGTTGCTGTGAGCTATGATACTATAGCACTCTACAGAGGATGACACAATGAAACTTTGTCTCAAGAAAAAAGAAAAGAGCAGTGTTCTTATTAGGCTTGTTTTTATCCATTAGGTCTCTAGGTTCACTTTATTCCTTTTTTTTGTTTGTTTTTTTGAGGTAGTCTCACTTTGATGTCCTGGGTAGAGTGCTGTGGTGTCATAGCCCACAGCAACCTCGAACTCCTGGGCTCAAGTGATCCTTTTGCCTCAGCCTTCTGAGTGTTTACAGGCAACCTTTACAATACCAAGCTAGCTTTTCTGTTTTTTTTTTCTAGTAGAGATGGGGTCTGCTTTGCTTAGGCTGGTCTTGAACTCCTGAGCACAGGTGATTCACCTGCTTCAGCATCCCAGAGTGCTAGGATTACAGGTGTGAGCCACTGTGACCGGCCCATTTTATCTTTCTTTGATGGCTTTAGTAGTGTCATATTTGCTACTGTGTTTTGTGAGTGTGTTTTTTTTTTTCTTAATATCAATAGGGTCTCACTGTGTTGCCGCAGCTGGTCTCAAACTCTTGGCCTCAAGTGATCCTCCCACCTCAGCTTCCAAAAATGCTAGGATTGGCTGGGTGTGGTGGCTCATGCCTGTAATCTTAGCACTCTGGGAGGCTAAGGTGGGTAGATTGCCTGAGTGCACGAGTTTGAGACCAGCCTGAGCCAGAGTGAGACCCTGTCTCTAAAAACAGCCAGGCATTGTGGTGGACACCTGTAGTCCCAGCTACTGGGAGTCAGAGGCAAGAGAATCACTTGAGCCCCAAGGGTTGGAAGTTGCTGTGAGCTATGATGCCATTAGCACTCTCTGGAGGGCAACAAAGTGAGACTGTCACAAAAAATAAAAAATAAATAAAGTGCTATAGGATTATGGGTGTGGGCCTCTGTACCTGGCCACACTGGCTACTTCTTGCTGTGATATAAAGAAAACCAGGGTGGTGCCTGTGGCTCAGTGAGTAGGGCACCGGCCCCATATACCAAGGGTAGTGGGTTCAAACCCGGCCTCCGCAACCAAAAAATAGCTGGGTGTTGTGGCGGGCGCCTCTAGTCCCAGCTGCTTGGGAGGCTGAGGCAAGAGAATCGCTTAAGCCCAAGAGTTTGAGGTTGCTGTGAGCCATGTGAAGTCATGGCACTCTACCCGAGGGCGGTAAAGTGAGACTCTGTCTCTACAAAAAAAAAAAAAAAAGAAAGAAAGAAAACCAATCAATTTACTCCTTATAATGTCCCTTAGACATTGCACTAATAATAATGTAAAATAGGGGCGGCACCTGTGGCTCAAGGAGTAGGGCGCCAGTCCCATATGCCGGAGGTGGCGGGTTCAAACCCAGCCCCGGCCAAAAACCACACACACACACAAAAAAAAATGTAAAATAGATCATTTCAGCTGGGTACAGTGGCTCACACCTGTAATCTTCCTGCTTCAACCTCCCAAGTAGCTACTACTATAGGCATTTGTGTGCCAATATATCTAGCCAGTTTTTCTTATATATTGTTTTGGTTTTAATTTAAGTTTTCAAATTTCAGATTAATGTTAGGGTAGAAATGATTAGGTTACAATGTTTGTATTTGTTAGGTAAGGTCCCTGTTGTAGTTGTATCCCACACCCAGGAGGTGTGCCATGCACCCTTACATTGTGCCCATAAGCTAGGAACACCTTCCTCCTTTCCTCCCTCCTCCCACCCTGAATGGAATTGAGTTGTTCACTTATGTGGGCATGCTTTAGTTTGTCTATTGGCTTCATATCAGTATTGAGTCCATTGGATGCTTTTTTCATTCAGGTTTTCTTTTATTTACTGGCCTCCCAAGGTGTTGGTGTTACAGGTGTAGTCCCTGTCCCTGACCAAAATAAGGAGATTTTTAAAAGGATATATAAAGTCATTCATCTTTCAAAATTCGCCCACAGCAATGACATGGATGCACAAGTTGTTCTTATGTAGATGTTCATTGCAATATCTTTCACATTAACAAAATGTGGGAACAACCTACATACCTAAGACTAGGAAACTTTTTTAAATTAGGAAACTTCTTAAACAGGCTGGGCACAGTGGCTCATGCCTACAAGCTTAGCATTCTGGGAGGCTGGATTTCTTGAGCTCAGGAGTCCGAGACCAGTGTAAGCAAAAGCTAGGCCCCATCTTACTAAAATTAGAAAAACTATCCAAGTGTAGTGGCACCTGCCTATAGTCCCAGTTACCCAGGAGGCTGAGGCAAGAGCATAGTTTGACACCAGAAATTTGAGATTGCTGTGAGCTATGATGTCATGATACTCTACCCAGGAGTGACAGACTGAGGCCCTGTCTCAAAAAAAAAAAAAGAAAATAAAAAAGAGAAAAAAAAAAAGCCAGGCATGGTAGCTCAGGCCTATAATCCTAGCACTCTGGGAGGCCGAGGTGGGTGGATCGCCTGAGCTCAGGAGCTCAGGAGTTTTAAGAGACCAGCCTGAGCAAGAACGAGACCCCATCTCTAAAAAATAGCCGGGCATGGTGGTGGGAGCCTGTAATCCCAGCTACTTGGGAAGCTGAGGCAAGAGGATTGCTTGTGCCCAAGAGTTTGAGGTTGTTGTGAGGTATGATGCCTTGGCACTCTACCAAGGGTGACAAAGTAAGACTCTGTCTCAAAAAAAAAAAAAAAGAAAGAAAGAAAGAAAGGCTGGGCTAGGTAGCTCATGCCTGTAATCCTAGCACTCTGGGAGGCTAAGGTGGGGTGGATTGCTTGAGCTCACGAGTTCGAGAACAGCCTAAGCAAAAGCGAGACCCTGTCTCTACTAAAAATAGAAAGACTGAGGCAAGATTGTTGCTTGAGCCCAAGTGTTGGAGGTTGCTGTGAGCTATGATGTCCTGGCACTCTACTCAGGGCATCAGCTTGAGACGATGTCTCAAAAAAAAAAAATTAGAAAACCTCTTAAACAAATTTTGGGATAATTCACATAAGGGACCCTCAAAGATAAGTTATATTTATTGATATAAAAAGAGGTTGATGATATTACATAGAATGAAAAATGCAGGCTGAGCACAGTGGTTCATACCTGTAATACCAGCGACTTTTGGAGGCCAAGGCATTACTTGAGGGCAGGAATTTGAAACCAGCCTGGAGAACATAGGCATTTGTGTGCCAATATATATAGCCAGTTTTTCTTATATATTGTTTTGGTTTTAATTTAAGTTTTCATTAAAACCAAATGAAACGGGGTCATTGACCCCGTTGTTTTCCTCCCACCTCGGACACCCAGAGTGCTGGGATTATAGGTATGAGCCACTTTGCTGGCTCTTTTAATGCCTGTTTTTTTTTTTTTTAATTAATGCTAATTTTAAAAGGCAAAAAAAATTTTTTGAATGAAATATACAAGAAAATATTCATCTATTAATTTGTTTTCACAATGATTAATTGATGCTATAAAGAATGGCTCATGTTGTTTTTACTCTAGAGGGATTTAAAGACCCAGCTCTCTATACCTCCTGGTTAAAGCCTGTTGATGCTTTCAACGTGTGGAAAACCCAGCGAGCCTTTAGGAAGTATGAGAAGTCTGCAGCCTTGGTCAGCAACAGCCAGTTCTTAGTGAAACCACTCGATATGATTGTGGGCAAAGCATGGAATATGTTTGCTTCAAAGTAAGTAAAGAATAAGTCTACAAATTTTTCTAACCTCAGGTAGACGATACCGTGTTAAAGCATGAAGCCGGATGTGGAGTAAGCACGGTTACTCCTTAGTAGGTGTGAAGACTTGGGCATCTTGCTTCAAGGCTTCATTTCCTCACCTATGAAACTGGTCCTGACTGAGAAAATTTCGGGTGAGAATTAAATGAGATAATCATGTAAAGCACCTAGTATAATGCCTCACTAGTAAATGATATTATTATTATTTTAATATTATTATTCTTGTTAACTAAGTGAATATTTTCTTTTTTTTTTTTTTTTTTTGTAGAGACAGAGTCTCACTTTATGGCCCTTGGTAGAGTGCCGTGGCCTCACACAGCTCACAGCAACCTCCAACTCCTGGGCTTAGGCGATTCTCCTGCCTCAGCCTCCCGAGCGGCTGGGACTACAGGCGCCCGCCACAATGCCCGGCTATAAATGAATATTTTCCAAGCCACAAGAAATTAAAGTAGAAATTTCATTATAAGGCAGGGACAATAAATAAGTTTCAAAACTAAGATGCTTAGGAGAATGGAAGAAATCCTGCTCTTCCTCAGTAAGATACATGGCAAGTTAAACTCTGATACTAGGGAAAGTCCACTTGATACTAAGAAATATCTTACTAGGGTTCTTGACCTCTACCACAATTACTTAATGTCAAAGCAAAATTCCTCAAATGTCTCAACAAAGCCTCTACCAATAGCCCAGCTGTCCTGCGGTGGCCATTCCATAATTCCCTAGTCCTCAGCACCGGGAACCCTCTGTTTTCTTTGGCTATCATTCTCTTCCCACTCTTACTATATGGTAGCGGCATTATTATGCCAATTTAATCCACATCTGCCCTTGATATTCTTTTTTTTTTTTTTTTTTTGTTTGTTTGTTTGTTTTTGGCCGGGGCTGGGTTTGAACCCGCCACCTCCAGCATATGGGACTGGCGCCCTACTCCTTGAGCCACAGGTGCCACCCTGATATTCTTTTTTAGACATGATTTCTCCTGCCTCAGAACATTTTGGGGGATGGAAGGGATTGAGAGGACCACCTTGACATAACTACAAATTATTATTTTTTTTTAGAGACAGAGTCCCACCCTATGCCCCTGAGCAAAGTGCCGTGGCATCACAGCTCACAGCAACCTCCAACTCCTTGGCTTAGGCGATGCTCTTGCCTCAGCCTCCCAAGTAGCTGGGACTCCAGGTGCCCGCCACAATGCCTGGCTATTTTTTTGTTGCAATTTGGCCAGGGCTGGGTTTGAACCTGCCACCCTCAGTATATGGGCCTGGTGCCCCATAACTACAAATTAAATGTCTGAAAAGCACTTGGGGTGCTTTGCCACATTCCTAGAACCGGATTGATGTGTTTTTTAGCTTCAATCCTTAGAAGAAACTTCTCAGACACTTTTTAGAATTTATATTAAACCCAGTCATCTCCTATAGGGTGTTAAAGATGTGTTGGGTGGACAACCAAATCTGAACATGCTGCTTTTTCCTTTTTTTTAAGAGATAGAGTCTCAGTTTATCACCCTCCATAGAGTGCTGTGGCGTCACAGCTCACAGCAACCTCCAGCTTTGGGGCTTAGACAATGCTCTTGCCTCAGCCTCCCGAGTAGCTGGGACTACAGGTGCCTGCCACAATGCTTGGCTATTTTTTGTTGCACTTTGGCCAAGGCCGCGTTCGAACCTGCCACCCTCGGTATATGGGGCCGGCGCCCTACCCACTCCACAGGCGTCGCCCACATGCTGCTTTTTCCTGTGGGCTGCTGCTTGTCAGTCTCTTGAACACTAACAAAACAGGGAGTTTGCCATAAATTCTGAAAGCTCACTAATCTCTGCAGTAAAAAAAATGTAGCAAATATAAGACTTCTAAGACATTCAGTGATCTTCAAATGTTCATAAGCTAGAAAAAGTCTATTCATTGATTTTAAGAGTTAATTCAATGAGGCTGGGTGCAGCGTCTCAAGGTTGTAATCCTAACACTCTGGGAGGCCAAGGCAGGTGGAGTGCTTGAGCTCAGGAGTTCGAGGGCAGCCTGAGCAAGAGTAAGACCCGTCTCTACCAAAAATAAAAAAACTCAGCTGGGCATTGTGGCAGGCACCTTTAATCTCAGCTACTTGGAAGGCTGTGGTGGGAACATTGCTTGAATCCAGGAGTTTGAGGGTGCTGTGAGCTAGGCTGATGCCACAGTACTGTAGACAGGGGTAACAGAGTGAGACTGTCTCAAAAGGAAAAAAATAAAGCCCCAGCAAAGTGGCTCACTCCATAATCCTAGCACTCTGGAAGGTGGAGATGGGTGGATTGCTTGAGCTCAGGAGTTTGAGACCAGCCCAAGCGAGAGCAAGACCCTGTCTCTCCAAAAAACAAAAAAAAAAATAATAATAATGATAGAAAAACTAGCCTAGCATTGTGGCAGGCACTGTAGTCCCAGCTACTCGAGAGGCTGAGGCAAGAAGATTGCTTAAGACCAAGAGTTTGAGGTTCTTGTCAGTTGTAATGCCACAGCACTCTACCTAGGGTGAAAAAAATAAGTTATTCACCAGCCTGAAATTTTACTTTTATTTTCTTACCAGAGCCTACATTCATCAGTACACAAAATTTGGAATTGAAGAGGAGGACTTCTTGGACAGTTTCACATTGTTAGAGCAGGTTGTTGCCAGTTACTGTAACCTCTGATCTTAAACAAAGGAGAAAAGTATCTTGAAGCATTTCTGGACTAAAATATTTTCTTTCTTCTTTCTTTTTTGAGACAGTCTCACTTTGTTACCCTTAGCAGATTGCCTTGGCTTCATGGCTCACAGCAACCTCAAACTCCTGGGCTTAAGCCATTCTCTTGCCTCAGCCTCCTGAGTAGCTGGGACTACAGGTGCCTGCCACAACACCCAACTATTTTTAGCAGTGAGATCTTGCTCTGGCAGGCTGGTCTCAAAGCTGTAATCTTAGGCAGTCCACCTGCCTCAGCTTCCCAAGTGCTGGGATTACAGGTGTGAGCCACCGCATCTGGCCCTGGACTAAAATATTTTTTTTTTCTTTTTTTTTTTTGTAGAGACAGAGTCTCACTGTACCGCACTCCGATAGAGTGCCATGACGTCACACGGCTCACAGCAAACTCTTAACTCTTGGGCTTATGCGATTCTCTTGCCTCAGCCTCCCAAGTAGCTGGGACTACAGGTGCCCACCACAACGCCCGGCTATTTTTTTGTTGCAGTTTGGCCGGGGCTGGGTTTGAACCCGCCACCTTTGGCATATGGGGCTGGCGCCCTACTCACTGAGCCACAGGTGCTGCCTGGACTAAAATATTTTCAATACTACTTTGTGAGGCTTTAACAAATCCTAACTGTTGGCTCAGCGCCTGTAGCTCAGTGGCTAGGGCATCAGCCACATACAGCGGAGTTAGTGGGTTTGAACCCAGCCTGGCCTGCCAAACAACAGTGACAATTTACAACCAAAAAATAGCCATGCGTTGTGACAGGCAGCACTCTACCGAGGGTGACATAGTGAGACTCGGCCTCAAAAAAAAGAATCCTAACTGTTAAAGTAACAAAGTAGAATGCTGAGTCAATTCTGTACACTACCCACAGAAAAGGAGGAGGAAATCTTTTAAAGGAAGACTAGCATGTTTTCAGAGAAAATATCTACTTGGGGCAAGGCACTGTGGCTCAAGCCTGTAATCCTAGCACTCTGGTAGGCTGAGGCAGGTGGATTGCTTGAGCTCACAGGTTTGAGATCAGCCTGAGCAAGAGGGACTCCCCATTTCTACTGAAAATAGAAAAACTACCTGGGCATTGTGGTGGGCACCTGTAGTCCCAGCTACTAGGGAGGCTGAGGCAGGAGGATTGCTCAAGCCCATGAGTTTGAGGTTGCTGTGAGCTATAATGCCTCAGCACTCTACCCAGGGTGACAGTGTAAGACTGTCTCAAAAAAAAAAAAAGGCCAGGCAAGGTGCTTCACGCCTGTAATCCTAGCACCCTGGGATGCCAAGACGGATGGATGGCTTGAGCTTAAGAGTTCAAAACCAGCCTGAGCAACAGTAAGACCCCATCTTTACTAAAAATAGAAAAATGGAGGCAAGAGGATCTCTTGAGCCCAAAAGTTGGAGGTTGCTGTGAGTTATGATGATGCCATGATGCCAGGGCACTTTATCCACGGTGACAGAGTTAGACTCTGTCTCAAAAAAAAGAGGGCGGGGCCTGTGGCTCAGTGGATAGAGCAATGGCCCCATATAGCGAGGGTGGTGGGTTTAAACCCGGCCCCAGCCACACTGCAACAACAGCAACAAAAAATAGCTGGGCGTTGTGGTGGGTACCTGTAGTCCCAGCTGCTCGGGAGGCTGAGGCAAGAAAATCACCTAAGCTCAGGAGTTGGAGGTTGCTGTGAGCTGTGATGCCACGCCACTCTATCGAGGGTGATAAAGTGATGTCTCAAAACAAAAAAAAAGAAAGAGACTCAGTTCCCATAGTTCAGTAGTTAGGGCACCAGCCACATACACCGAGGTTGGTGGGTTCAAGCCCAGCCCAGGCCAGTTAAACAACAATGACAACAACAACAACAAAATAGCCAGGCGTTGTAGCGGGCTCCTATAGTCCCAGCTACTTGGGTGGCTAAGGCAAGAAAATCACTTGAACCTAAGAGTTGGAGGTTGCTGTGAGCTGTGATGCCACTGCACTCAACCGAGGGTGACAGTGAGATCTGTCTCAAAAAAAAAAGGAAAGAAAGAAAAAGAAAATATCTAATTGGCATTTCATTTGTAAGAAAAAAATTGGTGCTTCTGTAAAGAACTTTGGAAAGATTCTGCTGAGATTTTGGAACTCTGGAACTATCCAAGAAAAGGGACTATTCTGTTTGTCTTCAAGGTTCCTTAATCTTTCCACTTTAGTCCAAAAAGGATTCACTGAATAGCAACGAAATTTACATAGCAGAATCTAAAGCTAAGAAATTGTAACTCTGGGATGACGTCTGCGGCTCAAGGAGTAGGGCACCAGCCCCATATACCGGAGGTGGCGGGTTCAAACCCACCCTGGCCAAAAACTGCAAAAAAAGAAAGAAATTGTAACTCAGTAGGAATGCTTTGAACCACAAGAGGGGGATGTTGTCAAATGTTACAGCATGAACATCTATTTTAAATGTTCTGTTAACGACGGGGTTTCCATTCTTAGCAGCTATTTAAAAATAAATGTCAGGATAATGATAAATGCTTATGCATAAATAAAAAATTAGTAAATACGTGTTTTGCTTTTGTAAAACTCTGAGTATGAGAAAATTGGGTCACATTTTGTTTTGGACCTTGGAATGCCAGAGATGAAATTGATTTTATCGAACCATTGCTTTATAATGGCTTATAGGAGCCAGGTGCAGTGGCATGCACCTATTATCCCAGTGACTCTAGAACCCGAGGCAGGAGGATCCCTTAAGCCTTTGAGTTCAAGACAAGCCTGGGAAACATAGTGAGACCCTTCTTTCTTTTTTTTAAAGAAATTGCTAGGGTGACGCCTGTGGCTCAGTGGGCAGGGCTCCAGCCCCATATACTGAGGGTGGCAGGTTCAAACCCAGCCCCGGCCAAACTGCAACAAAAAAAGTAGCCGAGCATTGTGGCAGGCACCTGTAGTCCCAGCTACTTGGAAGGCTGAGGCAAGAGAATCGCCAAAGCCCAGGAGTTGGAGGTTGCTGTGAGCAGTGTGACACCACGGCACTCTACTGAGGGTAACAAAGTGAAACTGTCTCTACAAAATAAATAAATAAATAAATAAAAATAAAAGAAATTGCTAGGCTAGGTGCAGTGGCTCATGCCTGTAATCCTTACTCTGGGAAGCCGAGGCAGGTGGATTGCTTGAACTCAGGACTTCCAGACCAGCCTGAGCAAGAGTGACACCCCATCTCTACTAAGGATGGGGGAAAAAAAACCCAACTAGCCAGGTGTTGTGGTCCCAACTACTCAAGAGGCTGAAGCAAGAGGAACGCTTGAGCTGAAAGAGTTGAACGTTACTGTGAGCTAGGAGGCCACAGCACTCTACCCAGGGTGACAGGGTGAGACTCTGTCTCAAAACAAATAAATTAATAAATCACTTACCGGTGTTTAGCTAGTATAGATGATGGCTATGTGCTTTGCAATAAAAGGGGTAAGAACTTTCACCCAAATTTTTCACTATGTTGAGAAAATTACCACCAAGGAAATTGACACACAAGAGATGTAGTTTCACTCAGAAGGATAAAACACACTTGAAAATTGGCAACTAGGTGGCGCCTGTGGCTCAGTCGGTAGGGTGCCGGCCCCATATGCCGAGGGTGGCGGGTTCAAACCCGACCCCGGCCCGAACTGCAACAAAAAAATAGCCGGGCCTTGTGGCGGGTGCCTGTAGTCCCAGCTACTCGGGAGGTTGAGGCAGGAGAATCGCTTAAGCCCAGGAGTTGGAGGTTGCTGTGAGCTGTGTGAGGCCACGGCACTCTACCGAGGGCCATAAAGTGAAACTGTCTCTACAAAAAAAAAAAAAAAAAAGAAAATTGGCAACTAACTTTGAGGGAAATGGTATATTTCCATAAAACACATGACATGCAGTGTATTAACAAATGTAAAACGGAAAATAAATAGGAACATGTGTCCTTTCAGCCAGATCTACCAGTAGTGATTTTTATATGGAAAAATGACAGTTCACAGTTTCCCTGGTTTCTTCCTTTTCTTTCCATATGGAAATAATTACCTTTTTGCTGTTTTTATTATCAACTGTTGCTATGATTTAAAATACTGAACCATATCTTATTTCTAAGGAATGTAAAAATGGTCTGTTCAGCTGCTAAAAGGCACACCCCACTGCTGCATTTTGTTAACCCAAGTATACTTGAAAAATAATTAGATCATCATTTTACAAAACTAAGTTAAAGTAATTGTTTAGGCATTAAAGAAATCCAAAGACTGAAACAGTTTCCCAGATGAAAGTAGCATTAATGAAGATCTGTAACTGACTTACCTCAGCAAGGGAGGAACCTTGCTAGAAGTTAAGCTTAAAGAAAGTTGTAAGTGGAAATTATTTGATGTTTGAGGAACGAATAGGGTCAAGTATATTTCTAATCTGGCAACTCATAGAACAGTGGCGGGTGAACACTAGGAATAAACCCCAATTGGACCAACCTCTGCATCATCCGTCCCCTTATACTGTTTGACCTTTTCTCTTCTTTGAGACAGAGTCTTATTTTGTTATCTAAGCTTCAAGTGATCCTTTTTCCTCCGCCTCCCAAAACACTGGGATTGTAGGTATGAGCCACTGCACCCAGCCTTGACCCTTTTTTATGATCTACAACTGCATTTTTATTTTTATTTTTTGCAGTGTTTGGCCAGAACCTGGTTTGTACCCACCACCTCAGGCATATGGGGCCAGCACCATACTCCTTGAGCCACAGGCACCACCAGCAACTGCATTATTTGATAAGTGTGAATTCTAAACATATTAAAGCTTATTTTAAACATTTACATGGAAAATACCTTTTCTTGTCTATTTGGAATAACAAAATTTTTGCTCTTAGGGTTGTGAGTTTAATTTAGAACACAGTGGGTCAGCACCTGTGGCTCAGTGGGTAGGGCACCGGCCCCATATACTGAGGGTGGTGGGTTCAAACCCGCCCCGGCCAAACTGCAACGACAACAACAATAACAAAATAGCCAGGCGTTGTGGCGGGTGCCTGTAGTCCCAGCTACTCAGGAGGCTGAGACAAGAGAATTGCCTAAGCCCAGGAGTTGGAGGTTGCTGTGAGCTGTGACACCACGGCACTCTACTGAGGGCAATAAAGTGAGACTCTTTCTCTACAAAAAAATTAAAAATAAAAATATAAAAACACAAGAAAGCTAATGTCAGTGTTTCAAGATATGGAATGTCTTTGGAAATACACTTTGATTTGTGTGAAGAAAATGGCTAATCAACCAGGACAACATTAGAATCATAAACTCCTGGGCCTGTTACTGATCCAGAAAATTTTGAAAATGTAATTTTTTAGATTACTGGGTAACTGGCATACTATGTTTTCAAAGATTATTCTGCAGAGCCAGGATACACCCTTGAGGACAGTGAGTACAGTGTAAATGCAAACTATTTCTTTTATTTTATTTATTTATTTTTTTTTTTGTAGAGACAGAGTCTCACTGTACCGGCCTTGGTAGAGTGCCGTGGCGTCACACGGCTCACAGCAACCTCCAGCTCTTGGGCTTACGTGATTCTCTTGCCTCAGCCTCCGAGCAGCTGGGACTACAGGCTGCAAACTATTTCTTATTTTCAAACCTTTTCCTTCTTTATCTCCCCCCAGTTGTGCTTTTCTCGAGAGCTATTTAAGCTGTAAAACGTATTTCTTTCCTACTCTCTTTACTACAGGGCATCCCAAAAGCCTCCATACATAGGGAAAATCATTTTTAAAATGACTTTTTTTGTTTGTTTATAGTTTTTGGCCAGGACTGGGTTTGAACCCGCCACCTCTGGTATATGGGGCCAGCACCCTACTCCTTGAGCCACAGGCGCTGCCCGATTTTTTTTTTTTGACAGATTCTCACTTTGTCGCCCTTGGTAGAGTGACATGGCAGTGTCATAGCTCACAGCAACCTCAAACTCTTGGGCTCAAATGATTCTCTTGGCTCAGCCTCCCAAGTATCTGGGACTACAGGTGCCCTCCACAAGGCCTGGCTGTTTTTAAGATGGGGTCTTGCTCTTGCTCAGGCTGGTTTCGAACCTTTGAGCTCAAGCAGTCCACGTGCTTTGGCCTCCCAGAATGCTAGGATTACAGACATGAGCCACTGCACCCAGCCTTAAAAATGATTATTTTATTTTATTTATTTATTTTCAAGACAAGTCTTGCTTTGTCATCCCTAGTAGAGTGCTTTGGCATCACAGCTCACAGCAACCTCAGACTCTAGAGTGTAAGGGATTCTTTTCCTCAGCCTCCCAAGTAGCTGAAACTACAGGCACTGCCACAAAAACGATACTTTTAATTAATAAGGATACATTTAGTCACAATTTCCCACCTTCCCCCCAACTAATATGTATAGTGACTTTTGGGATACCCTATACTCAATCTGTAACATTTATTTATTTATTTGAGACAGAGTCTCACTTTATTGCCTTTGGTAGAGTGCTGTGGCGTCATAGCTCACAGCAACCTCAAACTCTTGGGCTCAAGAGATCTTGTCTCAGTTTTTCATTTTTAGTGGAGATGGGGGGTCTCAAATCTTGCTCAGGCTGCTCTTAAATTTGTGAGCTCAAGCAATCCACCTGCTTCTGCCTCCCAGAATGCTAGGATTTCAGGTGTGAGTCACCTCACCCAGCCTTTTTATTTTTGAGAGACTCACTTTGTCACCCAAGCTGGAGTGCACTGGCATGATTACAGTTCACTTCAACCTTGAACTTCTGGGCTCAGGAGATCTACCTGCCTCAGCCTCCTGAACAGCTGGAACTACAAACACCCACCTGGCTCTTTTTCCTTTTTTTTACCATTACTTAGAACTTACAGGGCAGCGCCTGTGGCTCAAGGAGTAGGGCGCCGGTCCCATATGCCGGAGGTGGCGGGTTCAAACCCAGCCCCGGCCAAAAAACCACACACACAAAAAAGAACTTACTAAGTATGCCAACAATTCATTGTTACCAGCCAATACATTCATCCAACCAATAACTATTCAGTGGCAGGCATTGAGCAAGATGTTTAACTAAGGTAAAGAGGTCAGTTCTACATAGTCTAAATGAAGAAGTTTACAGGGCTGGGCACAGTGGCTCACACCTTATAACCTACCAATCTAGGAGGCCAATGCAGGAGGAGCACTTGAGCTCAGCCTGAGCAAGAGTGAGACCCTGTCTCCCCTAAAAATAGAAAATTAGGGAGGCATGGTGATGGCCACCTGTAGTCCCAGCTACTTGAGAGACTGAGGCAAGAGGATCACTGGAACCCAGGAGTTAAAGGCTGCAGTGAGCTATGATCATGCCACTGCACTCCAGCCTCAAAAAACAAAACTAAACGAAGCTTACAGTATAGTAAGTTTCTCTGGATGTCTGGTGCTGCATATCTAATTTCCTAATGATTACCTGTTATCTTGCTTGAGTGCATATTCAGCTTTTTACAGAAAGATGTCTTAGGAAGAACAATGATCTGGGAACTCTAGCCTGGGCTAGATTTAAGTATGGAAACATCTCCTCACTGGCTCTGTAGACTCTACTTCGCAGTGTACAACATACCAGTGATTCTTCTCCTGACCACCATGTTTATCACACTTGAATTCCTGTCCAAAACTTTGTTTTAAAACATGCTCCATATGTCCCTATCCGACTGTTCTCTCCATGAGCCTAAGGATTGGCAGTCAACCCTTTCTTGTCCTACCACCTACATACCAAATATGGTTTCACCCACTAACTTGTCTTTTTTGGCCTACAGTTACTTAAGAGACATTTGCTCATCTGTATCAATCACATTATTTTGTGTGGTTTTTTAGGAATGTGAGCTAAAAAGCCTGGCTTTGCATTTTGGACTAAATAACTTGTTACTCCTATGCCCTGTCTCAGATGATGTAATGTCAACCTTATTAATAATAGATGGAATCCCACAAGGAACTAACATAAACAATGTAAATATTTTTCAAGCTTCTGGGAAACGACAATATTGGGGAAGTGTAGGATAAATGGGGGGAAGGGGAGTGCGGCCTTCTGATTTTGAGATTGTTCTTTTTAAGGCACCAGGGGAGACAACAAAAGCCTCTATTGTTTTTTGCTGTAAGTAGTACCCCTTTTAATAAAAGGTTTTGTTATATAAAATTTAGATTCTTTCAAAAGGCCACACCTAAGGACCAGGTTCTTTAAGGCCACAGTCTCCACCCCTGCAAAAGTAAACTAAATTATATATCACTTTGCAAATAATTGTCTTAACCTGAATTTATCTCCTTTACAAATGATGGAGCCAAGATGATGGGTACTTTTTTTTTTGAGACAGAGTCTCAGTATGTTGCCCTGGGTAGAGTGCCTTGTTGTCACATCTCACAGCAACCTCAAACTCTTGGGCTTAAGTGATTCCCTTGCCTCAGCCTCCCAAGTAGCTGGGCTACAGGTGCCCGCAACAACACCTGGCTACTTTTTGGTTGCAGTTGTCATCGTTTAGCAGGCTAGGGCCGGGCGTGAACCTGCCAGCATTGGTGTATATGGCTGGCACCCTTACTGAGCTATGGACATGGAGCCTTTTTTTCCTTTATTTATTTTTCAGTTTTTAGCTGGGGCTAGGTTTGAACCCACCACCTCCAGCATATGGGGCCAGCACCCTACTCCTTTGAGCCTCAGGCGCTGCCCCCCCCCACTTTTTTTTTTTTTGTAGAGACAGAGTCTCACTTTTATGGCCCTCGGTAGAGTGCCATGGCATCACACAGCTCACAGCAACCTCCAACTCCTGGGCTTAAGCAATTCTCTTGCCTCAGCCTCCCGAGTAGCTGGGACTACAGGCGCCCGCCACAACACCGGGCTAACCTCCCCCTTTTTTTATGAGACAAAGTCTCACTATGTTGTCCAACCTGTTATTCACAGGTGCAATAATCACACACAATAGCCTTGAGCATTTAGGCTCAAGTGATCATCCTGTCTCAGCCTCCTGATTCCCTAGGACTACAGGTATACACTTCCACACCCAGCTTTGAGGGGTATTTTTGCATGAATTTCTAAATAATAAAATACAAATTTATTTACATGGTAAGTACACACAAATTCAAAGATTCTATATCATGCTGTCCGCGTACGACTAATGCTATAAATGTAAAATATACATTGGATTCAAAGATGAGTGAATAAAAGAAACATAAAATATTAACATTTTAAATAGTTTGATATTTTTGACACATTAAGTTAAATAAAATTATTCAAATTAATTTTACCTGTTTATGACTTTTCTTTTTTTTGAGACAGAGCCTCAAGCTGTCGCCCTGGGTAGAGTGCTGTGACATCACAGCTCACAGCAACTTCCAACTCCTGGATGCAAGGGATTCTCCTGCCTCTGCCTCCCAAGTAGCTGAGACTACAGGCGCCCGCCACAACGCCCAGCTATTTTTTGGTTGCAGCCATCGTTGCTGTTTGGCAGCCTGGGCTGGATTCGAACCCACCAGCTCAGGTGTATGTGCCTGGCGCCTTAGCTGCTTAAGCCACAGGTGCCAAGCCTGCTTATTATTTATTTATTTATTTTTGAGACAGAGTCTCACTCTATCTCCCTTGGTACAGTGCTGTGGCGTCATAGCTCACAGCAATCTCCAACTCCTGGGCTTAGGCGATTCTCTTGCCTCAGCCTCCCAAGCAGCTGGGACCATAGGTGCCCACCACAACGCTTGGCTATTTTTTGCTGCAGTTTGGCCCGGGCCGGGTTTGAACCCGCCGCCCTTGGTATATGCGGCTGGCAACCTACTCAATGAGCCACAGGCGCTGCTGCCCTTACCTGTTTATTTTTACTTTTTTTTATAGAGTCTCACTCTTATGCCCTCCATAGCGTTTTGTGGTGTCACAGTTCCCAGCAACCTCAAACTCCTGGGCTCAAGCCATTCTCTTGCCTCAGCTTCCTGAGTAGCTGGGACTACAGTCACCTGCTACAACACCCAGCTATTTTTCAGGACGAGGTCTCACTCTGGCTCAGGCTGGTCTCTAACTTGTGAGCTCAGGCAATCCATCCACGTCGGCCTTGACACTGCTAGGATTACAGGCGTAAGCCATAGTGCCCAGCTATGTGGCTCAAAGGGGTAAGGCACCAGCCCCATATGCTGGAGGTGGTGGGTTCAAACCCAGCCCTAGCCAAAAAAAAACTGTAAAAAAATAAAAAATAATAAAATGTAGCAACTTTTTTTTTTTTTTGAGACAGTCTCCCTGTGTCACCCTGGGTAGAGTGCTGTGGTGTCATAGTTCACAGCAACCTCAAACTGTTGGGCTCAAGTGATCCTCTTGTCTCAGCCTCCTGAGTACAATTAATGTTTTTCAAAATTAGTTTTATGGCTTCCAACATATTTATGGGACAGGGCTGTTGTAGATATTTCAGAAGCAAAGTCTCAGGAACTATAGAAACTGGAGTTGAACAAAGCTTATCCTTACTAGGTGAGAGGTCATGGGAACATGATAGTAAGAAACATGACAAAAAGAGGCTTTTGCTGGGTGGTGCCTGTGGCTCAGTGAGTAGGGCGCCGGTCCCATATACTGAGGGTGGTGGGTTCAAACCCAGCCCCGGCCAAACTGCAACAAAAAAATAGCTGGGTGTTGTGGCAGGCATCTATAGTCCCAGCTACTTGGGAGGCTGAGGCAAGAGAATCACCTAAAAACCCAGGAGTTGGAGGTTGCTGTGAGCTGTGATGCTATATCACTCTACAGAGGGTGATAAAGAGAAACTCTGTCTTTAACAAAAAAAAAAAAGCCTTTTGCTTAAGCTCAACTCATGTGATCACCATGAAAGAGGCAGAATGTGAGCTTACTTCAACAAACATCCAGTGAACACTTCAAGGAAAGACACTGACAAAAATGGGTTAAACCTGACTTCTGTCCTCAAAGAGTTCACCACTTGGTATGTACTTTGCTGCAAAGCACGTGCCTGGTCTAAAAAACCCTGAAAGAGATGTAAAGCTGCTGCATTACAGACAAGCAGGGAAGGGCGGCACTTGTGGCTCAGTCGGTAAGGCGCCGGCCCCATATACTGAGGGTGGCGGGTTCAATCCCGGCCCCGGCCAAACTGCAACCAAAAATAGCCGGGCGTTGTGGTGGCGCCTGTAGTCCCAGCTACTCGGGAGGCTGAGGCAAGAGAATCGCTTAAGCCCAGGAGTTGGAGGTTGCTGTGAGCTGTGTGAGGCCACGGCACTCTACCGAGGGCCATTAAGTGAGACTCTGTCTCTACAAAAAAAAAAACAGACAAGCAGGGAAGCCTGTTAAAGCCCCTGTTATGGCTCAGCACCTGTGGCTCAAGCAGCTAAGGCGCCAGTCACATACACCAGAGCTGGCGGGTTTGAATCCAGCCTGGGCCCACCCAACAACGACAGCTGCAACCAAAAATATAGCCAGGCATTGTGGTGGGCACCTGTAGTCCCAGCTATTTGGGAGGCAGAGGCAGGAGAATCACTTGAGTTTGAGGTTGCTGTGAGCTGTGATGCCATGGTACTCTCTACCAGGAGCAACAGCTTGAGGCTCTGTCTCAAAAAAAAAAAAAAACAAAACCTATAACAGCAACAGACTGCACAGCCAGATGAAACTAAGGACCTGAAAATATAAAAATAATTGGGCAGGGTGGCGCCTGTGGCTCAGTGAGCAGGGCGCCGGCCCCATATACTGAGGGTGGCAGGTTCAAACCCGACCCTGGCCAAAACTGCAACAAAAAAATAGCCAGGCGTTGTGGCGGGCGCCTGTAGTCCCAGCTACTCGGGAGGCTGAGGCAAGAGAATCGCCTAGGCCCAGGAGTTGGAGGTTGCTGTGAGCTGTGTGAGGCCACGGCACTGTACCAAGGGCCATAAAGTGAGACTCTGTCTCTACAAAAAAATAAATAAATAGCCGGGCGCGGTGGCTCACGCCTGTAATCCCAGCACTGTGGGAGGCTGAGGCGGGAGGATTGCTTGAGCTCAGGAGTTCAAGGCTTCTCTGAGCGAGAGTGAGACCCCAACTCGTGAAAAAAATGGAAAAACCCAGCCGGGCGCAGCGGCGAGCGCCTGTAATCCCAGCGGCCCGGGAGGCTGAGGCAGCAGGGTGCCCACAGCCGGAGTCCGAGGCTGCGGTGAGCTCCCACGCCACTGCCCTCTGCTCAGGGCATAGGGTAGAACTCTGCCTCGACAAAAAAAAAAAACAAGAAAAAAAAAATAAATAAAAATCATTGGGCAGTGCCTGTGGCTCAGTGAGTAGGGTGCTGGCTCCATATACTGAGGGTGGCAGGTTCAAACCCAGCCCCAGCCAAACTGCAACCAAAAATTAGCCTGGCGTTATGGTGAGCGCCTATAGTCCCAGCTACTTGGAGGCTGAGGCAAGAGAATCGCCTAAGCCCAAGAGGTGGAGGTTGCTGTGAACTGTGATGCCACAGCACTCTACTGAGGGTGACAAAAAAAATAATAAAATAAATATATAAATCATTAAAGATTTTTGTCTCTGTAGCAATCTTATTTAATTAAAAGCCATTTAAGGGGCGGCGCCTGTGGCTCAGTGAGTAGGGTGCTGGCCCCATATGCCGAGGGTGGCGGGTTCAAACCCAGCCCCGGCCAAACTGCAACAACAACAACAAAAAAAATAGCCGGGCGTTGTGGCGGGCGCCTGTAGTCCCAGCTGCTCGGGAGGCTGAGGCAAGAGAATCGCGTAAGCCCAAGAGTTAGAGGTTGCTGTGAGCCGTGTGACACCACGGCACTCTACCCAAGGGCGGTACAGTGAGACTCTGTCTCTACAAAAAAAAAAAAGCCATTTAAGACCTTGTAAATTCAAACAAAATATTGAGAGTGAAGAATTGCCATTGCTTTCAAGTCCTTGCCTGAAATCTAAATCTTTTCCTGGAATTCAGACGAGATGGGGCACGTTCAGGGTGGTATGGCCGTAGACTTTTCCTGGAATTCAAAGCTGTCCCCCACTGTTCCTTTTATATGTGCCACAGTAGCCAAGGCATACAAAAATGGCTGTGCGGCGCCTGTGGCTCAAAAGGAGTAGGGTGCCGGCCCCATATGCTGGAGGTGGTGGGTTCAAACACAGCCCTGGGCCAAAACTGAAAACTGAAAAAAAAAAAAAACAACCCAGAAATGGCTGTTAAATGTTAAGAAAAACACATGAGCTGGGTGCAATGGCTGATGCCTGTGCCTGTGATCCTAGAATTTTGAGAGACTAAAGGATTGTTTGAGGCCAGGAGTTCATAACATAACACAATGAGACTCATCTCCACAAAAAAAAATAAGAAAAATTAGCCAGGTGTGGTGGTTCTTGTCTGTTATCCAAGCTACTCAGGAGATTGAAGTGGAAAGATTAGTTGAGCATAGGAGTTTGAGGCTGCTGTGAGTTATGATCATGTCACTGCACTCTGGTCTGGGTGATAGAGACTTTGTCCCTTAAAAAACAAACAGAATATTCATGGTTTTGTCTATCAAATGATATTTAAATTCTTTTTTCTTTTTTCTTTTTTTTTTTTTGAGACAGATCCTCAAGCTGTCGCCCTGGGTAGAGTGCTGTGGCATCAGCTCACAGCAACCTCCAACTCCTGGGCTCAAGCAATTCTCTTGCCTAAGCCTCCCAAGTAGCTGGGACTACAGCGCCCGCCACAACACCTGGCTATCTTTTGGTTGTAGTTGCCATTGTTGTTTGGCAGGTCCAGGCTGGATTTGAACCCACCAGCTCTGTTGTATGTGGCTGGCGCCTTAGCTGCTTGAGCTACAGGTGCCGAGCCAGATGATGTCTAATTTTGTTCAGAGAGAACAGGAGCAAGCTGTCATTGCCCTAAATGTATAGATTAAGAGACAGGCCCCAGTGATCCTCCAGGGCCTCTGTGCTGCCCTGACCACCAGGAATGAAAGGGTCAGAGCATTTTTGAGCAGTTCGGAAAGGATATACACACTAGATTTCATGGTAATGTCTTTTGGGGAGTGGATTTCTCAGGAAACTTCACTTCTTTTGCTTGCATTTTTAAAAAATAAAGCCTTTAAACCCCAACATAAAGATAGGATAACTAAAATGATTTTTTTGAAGGACAATAACACCTGGAGGCGGTTTGAAGAACAGAGGATTGAGTTAGTGAATCAGAAGGTGGCCAGAAGCGGGGAGTAATAAGAAACATCTGTGTTCTATGAACTGTCATGTAAATGGGGTGTAGGAACTTCTGGCCAGGAACTCTGGAGGCAGAGAAAGAAAGGAGAAATTAAAGACTAACTTGGGGTCTTACTGTCTCAATGTGTTCTAATGAACACTGCTTACTCTAGGGAAGACTTAATGTATCACAAAACAACATCTGGGAGTATATAAAAAGAAGGTATTTAAAGTAGGAAAACGTGTATGAAAGAACTTTTTACTTCTTCGTACAGAGACTAGGGATGTCTTTTATGCTTGGATGGATTCTTTTTTTTTTTTTTTTGGTTTTTGGCCGGGGCTAGGTTTGAACCCGCCACCTCCGGCATATGGGATCGGCGCCCTACTCCTTGAGCCACAGGCGCCGCCCTGGATGGATTCTTTATAATTGACAAAGAAAATGAAGAACATTTTAAAATTTCTTTAATCTATACATTTTTTTCTGAATTCATTGCTTCTCCCCTCTACCTCACTCTGTTTTTTTTTTTTTTTTGTAGAGACAGAGTCTCACTTTATGGCCCTCGGTAGAGTGCCGTGGCCTCACACAGCTCACAGCAACCTCCAACTCCTGGGCTTAAGCAATTCTGTTGCCTCAGCCTCCCGAGTAGCTGGGACTACAGGCGCTCGCCACAACGCCCGGCTATTTTTTGGTTGCAGTTTTTGGCCGGGGCCGGGTTTGAACCCGCCACCCTCGGTATATGGGGCCAGCGCCTTACCGACTGAGCCACAGGCGCTGCCCCTCACTCTGGTTTTTCCTTCTGAAATTGTGCAAAGTACTGTCATTCACATATGAAGTATGACAATTAAGTTTGAGATCCCAGGCTCGGCACCTGTAACTCAGCGGCTAGGGTGCCAGCTGCATACACAAAGGCTAGTGGGTTTGAACCCAGCCTGGGCCTGCCAAATGACCACAACTACAACCAAAAAATAGCTGGGTGTTGTGGCGGGCGCCTGTAGTCCCAGTTACTTGGGAGGCTGAGGCAAGAGAATTGCTTCAGCCTAAGAGTTTGAGGTTGCTGTGAGCTGTGATGTCATAGTACTCTACCAAGGGCGACATGGTGAGACTCTGCCAAGAAAAGGAAAAAAAAGTTGGAGATCCCATCTAGAGAAAGTTCTACATGGCCTGGAGTGGTGGCTCATGCTTGTAGTCCTAGCACTCTGGGAGGCTAAGGCATGTGAACTGCCTGAGCTCAGGAGTTGGGAAACCAGCTTGAGCAAAAGGAAGACCTTGTCTTTATCAAAAATAGAAAAACCAGCCAGGTGTGGTGGCAGGTGCACGGGAGGCTGAGGCAGGGGATCACCTGAGCCTAAGAGTTTGAGGTTGCTGTGAGCTGTGACACCCTGGTACTCTACCTAGGGCACAGAGACTCCATCCCCAAAAAAAAAGGAAGAAAGAAAAAGTGCTACATGCCTCATGGCTGAATATCACTATGGTCACCTTCCAAGGACTCCCTTGGGAAGCTCTGCACTTACACCAGTGCCTACTCTGCCCCTCAGAGCAATTTTGGAACTCTTTTTCTGGAATGGCCATCAGAGTTTTCATCATATTACTCTTGTTGTCCTCAATGTCATCAAAATGTCTTCCTTTCAATATTTCCTTTATCTTTGGGTAAAGAAAAAAGTCACTGGTGTCCAGATCAGGTGAGTATGGAGGGTGTTCCAAAACAGTTGTTTGTTTACTGGCTAAAAACTCCCTCACAGACGGTGCCCAGTGAGCTGGTACATTGTCAAGATGCAAGAGACACCTCTCTCATACCAAGATTTTTTTTTTTTTTTTGCAGTTTTTGGCTGGGGCTGGGTTTGAACCTGCCACCTCCAGCATATGGGGCTGGTGCCTTACTCCTTTGAGCCACAGGGCCACCCTCATGCCAAGATTTTGTGCCTTGTATTCTTTTGTGCTATGACACATTTTTTGTGTCTCTGTGCCTAGTTAAGATTTTCCTATTTCTCTATCAGTTTTTACTCGATCTGCTATGCTTCTCATAGTCAATGACAGTCTTGACCCACAATTTCATGAATTTTTGCAACGTTTTCGTCAGTTCTGCTCATTACTGGCTGCTCTGACCTTCTTTATCAGTGATGCCTTCCCTCCCACTAGAAAAACGTTCAATCCATTTGTACACTGCCGTTTTCTTCATGGCATCATCCCTATAAACTTGGACTAACACGTCCCTGATTTCACTTCCAATTTTGCCAAGTTTAACAAGAAATTTATTCATTGCTCTAATTCAAGCTTTGACATTTTTATAACAGCACACAAAAACACTCGACAATAACAAGTGCCACTCAGCAAGACACTGCCATGTGAGATGCTGATGTACCAAGGTTATGAAACCTTGCAGAGCTGTTTCTACAGTGCTGCCAGCGTAAGTACATGGTGGTAAGTTCGTGAACTTTATTGTCAGACCTTGTATTTTACCAGATAGGCATCTCATATCTCATTCCATCAGAAATCAAAGAATACCCCACCCCAGCCTCCTCAGGCTTTGAAACCTGTACTCACTTGACAGTGGTAGACTCAGTTTTGTTCCTCTATTCTACACCACAGGATTATTACACAAGTAAGTCTCTCCTGAACTCTGGTGCTCCTGGAGAGTGGTGTAATTGTGGTCATATGTTGTTTATTCTGAGCTCTTACCCAGCCAGCTTCAATAAGCAATAACTCATTTACTGAAACATATAAACAACCCCAGCACCAAACCAGCCAAATGGAAAGCTGCCTCAACCACATGCTCTAGAAGGTGTAATAAAGTTGTGATTCTGCCTTTTGGCTTGGCAGAGGCAATTGAGAAGATGCCATCACACTAACTTGGGAACACTCATGACATCTGGGTTCTAGGTGGCTGCCACTGCTGTCTAGGCTAGCACTGCTGGGATCTTGGGACTCCACTAGAAATAGGACAGGACATCACATTGCCAAACTTTTCTCTTTATAATGACAGACAGTCTCTCCAGGAATAACCATTCTCCTAATTCTCATAAGGAGGAGTCACTGGTTGAGAAAGGAAAAAATTTTTTTTGAGACAGAGTCTAACTTTGTGGCCCTTGGTAGAATGCCGTGGTGACAGCCTAGCTGACAAGCCTCAAACAAACTCCTGGGTTCAAGTGATTCTCTTGCCTTAAGCCTACCAAATAGCTGGAACTGCAGGTGCCCGCCACAACGCTCGGCTATTTTTTTTTTTTTAAGGTTTTTTTTGTTTGTTTGTTTGGTTTTTTTTTTTGGCTTTTGGCCGGGGCTAGGTTTGAACCCACCACCTCCAGCATATGGGACCGGCGCCCTACTCCTTGAGCCACAGGCACCGCCCACTCTCGGCTATTTTTAGAGACAGGGTCTCACTCTTGCTCAGGCTGTTCTGGAACTCAAAAACTCAAGCAATCCGCCCACCTTGGCCTCCCAGGGTGCTGGGATTATAAGCGTGAGCGACCACTCCCGGCCCTGGGAAAGGAATTTTTAAAGTTTCCTGTGACTCCCAAGTCTAGTCGCAATGTCATGGCTTCAATCACAGCACTGCCTTACAAGTTAAGGCTCAGATTATCACTTAGGACAAAGCACAGAGGCCAAGCCCAGCTTCTTCACTGACAGAAGTTAGATGGGGGGTAAAATGGAGAGTTAAGGAGTTAGGGAACCTGAAATATAGACCCATCAGGTTATGATCCTCCCGCCACACGTTACAAGTTGCTCTTGGCCTGCTGATTGCCATCACTGTCTTTTCGTGGTTCTTTGGTTCCTTCCTCACCTTTATTTCACCACCTTTAATCCAGCCTCATCCAGTACCCTGGCTTCTATTTTGGGTAGCATTTCCTGCCTGCCTTTGAATCCTCACTGCAGCTTCAACTGCACTAATGCAACATTTATCCTGCAAATACTGAAAAGCCTCACGATGCTGGCCCTCTGCATGATTCTGGGCATAGTGAAGCAAATAGACTAAACACAAGAAAATAGACAAATTAGTATGAAGTAAGTAGATACTTTTATGGAAACAGCTAAGGCAAAGAGTGAGTAACAGTGGACAGAGGTAGACTGTGTTGGCTCACTGGCCTTCCTGACAACCCTCTGAAATCATTAGGGCCGTAGTATTAGCCACATTCACTTACACACAAAAGATGCAGAAGATCAACAACCTTGGGCGGCGCCTGTGGCTCAGTCAGTAAGGCGCCGGCCCCATATGCTGAGGGTGGCGGGTTCAAACCCAGCCCCGGCCAAACTGCAACCAAAAAATAGCCGGGCGTTGTGGTGGGTGCCTGTGGTCCCAGCTACTCGGGAGGCTGAGGCAAGAGAATCGCTTAAGCCCAGGAGTTGGAGGTTGTTGTGAGCTGTGTGAGGCCACGGCACTCTACCGAGGGCCATAAAGTGAGACTCTGTCTCTACAAAAAAAAAAAAAAAAAAAAGAAGATCAACAACCTTGTCTTTTCTCCACAGCCACAGCAAGTCAATACATCTTTTGTTTTTTGACAGAGTCTTACTATGTCACCCTTGGTAGAGTGGCCACGTTACAGCTCACAGTAACCTCCAACTCTTGGGCTTAAGTGATTCTCTTGCCTCAGCCTCCGGAGTAGCTGGGACTACGGGCACCTGCCACAATGCCCAGCTATTTTTTTTTTTTTTTTTTTGGCTGGGGCTGGGTTTGAACCCGCCACCTCCAGCATATGGGACCGGCGCCCTACTCCTTGAGCCACAGGCGCCACCCACCAGCTATTTTTTGTTGCAGTTTGGTCCGGGCTGGGTTTGAACCTGCCACCCTTGGTATATGGGGCCAGCGTCCTACTCACTGAGCCACAGGTGCTGACCCTCAATTCCTTTCTTACAGCACCCATCTCACTATTATTTATAGTTATCTGCATAAAGGCATGACATCCCTAAAAATAAGATCCTGGCTGAAGAAAATCAATAATTTTTGCTTTTTTTTTTTTTTTTGCACAGATAATTATAGCAGAGTTCTCACTCTGTTGCCCAGGCTAGAATGCTGTGGCCTCATTCTACCTCACAGCAACCTCAAACTCCTGAGTTCAGGTGATTCTCCTGTCTCAGCCTCCCAATAGCTGGGACTACAGGTGCCTGCCATGAGACCTGGCTAATTTTTCTATTTTTAGTAGACATGAGGTCTCACTCTTGCTCAGGATGGTCTCCCAACACCTGAGCTCAAGTGATTCTTCCACCTTGGCTTCCCAGAGTGCTAGGATTACAGGCATGAGCCACTGTGCCTGGCCAACAACAGTCTTTTCTCCACAGCCAGAGCAAGTGAATACATGTTTTTTTTTAAACTTGGCTAATGCTGGCTCAGTGCCTGTAGTTCAAGTGGCTAAGGCGCCAGCCACGTACACAAGAGCTGGCAGGTTTGAATCCAGCCTGGGCCTGCCAAACAATGACAACTACAACAAAAAATAGCCAGGTGTTGTGGCAAGTGCCTGTAGTCCCAGCTACTTGGGAGGCTGAGGCAAGAGAATCACTTGAGCCCAGGAGTTGGAGGTTGCTGTGAGCTGTGACGTGACAGCACTCTACTCAGGGGTGACAGCTTGAGGCTCTGTCTCAAACAAAACAAAACAAAAACTTGGCTAATGCTACTACTGACCCTGATGATTTCAAAGGGCTGTTAATGAAGATTAATAAAACAAAAACAGGGCGGCGCCTGTGGCTCAGTCGGTAAGGCGCTGGCCCCATATACCGAGGGTGGTGGGTTCAAACCCAGCCCCGGCTGAACTGCAACCAAAAAATAGCCGGGCGTTGTGGCAGGTGCCTGTAGTCCCAGCTACTTGGGAGGCTAAGGCAAGAGAATCGCTTCAGCCCAGGAGTTGGAGGTTGCTGTGAGCTGTATGATGCCATGGCACTCTACCAAGGGCCATAAAGTGAAACTCTGTCTCTACAAAAAAAAAAAAAAAAAAAAAAAAACAAGACATTAAAATACTTTGAAAATGAAAAAGAGGACTGTACAAATAAAAATTGTTTTGTAATCATAATTATAACAAATTCCACTCTGGAAACCTATGCACACAGGGTGGCTGTGGTTTTTCCAACCCAATGATACAGGGAAGCACAAAGGCTGCTCATCTGTTTAAAAGGCAAAACTTAAGGTTGTGGCCTTGATTTTCTATTGTCTCCCTTTCTACACCAATTGCCTTGTGATCACAAGATGAAACACCTGGCAGGGCACGGTGGCTCATGCCTGTAATCCCAGCACTCTGGGAGGCTGAGGCGGGTGAATTGCTTGAGCTCACAGGTTCAAGACCAGCCTGAGCCAGGGCGAGACCCCTGTCTCTAAAAGCCGCCAGACATTGTGGCAGGAGATTGTAGTTCCAGCTATTCAGGGGGCTGAAGTAGGAGAATCACTTAAGCCCAAGAGTGTGATGTTGCTGTGAGCTGTGATACCACAGCACTCTACTGAGGGGACAAAATGATACTGTCTCAAACAAAACAAAAAACACCTAAGCTGCAACTTGGACTTTTGCACTGATTTTTATAGAACAGAGTGATTTAAGAGTCAGAATGCCCAGGTTGCTCTACTTCCTTGTACAGAACCTCCCTGCCTTCACTTCCTCATTGTAAGGATTAAATGATTATGTGCAATACATGTGAAACAGCATTGAAAACAGTGCCTAGTACAAAGCAAGCAATCATTATCAAAGTTACAGTAATCTGGGCGCCTGTGGCTCAGTCGGTAGGGCGCCGGCCCCATATGCCGAGGGTGACGGGTTCAAACCCGGCCCCGGCCAAACTGCAACCAAAAAATAGCCGGGCATTGTGGTGGTCGCCTGTAGTCCCAGCTACTCGGGAGGCTGAGGCAAGAGAATCGCTTAAGCCCAGGAGTTGGAGGTTGCTGTGAGCTGTGTGACGCCACGGCACTCTACCGAGGGCCATAAAGTGGGACCCTGTCTCTACAAAAAAACAACAACAAAGTTACAGTAATCTACTGTGCTTCCTGGTACAGGGCACATCAGAACTCCTGGGTGCTAATCTTGATGGCTGATGTTCAGTGTACATACAAAATACCACGCAGAGAACAGAGGACTAGGAAAGGGCTGGTAAAATGGGCAGAATGGAGTAGAGGTATCTGAAGGCCCTTGAGAGTGTGGGCAAACACTTTGAGGTTAGGCAGGAAAGTCTGTGTGCTGTAAGGGTGGTTTAGTAGTCATTACTCAAGTGAAAGTGAGTGACAGGTGCTTTTCAAGAGGCTGCGGGGTGCACTAAAAAAAAAAAGGTGGGCGGCACCTGTGGCTCAGTCGGTAAGGCGCCGGCCCCACATACCGAGGGTGGCGGGTTCAAACCTGGCTCCGGCTGAACTGCAACA
Source organism: Nycticebus coucang (assembly GCF_027406575.1). Classification (NCBI taxonomy): domain Eukaryota; kingdom Metazoa; phylum Chordata; class Mammalia; order Primates; family Lorisidae; genus Nycticebus; species Nycticebus coucang. The sequence continues at coordinate 42,452,236 of NC_069797.1, forward strand.
ATAACAACAAAAAAATAGCCGGGTGTTGTGGTGGGCACCTGTAATCCCAGCTACTCGGGAGGCTGAGGCAAGAGAATCGCTTAGGCCCAGGAGTTGGAGGTTGCTGTGAGCTGTGTGATGCCATGGCACTCTACCGAGGGCCATAAAGTGAAAACTCTGTCTCTACAAAAAAAAAAAAAAGGAAAGGCAGCAGAGGAAAGCCTCCTCTCCTTATTCTAGGCCTTCCTCTTTTTAAACGAATGGAACTGAGAAAAACATGGTTCTCTGGGGACAGGGAGAATCAAGGCTTCAGCACTAACTCCAGAAAAGGAGTGAACCTGAGCAGCTCTTTGTTTCCAACACACCCTGTGGAGCCAAAGGAGGATGACAATGATCTAAGTCATTCCCCACCTTCTGGGAAAGGCAGGACCATCCCTCTTTTTCAAATCCCCAACTGCGTCATTTCCCCTAAGGCATTTTTTTCCCTACTGGAAACAAGACTGGAACAAAATTAGGCAATGCTGAATGGTTACTTCAGTCAAAGTGGCCTGAAGGAATAGCTGTGTCCCCCAAAGGAGATAGATGGTAATGAAGGGAGCAGATGTGGGTAAGAGAAGAGTGACTTAGGCTGGGCTGGGCAGCTCACACCTGTAATCCTAACACTTTGGGAAGCTAAGGAGGGTGGATCCCTTGAGCTCATGAGTTTGAGACCATTCTGAGCAAGAGCAAGACCCTACCTCTACTAAAAATAGAAAAACTGAGGCAAGAGGATCACTTGAGCCCAAGAGTTGGAGGTTGCTGTGAGCTATGATGATACCATGGCACTCTGGCCAGGGCGACAGCTTGAGACTGTCTCAAAAAAAAAAAGAAAAAGTGACTCACTGACCAGCACTGTTGTTCCTCAAAGGACTTTGGGTGAAAGGCCACAAAAACAAGTTTCGCAGAAAGATACTCCTCCTGGGAATTCTTGAGATGCCTGTAACTGGTAGCTTACCTGTATGGCTCAGGGGTCCCATCTAAAGTCACAGTCGCCCAGAATAAGCCTGGAAGAATTCAGGAATGTCGTTTCCAATGCAAATGAAGACTGAGTTATAGAAATAGTGCTGGAGTGTGTTCAAGCACTCCCTCTGTGTCCGTTGAGTCATCTGGAAATGGTTAACAAACAGGTTGGACACCTGGGATGGTTACGCTTGAAGGGGATTTCCACACAAACCCCATACTATAAAACAGGCATCCTCAAACTTTTTAAACAGGGGTCTAATTCACTGTCCCTCAGACCGTTGGAGGGCCGAACTATAGTTTAAAAAAAAAAAAAAAACAACTATGAACAAATTGCTATGAACACTGCACATATCTTATTTTGAGGTAAAAAACAAAACGGGAACAAATAGAATTCACACCACTTCATGTGGCCTGCGGGCCGCAGTTTGAGGACGCCTGCTATAAAATCTTCCTCTTCTCTTCCCAAAGCAATTGAGTTCCATCCTCTAGATGAAATGTGCCTTAAAGAGTCCAAATTTCCTAAATCTGATTCTCAGCTTCCTAAGTTAGAACAGCAAGTGCTGCTGACACAAAGAAACAAGGAGCCAAGCAACTTTATGCATTTTTAAAAAGTCTATTTTAAATTAAAAGGAACAGATGTTTCACAAAGCCACACATTTGTGGATTTGGCGAACAAACTTCTAAGCTGCATTTTATTTCTGTTCCCATAAAAGTCAGCCAGACACTTGCAACTGACTCACTCTCTCTGGGCCACAGTGTGGGCCAGTCTTTTGACCACAGAATTAGAATTCAGATAGCAAATGAATCCAGGGTGTTTGGGTGGAAAGCAGGTATTCAGAACCATCTAAAACAATTTCCCCTCCCCCTTTAACTTAGTTTTGAAACCCACACAGCAAACTGTGCAAGGCTAGTGGGTCAAAGAGAACGAGCAAACAGCTGGCACCTGGCGATCACAGCCCCATGCAATTCTAAGGGCCCTGAGTAAGCAGCTGTTTAGAACAGGTTTTTGTATAATCCCTTTTAGGAGTATTGGTTGATATGCAAATACATCTAGGTTATTTGCTACAATTCAAGGCCTCACCCCCAAGGCAAACCCATTACCTCAGGTGAACTCTTGGCCTTGCTGGGAAGGGAGGGACAAGAAACCAAGCCTCTGTCCATCAGACATAAATGACTCAAGTGCTTCTTGAATTTAAAGTACATTATGTACTTTCTTTTCTTTCTTTCTTAAAGGGTAGCCTCTTTATTCTTTTTTTTTTTTTTTTTTTGAGATAGAGTCCTCGGTAGTCCTCACAGCTCACAGCAACCTCCAGTTCTTGGGCTTAGGTGATTCTCTTGCCTCAGCCTCCCGAGTAGCTGAGATTACAGGTGCCCGCCTCAACACCCGGCTATTTTTTTTTTGTTGCAGTTTGGCCGGGGCCGGGTTTGAACCTGCCACCCTCCGTATATGGGGCTGGCGCCCTACTCACTGAGCCACAGGTGCCACCCTACTTTCTTTTCTTGTTGTCTTTGAGTAAAAGGAACATGTTCAGACACAATGGCTTTTGGTATCCCACTTAACCATATTTTGTGAATACCAGTGAGGCTTTGATCAATGTAAGAGATGGAATGGTATTTGGCTTTCAAAAACTATTAAACTCTCTCTTGGGTTGTTTAATTTTTTTGTGGCAAATCAAAAATATATTATTTACTCTAGCCAGGAAAACAGAGCTAGACTGTCCATAAATTAACAATTTTTTTTTTTTTTTTTGGTTTTTGGCCGGGGCTGGGTTTGAACCCGCCACCTCTGGCATATGGGACCGGCGCCCTACCCCTTGAGCCACAGGCGCCACCCCTAATAATTTTTTTTTTTTTGTAGAGACGGAGTCTCACTTTATGGCCCTCCATAGAGTGCCGTGGCCTCACACAGCTCACAGCAACCTCCAACTCCTGGGCTTAAGCAATTCTCCTGCCTCAGCCTCCCAAGCAACTGGGACTACAGGCGCCTACCACAACGCCCGGCTATTTTTTGGTTGCAGTTTGGCCAGGGCCGGGTTTGAACCCGCCACCCTCGGTATATGGAGCCGGCGCCCCACCGACAGAGCCACAGGCGCCGCCCATTTTTTTTTGTAGAGACAGAGTCTCACTTTATGGCCCTTGGTACAGTGCCGTGGCCTCACACAGCTCACAGCAACCTCCAACTCCTGGACTTAAGCGATTCTCTTGCCTCAGCCTCCAGAGCAGCTGGGACGACAGGCGCCCGCCACAACGCCCGGCTATTTTTTTTTTTTTTTGGTTGCAGTTTGGCCGGGGCCGGGTTTGAACCCGCCACCCTCAGTATATGGGGCCGGCACCCTACCGACTGAGCCACAGGTGCCGCCCTAAATTAATAATTTTTATTTATTATTATTTTTTTGCAGTTTTTGGCCAGGGCTGGGTTTGAACCCACCACCTCTGGCATATGGGGCTGGCACCCTATCCTTTGAGCCACAGGCACCACCCCATAAATTAATAATTTATAAGTGAATAAAATGGACCAATTTTTTGTGTTCACTTTCTAACAGGAATGAGATTTTCAGGTCTGTTAAAAGCTTATACATCAAGAAAAAAAAAAAAAAGCTTATACATCATCAATTTTTGTTTTTTTAAGAGCTAGGGTCTTGGCTGGGAGACATGGCTCATGCCTGCAATCCTAGCACTCTGGGAGGCCAAGGCAGGATGACTTGAGCTCATGAGTTTGAGACCAGCCTGAGCAAGAGTGAGACTCTGTCTCTACTAAAAATAGAAAACATTAGGGCGGCGCCTGTGGCTCAGTCGGTAGGGCGCAGGCCCCATATGCCGAGGGTGGCGGGTTCAAGCCCGGCCCTGGCCAAACTGCAACCCAAAAATAGCGTTGTGGCTGGCGCCTGTAGTCCCAGCTGCTCCAGAGGCTGAGGCAAGAGAATCGCTTAAGCCCAGGAGCTGGAGGTTGCTGTGAGCTGTGTGAGGCCACCGCACTCTACAGAGGGCCATAAAGTGACACTCTGTCTCTACAAAAAAAAAAAAAAACAAAAACAAAAAAAAAAAAACATTAGAGGGTTGGCGCCTGTGGCTCAGTCGGTAAGGCGCCGGCCCCATATACCGAGGGTGGCGGGTTCAAACCCGGCCCCGGCCAAACTGCAACCAAAAAATAGCCGGGCGTTGTGGCGGGCGCCTGTAGTCCCAGCTACTCGGGAGGCTGAGGCAAGAGAATCGCTTAAGCCCAGGAGTTGGAGGTTGCTGTGAGCTGTGTGAGGCCACAGCACTCTACCGAGGGCCATAAAGTGAGACTCTGTCTCTACAAAAAAAAACCAAAACATTAGACAGGTGTTGTGGTGGGCACCTGTAGCCTCAGCTACTTGGAAAGGCTGAGGCAGGAGGATCACCAGAGACTAGGAGTTTGAGGTTACTGTGACCTAGGCTGATGCCCAGGCATCCTAGCCTTCCAGCCTGGGCAAGAGGGAGACTGTCTCAAAAAGAAAAGAGATGGGATCTTGGTCTGTTACCCAGGTTGGAGTGCAGTGGCCGATCATAGAGCACTGTAGCCTTGAACTAATGGGCTTAAACAATTCTCCCACTTTAGCCTCCCAAGTAGCTGGGACTACATGTGTGTACCACCATACCTAGCTAATTTTAAAATTTTTCAGTAGAGATGGAGTCTTTCTGTATTGCCCAGGCTGCTTTTTTTTTTTTTTTTTTTTTGCTGGGGCTGGGTTTGAACCTGCCACCTTGATATATGGGGCCTGCGCCCTACTCCTGGAACCACAGGCGTCGCCCCCAGGTTGCTCTTAAACTCCTGGCTTCAAGTGATCATCCCAGATTGTGGGCCCTAAGTGCTAGGATTATAGGAGTGAGCCACTATGCTTGGCCTAAATCATTTTTTTTTTTTTTTAGAGACAGAGTCTCACCTTATGGCCCTTGGTAGAGTGCCGTGGCCTCACACAGCTCACAGCAACCTCCAATTCCTGGGCTTAAGCGATTCTCTTGCCTCAGCCTCCCGAGTAGCTGGGACCACAGGCACCCACCACAACGCCCGGCTAAAATCATTTTTTTTTAATAGATACTTTGTCTATTAAAAAATAGACAATCACTTTGTCGCCCTCCGTACATCACAGCTCACAGCAACCTCCAGCTCTTAGGCTTAGGCAATTCTCTTACCTCAGCCTCCCGAGTAGCTGGGATTACAGGTGCCTGCTACAATGCCCAGCTATTTTTGTTGCAGCTTGGCTGGGGCTGGGTTCGAACCTGCCACCCTCAGTTTATGGGGCCAGTGCTTTACTGAGCCACAGGTGCTGCGCTAAATCAGCTTTTCTTGATAGTCTAAAACCTATTTACTCAGCAAATCCCACTATATATTGTAGATTGCGCTTTTAGTAACAAGACAGTAAAAGCTGATACTTCTTTGTTTCTCTACATTCAGATTTCTTTCCTTTTTTGAGACAGAGTCTCACTTTATCACTCTCTCAGTAGAGTGCTGTTGCGTCACAGCTCACAGCAACCACCAACTCCTGGGCTCAAGCGATTCTCCTGCCTCCACCTCCCAAGTAGCTGGGACTATAGGCGCCTGCCACAACACCTGGCTATTTTTTGGTTGCAGCTGTCATTGTTGTTTGGCCTGTTGGGCTGGATTCAAACCCGCCAGCTCTGGTGTATGTGGCTGGTGCCTTAGCCACTTAAGCCACAGGCGCTGAGCCTACATTGTGTGTTTTAAGGGAGGTGCTCCTCAGTTCTTAAGTGTACAAACTGCTTGATAGGCAGAACATAATAAAACACTGTGGATGTGTACGGCACAAAATAAGACTTACACAAAGCAGAGGTGGATAGATTCCCAGGCCCTCTTTTTATTTATAGTAATATCAAACCATCTACTTGCAGATTTTCTGGTCTGTATCAGCTGTATTATCTTTGGGATCATGTAGCTGTGTCTACTTTGGTGGACACACGACTGGCACAGCAGGAATCACAGTGCTGCAGCTGGAATCCAGCAGGATCCACTGAGCATGCCACACCTGAACACTTAGAGGAAAGAAGGAGAGCTGCTCTTCCATTTTCAAAGCAAATTCATCTGAAAGATGGTGAATACATAATCAGCAGTGAGTTAAATGTACTAATAAATTAGACCTTCAGCCTAGAAAAGAAAGATTTGCTGTTTCTAATAAACCGCCCTGAAATAAATTTATCAATAAATCCCAAAGGTTTAATACAATACAGTACAATTTATATTTGCTTTCCTCTTTCCTTTCTTTAGACAAACACCAAATAAAATGCAGGTGAAGGAGATGAAACACAACTAGAGGCTGACTTAAGAACTCAGACCAACGCTAAGGGTTCTCAACCTGTAGGTTGCAGCCCCTTTGTAACAATGAAAATACATTGTGATTGGGCGGCACCTGTGGTTCAGTGGATAGGGCGCTGGCCCCATATACCGAGAGTGGTGGGTTTGAACCCGGCCCTGGCTAAACTGCAACAAAAAAATAGCCAGGTATTGTGGCGGGAGCCTGTAGTCCCAGCTACTTGGGAGGCCGAGGCAAGAGAATCGCCTAAGCCCAGGAGTTGGAGGTTGTTGTGAGCTGTGATTGTACAGCACTCTACTGAGGGCGATAAAGTGAGACTCTGTCTTAAAAAAAAAATACATCACAGCATTAGGAAGGTTGAGAACCACTGCTCTAAAGAATATAAAATATTGTTAGTTAATGTGAATCTATTTAGAATAAAGCTTTTGAGCACTGCTTTTCACACTGTTAGAAAGTCCCTGGGAGGGGAAAGAGATTGTTATAAAGTATTATAACCTTTTCAAAACTCACAAGGCAGGTTACTTGTCCTTTATTTATTTATTTGTGGTCATGGAGACTATGCCAATTTCCCATAAAATACTCTCAATAGTGCTGCAATATCATGGCATAAAGGACTCAAAGTGCCAACAGATATAAGACCAGAGTCTCTAATTGTAAATCATGATGCTGGGTAATGTTTGAATGAGAACATTTGATATGGATGGTCAGATGAAAGATACCAAAATGTCAGACAGCCCATCGACTGCTGTTGCCATGAGATTCAACAGTCAACATCAGTCTGATAAGCTACCCGACAAGGTGGTACAGCCATGGAGATGTCACGACGGTAGGCAAAACAAACAGACATTCAGGCAGGATTTAATAAAACATCGGGCACTTCTGGCCTGTTGAGATTTAACCCCCATTCTATCCTATTCTGAGACAACGTCAATACCAATTTTCCTAAAGGAAAAAAAAAATCACATTAAGAATAAAACACAAAAGGTAAGAAAATTGGGTTACATGTAAAAGTAAATTTGTTTGTTAAAACCAGAGTACATTCTAGCAAAAATTAACACAGGAGAAAGTGTGGTTTAAAAAATGAGTGATGTCTCTTTCCCAAGTCCTTTGATTTGTATATTGTCACCTCTCCTCTCCAGTTTTCAAAACCAAGAAATCCCCAGGAGAGGCCAATCCCAGAGGTCCATTTAGCAGTGTTGCTGCCCAATCTCAGCATAACAAAAGGTGCCTTGGTGGTGGCCCTTTCATGCAAATAAATGAAGGCTAAAGAAGCTCTGGTTGTAGGTGGATTTGGCAAGACTGCTAGTCCACAGGTAGAAGCTAAAAGGAAGTAAAAAATCAAAACGCTCAAGAAAACGGACACAATTTGGAATGATCAAAGATGTCTTTATAAAGTTTTTCATGACTTCATTCTAAATATACAGAATAAAAAATGGTGTCCGCTCATTTGTGAGACACCAACCAGATTTTCCTTATACTGTCTCAATTTAAAGATCAGTTTCCCCAGAGGGTGTGCAATGCATCATAAAATGGCCTTTTTTGAGGGTGGGAGAGGAAGGGATGGGCAGGATACCATATTAAATTATATCATGATAGACATGCAAGACTGTTATCCAAACTAGACAATTTATATACATTTTGATGACTTAGAAAAACAAAGCAATCATTTGTGACAAGCCTAAAAAGCTTGATATATTTAACATAAACTTAAGAACTTGTTTTGTGTGGTGGGAATTCTCTAATTGTGTCGTGTGGACCTTTTGAGAGGTAATAAACAGAAGGTCAGTTTCTGTTAAGTTCGCTGCTGCACATTCCATTCCACCCTAATAAAATACAACCAGGACTGAATGGAGGGTGGATACCTTACCTTAAAACACAAAGGAAAAGTATGTCAGTGCAAAATATGGACTAAACTGCTTTCAGGAAAAATGGTTTTAAAATTGATACAGGGTGGAAAGGGAATTTTCCTTCCTGGTTTGGAGTCCTCCCAACTTAAGGCAGAACCCATTCATTTTAGTTTCTGTAGTTAAAAATTCTTTCTCTGCTTATTTAGTTTTCTCCTCTGAGTTCAATCGCTGCTGGATTCGTTTGGCATAACTTTGTGCCATGGAGTTAATGATAGACAGGATGAAGTAACACACCATCACAACAACCAACTTCTCAAACATCCAGGACAACCAGTTTTCCCCCTGCAGGAACAAATGAGAAACAATGCAAAGAGAAATCAGTCATAGAGAAAAGGGGATCATCTATAATAATTCAAAAAAAATGAGAACTTGAAGCTTATAACTGATGAAGCCTAAACAATTAAAACCAAAAAGTATGTGTCCCCAGCTACCCTGACATCTACATTCAGGCCTTTATATACTCAGCTATCTATCCAGTTATCAAGATTTTCACTTGTTGGATATAAAGTGAATGTTGATTCATAGACTTTAGAATGGGTGAGAATTTGAGGTCATCTCTTTTTTTAAACTATGACCTAGGAATAAAGCCTTTGATTACATTCTACTCTCTGAAGTTGCCATGTCAATACTTGTTGAGTATTGTCAAGACAGTTAAATATTTTTGTTCCAGCATCAGCAGCTGTTTAGCTGTTTTTAAAATATAAGTCTACTTTGGAGGTCATGTTTCCTCAACTAAGGGCAGCAAAGGGACACAAGAAGACTATAAGGCCATTAAAAAAAACAACTGTGCTTCCTTTAAGTTTCCCATTTCAGGTTATTGCTTACTCATCCTCTTCTAGTCATTTCCCCTTGCCACAGAACACTTTACAGAAAAGAAAGGCTTAGTTTAAGTTACATTTTTAAAATTCAGTTATGTTAAGAGCCTGGTTTTTTAAAAAAAAAGGAAAGCAAAGATTGTTCTCCCTTAGCTGAAAAGAAAAATAGAGCAAAAATGAAGGAAGATATTTCTCAAGTTAACTCAGAACGTCTAATAGTTATGCTGTAAATTTTAACATTTTAGTCCACTCAGGAAGTTTATCTACTAATGTATAATTTAAGATAAAGGCCAAAAACTTGTTTTATATAACAGAACCGTTATTTTCCATTAGTACTATCTTTGTTTTGGGGAAAAGATGCACAAATCAGAAGTTATACTTTCTCGTTTAAGACAAAGACAAATTTCCCAGAGGAGTATATGCAGACAGCCTCTAAGACTGGCCAACAAACCTCACTCTATTTGCCTAAAAATGCGAGCGAGAGAAGTGACTGTAATTTCAGCCTAAAATTGCCCAAGGGAGAGAAGAAGAAACAGGAACAAAGTCTTACCTGTGGTGTGCCCATTTCACTTTTGTGATGAAGCTTCTGCCGCTGAGCCTCCAGGTATTCCTGGAATGGCTTCTGCAGAGATGGACCTATGCAGGGGACAGCACTGGAAGCAGGGTACAGTAGCCCAAGGAAAAAGATACATTTGGGAAGAAAAGCAGGAAAAACATTTAAACAGAATCCACTTACCACCTAGACTCAAAAAGCAGGGGCTGAACAGAAAGACGAATAAAATTCAACAGAGAGCTGCTGAAATCCCATCTACTTTTTTAGTGGATAAAAATTTTTCCTCTAGCAAATTCTTAAAGGAGCAAAATCTCCCCCATCAACATGTCTGGGAGGAACTAAGAGCTGTAAATGAGAAGTCACTTCTTGCAGGAGTCTTCAGAGTGAGGACAGCTGGGCTGACACTGCACACTGGTGTGGCACAAAGAATAAAATGAATGACTTCTGAGAAGTCCCACATTTATCACCACCAGTTCCTGTAAGAACTGGTTTGAACCGATTAATAAGGAAATGACTTATGCTTGTGTCATCCCTTAGTTGAAAAAGAAACTGCCCGCCCTCTCTCTGACTTGTCCCATCTTCTCAGAGGGGGGCGGTCCTTTCTCAATCTAAGTCCTTATTAGGACAATCTGTGCGTCATCCTTATCCAAAAAGAATGCATTAGCAAATTTGGGAGGTACCTCCCACTAGTCAGAAGTCAGTGATTAACAAAGGAACAAAGAAGGAACTATGAACCTTGAATTATTTCGTGGTTTATGGTAGATAGTTTGCACAGAAACTCAAGTACGTTACTAAACAACTTGTTCTGAGATTATTGGGATAGTGACCCCTGATAAATTTATGTACTCGAAGCTCCCTCTCACCCAGAATACGTGGAGGCGGTGCTGTTAAACCGGTTTGGTAGCTGTAGCTACCAGGCTCTATTTCAGACAGGCTTGTAGGCATTTTTAAAATGGTAACTTGGGGCTACTTATAAAATCAAACATCTCTATTTTCTGTACCCTTTAATCAATCTGTCACACTAGGGCTAAAAGTAAATAAACCCAAACTCTTTCGTAGGGCCAGCAAAAAGCTGTCCAATATGAATTTACAACGGTGTCTAATGCTCTGCTCTATTAAGTAGACTGATATAAATTAACTTCACTCTTTTCTAGAACAATTCAGTTACTGCTTTTTATAACAAAAGCAGAGGAGTAGGAGAAATTTTTTTCACCACTATATTTACCAGAAGCTAACAAATTCCTGACTCTTGGCTGATACTTTTCTTTAATCCTATTATCTATTAACCACCAGACACTTAACTGAGTCCCTATTCAGTGTACAACACTATGAAACCCCACCCCCAAACAAACGGCAAAGAATAGTGCATGCATACAAGGAACTTAAAATCATGTGGATTTAAAACATATGTGCGTGTACATACAGAAACAGGAACTGATCAGTGTACAAAAGAAATGACAATTTAAAATTATTATTATTTTTTTTGAGATAGTCTTACTCTGTCACCTGGGTAGAGTGCTGTGGTGTCATGCATAGCTCACAGCAACCTCCAACTCTTGGGCTCAAGCGATCCTCTTGCCTCAGTTTTTCATTGTTTAGTAGAGACAAGGTCTCACTCTTGCTCAGGCAGGTCTTGAATTCCCGAGCTCAAGCAGTCTGCCTGCCCCAACCTCCCAGAGTGCTAGGATTACAGACGTGAGCCACTGCACGGGGCCTATTTTTAGTAGAGATGGGGGTCTCATTCTTGCTAAGGCTGCTCTAGAACTCCTGAGCCGAGCAATCCACCTGGCCTTGACTGCCCAGAGTGCTAGGATAACAGGTGTGATCAATATTAATTTCTTGGTTTGGAAGATAGATACTAAAGGAATTGGAGAAAGAAAAGAGAGATCAGTGTGAGATGACCTTGTCAAAAAGGTCCTTTGATGAGTATGAAGGATGTAACGTCTGAACAAACATAAAGCAAAGGTGGAGGTGATACTGATTAGAAGACCTGTGACAGACATCAAAGATGAAGATGGGTGAAGTCACATTCTATAGTCTCAGTCTCTCTCTCATTGTCTATCTATCTATCATTAGTTATGTACAGAAGGGAGATGGGAAGGAAGAGTAGAAAGAGGAGTTTTATCTATAACTATGAACAATCAACTGAGATAAGTCACTGCCTTCAAACCAGCCTCTCATTTTTTTTTTGGGGGGGGGGAAGGGGGACAGGATCTCACTGCCACCCAGGCTAGAGTATAGTGGATTATAGCTCATTATAACCTCAAACTCCTGGGTTCAAGTGATCCACCTGCCTCAGCCTCTTGAGGAGCTAAGATTACAGGTATGCATCACCATCACTGGCTAATTTTATTTCTGTTTATTTATTTATGTATTTTGAGACAGAGTTTCCTTCATTTCCCCAGGCTATAGTGTTATGGCCTCAGCCTAGCTCACAGCAACCTCAAACTCCTGGGTTCAAGTGGTCCTCCTGCCTCAGCTTCCTGAGTAGCTGAGATTACAGGCACCTGCCACAAGGCCTGGCTAATTGTTTTCTACTTTTTTTTTTTTTTTTTGTAGAGACAGGGTCTCACTTTATGGCCCTCGGTAGAGTGCCGTGGCCTCACACAGCTCACAGCAACCTCCAACTCCTGGGCTTAAGTGATTCTCTTGCCTCAGCCTCCCAAGTAGCTGGGACTACAGGCACCCGCCACAACGCCCGGCTATTTTTTGGTTGCAGTTAGGCCGGGGCCGGGTTTGAACCCGCCACCCTCGGTATATGGGGCCGGTGCCTTACCGACTGAGCCACAGGCGCCGCCCATTGTTTTCTACTTTTAGTAGTGATGGGTGTCTCTAACTCCTGAGCTCAAGGGTTCCTCTCATATGGCCTTCCAGAGTGTCAGGATTACAAGCATAAGCCACTGTGCCTGGCCCATGCCTGGCTAAAAAAAAAAAAATTTTTTTTTGATGGATGGGTGTGGTGGCTCATGCCTGTAATCCTAGCACTCTGAGAGGCAGAGGTGGGTGGAACTCTTGAGCTCAGGAGTTTGAGACCAGGCTGAGCAAGCGTGAGACCCTGTCTTTACTAAAAATAGGAAAAAGAAATATAGCCAGGCATTGTGGTGGGCCCCTGTAGTCCCAGCTACTCAGGAGGCTGAGATATGAACATCGCTTGAGCCTAAAAGTTTGAGATTGCTGTGAGTTAGGCTAATGCCATGACACTCCAGCCTGGGCAACAGAGACCAGAGCTCTCACAATCAAATACCATATGTTTTAAATAAATTGTAAAATATTTGAAACCTAGGTATTAAATGTTATATAGCCACGTATTTGACAAATCCTCTTAATCTTTTACTATGTATTCACTGAAATTTTAATTACTTCCATTTCCATTTATCTCTGTAAACAATGGCTTAGGCTACTGATAGCTTATACAAAGCACTACTATACTGGAGTTTTCTTTTTTTTTAATTTTTTTGTAGAGACAGAGTCTCACTTTATGGCCCTCAGTAGAGTGCCGTGGCCTCACACAGCTCACAGCAACCTCCAACTCCTGGGCTTAAGCGATTCTCTTGCCTCAGCCTCCCGAGTAACTGGGACTACAGGTGCCGGCCACAATGCCCGGCTATTTTTTGGTTGCAGTTTGGCTGGGGCTGGGTTTGAACCCGCCACCCTCAGTATATGGGGCCGGCGCCCTACCGACTGAGCCACAGGCGCCAGCCTGGAGTTTTCTTGATGATAATGATGATGATGATTATTATTGTTATTACTTTAAAGACTAGTAAAGTGTAAAGTGAATTAGTGAGAAGGTTTAAGAATAAAACAAGCAGTTCAATCTGTAACTGACTTGTGAGTAATCAAGTGACATAACTCACTACCTTTGGACAAGCCAAGTTTTCTTAATTTTTGCTAAAGCGATTTTAGTAACAAACTAGATAAAAATTGAAATTACATTGTCACTCTTTTTTTTTTGTAGAGACAGAGTTTCACTTTATTGCCCTCGGTAGAGTGCCATGGCGTCACACAGCTCACAGCAACCTCCAACTCCTGGGCTTAGGAGATTCTCCTGCCTCAGCCTCCTGAGTAGCTGGGACTATAGGCGCCCACCACAACGCCCAGCCATTTTTTGGTTGCAGTTAAGCCGGGGCTGAGTTTGAACCCGCCATCCTCGGTATATGGGGCCGGCGCCTTACCGACTGAGCCACAGGCACCGCCCTACATTGTCACTCTTAACACACATTTAAGGCAAACAATAATGCCAGCCTGCAATCTCATCTCTCAAGTTCTTTTCTTTTTTGTTGGGAGACTGAATTCTCACTCTGTTGCTCCAGACTAGAGTGCCATGGTTTACAGTTCACAGCAACTTTAAACTCTGGGTGTGTGTGGGGGCTCACAAGGGTTGGGCAAGAGAATTACTTGCCCATCCCTCCCCAGTAGCAGAGACTACAGGGGCCTGCCATAAAGCCTGGCTAATTTTTCTGTTTTCAGTAGAGATGGGGGTCTCACTTTGCTCAGGCTGGTCTGGAATTCCTGACCTTAAGCAATCCACCCACCTCTGCCTCCCAGAGTGCTAGGATTACAGGCTTGAGTCACCTCACCTTGTGTTTCTTTTTCTTTTTTGAGACAGAGTCTTGCTCAGTTGTCCAGGCCAGAGTGCAGTGGCATCATCATACCTCACGGCAACCTCAAACCCCTAGGTTAAAGAGATCCTTTTGCCTAGTCTCCTTAGTAGCCAGGGTGTACTGTGCCACCATATCCAGCTAATTTTTTGTGTAGAGACAGGGTCTCACTGTGTGGCCCAGGCTGGTCTGGAACTCCTGGCCTCAAGCAATCGTTGGCCTCCAGAAGTCATTGCAGGTGTGAGCCACCCCATGCTGGCTTACCTCAAGTTTGGGGGTAGGGAGAGAGAATTTCCATCACAGCTCGGTGGTTTCTATAGTTGTCTTAGAAAGTAGCCTAAATACTATTCCCTTAAAGGTATTAAATTCAGAGCAATCTTATGCTCCCTGCCAGGAATCATATCTCAACCCACAGTGAGTGAGTGAAGTCTTCTACCTGCCATTAGGCTCTGATTAAGTTTAAAGAAATACAATATTGTGGGATAGGACATAAAGCTGGAGGAGAACAAACACAAGCACAGCTATTTTTCAGTCAACTGTGAGACTAACATATACTTAAACTAGCCTTGTAAATAGCCATTTGTTCTAGGTAAGATGAAAGCCTTAAGAAAAAGAAAGAATATGGGCGGCACCTGTGGCTCAGTGAGTAGGGCGCCAGCCCCATATACCAAGGGTGGTGGGTTCAAACCCAGCCCCGGCCAAACTGCAACAAAAAAATAGCTGGGCGTTGTGGCGGGCGCCTGTAGTCCCAGCTGCTTGGGAGGCTGAGGCAAAGAGAATCACATAAGCCCAAGAGCTGGAGGTTGCTGTGAGCCATGTGACGCCACATCACTCTACTGAGGGCAGTAAAGTGAGACTCTGTCTCTACAAAAGAAAAAAAAACAAAAAAAAAAAAAGAAAAAAAAGAAAAAGAAAGAATAGCTGGGCATTGTGGCGGGCGCCTGTTGTCCCAGCTACTTGGGAGGCTGAGGCAAGAGAATTGCTTAAGCCCAGGAGTTGGAGGTTGCTGTGAGCTGTGATGCCAGAGCACTCTACCCAGGGCAACAGCTTGAGGCTCTGTCTCAAAAAAAAATAAAAATAAAAAAAGAAAGAAAGAAAAAGAAAAAGGAAAGGAAAAAGGAAAAGAAAAAAGTTAAAAGTTCATCTCATTTGCTTTTACTTGCTATGGACCTGGTGGGCAGAAAAACTGGAGTTGGTGGTAGTATATCAGTATTTTCATTCATAGCACAAATAACAAATGTAACATCAAAAACACATTTCTGCTGGGTATAGTGGCTCTTATCCTCCCAGCACATTTCTGCTGGGTATGGTGCTCCTATCTCAGCTATGTAAGAGGCTAAGACGGGGGGGGATCACCTGAGCCCAGGAACTACTGGCTATAGTGCATTAGCACTGACCCTGTAAATAGCCAGAGCACTCTAGCCTGGGCAACACAGCAAGTCTCCATCTCTAAAACAAACAAAACCCAGGCTCTACCGTGCCAGTGGCTCACATCTGTAATCCCAGCACTTTGGGAGGCCAAGGTAGAAGGATCCCTTGAGCTTAGGAGTCCAAGTCAACCCTAGGCTACACGGAGAGATCCTATGTCTACAAAAAAATTAGCTGGTGCATGCTTGTAGTCTCAGATACTTGGGAGACTAAAGCAGGAGGATCACTTGAACCCAGCAGTTAGAGGCTGCAGAGGGAGGCCTTATCTCTAAAAACCAAATCAAACCAAACCTTCAGAAATGCAAACAAAAGATTTCTTCAATTGGGTGGTGCCTGTGGCTCAAAGGGATAGGGCGCCGGCCCCATATGCGGGAGGTGGTGGGTTCAAATCCAGCCCCGCCAAAAACTGCAAAAATAAAAAAAAAATAAAAATAAAAGATTTCTTTAATTTAAGAAAAAATTCCAAGCCTATTCAGGGCTCCAAACTGGTTTCATGGGAACAATATTTTCCCATGCTTATACACTTAGTCTCAAGATAAACTTCTTTGCAAACTTAAATACTATTTAAAAGATCCATTTAGGGTGGCACCTGTGGCTCAGTGAGTAAGGTGCCGGCCCCAAATACGGAGGGTAGTGAGTTTGAACCTGGCCCCTGCCAAACTGCAACAAAAAAATAGCCGGACATTGTGGCGGATGCCTGTACAGCTACTTGAGAGGCTAAGGCAAGAGAATCATCTAAGCCCAAGAGCTGGAGGTTGCTGTGAGTTGTGACGCCATGGAATTCTACTGAGGGCGACAAAGTGAGACTCTGTGTCTAAAAAAAAAAAAAAAAATCCATTTAAAATAACCAATCTGCAAGCAAAATCTATTATTTTTTATAGTGTTTAGTACATATGTTACTCTGCTTTTGGAAATCACTTATCTGACAAGAAATCTGTATTTTAAGTTCTCCCCATATTTTCATTATAAAGGTCTGCATTATTCTCTGATTCTCTGTATCCACAACCATCAGAAAATCTTCCAGAGGAGGCATCACAACTGGACGAGGTTGTAGAGTGTGAGTGGTGTGATTACTCTCATTTTTTCACAATGCTTAAATTTTCATTTTTGGTTAACATGGAGCTTGGGAGTTCAAGACCAGCCTGAATAAGAGTAAGACCCCATCTCTACTAAAAATACAAAAATCAACCAGGTGCTGTGGCAGCCACCTGTAGTCCCCACTACTTGGGAGGCTAAGGCAGGAGGATCACTTAACTCCAGAAGTCTGAGGATGCTGTGAGCTCGGCTGAGGTCACAGCACTCTAGCCTGGCCAACAGAATGAGAGTGTCTCAAAAAAAAAAAAAAAAAAAAAAAGGCAACAAAAAACAAACAGAAGTCTCAGGAAGGTCCTTCAGCAGGTATTCCAGAAGGCATAGTTAATACAGGAGATGACAGTTCCTTGTGCATATGGCCACTGAATTGAAGACCTTCAAGTGGGACAAGATGTGGAGATGGGAGTAGCATAGATAATCCTGACCTTGTGTAGGCCCAGGTTAACGTTACATGCGTTTCTGCCTTAGCTGTTGTTATTGTTGTTTGGGATTTTTTTTTTTTTTTTTTTTTAGAGACAGAATCTTGCAGTGTTGCCCAGGCTGGTCTTGAACTTTTTGACTCAAACAATCCTCCTGTCTCAGCCTTCCCCCGAACACTTGTGATATAGGTACATGCCACCATGCCCAACTTCTTGTGTCTATTTTTTTTTTTTTTTTGAAATGGAGTCTCAGTTTGTCTCCCTTGGTAGACTACTGTGGCATCACAGCTCACAACAATCTCAAACTCTTAGGCTCAAGCGATCCTCTTGCCTCAGCCTCCCTAGTAGCTGGGACTATAGGTGCCTGCCATAATGCCTGCCTATTTTGAGAGATAGGGTCTCGAACTCCTAAAGTCAGGTGATCCACCCCACCTTGGCCTCCCAGAGGGCTAGGATTACAGGAATGAGCCTCCATACCTGGCCTCGGGTATACCACCTTTTATCCTTTATACCATATTTTTACTGTACCTTTTCTGTGCTTTAGATATACAAATACCATCGTGTTACAGTTGCCTACAGTATTCAGTACAGTAACATGTTGTATAGGTTTACAGCACAGGAGCAAGAGGCTATACCACATAGCCTAGGTGTGTAGTAGGCAATACCCATTTTGGTTAGTGTAAGTACATTCCAGGATGTTCCCACAAGGATGAAACCACCTAAGGATACATTTCTCAGAATGTATTCTCATCGTTAAGTGACTCATGACTGTATTATTTCTCTTTTAATGTTTCTTCAACAGAACCTTTTCAAGTCACTTGTCTGTTTTATAAGGGTTAGTTTAAACTAGAAATTCTCACATATAAATCTGATTAATGGACCATAGAAAAAACATAATTTACAATATGATAAAAGTGAAAAAATTATAGAGGGGCCCACCGTAAGCCTCTGGTGTATGGTGGAACTCTTGTCTTTCCTTAGGCTATCTTTGTACTCTCTTTGACAGGTGATTTTCTTTTCTTTTCTTTTTTTTTTTTGTGGAGACAGAGTCTCACTTTATGGCTCTCGGTAGAGTGCCGTGGCGTCACACAGCTCACAGCAACCTCCAAATCCTTGAGCTTAGGCGATTCTCTTGACTCAGCCTCCCAAGTAGCTGGGACTACAGGCGCCCACCACAATGCCTGGCTATTTTTTTGTTGCAGTTTGGCCGGGGCTGGGTTCGAACCTGCCACCCTAGGCATATGGGGCCAGCGCCCTACCCGCTGAGCCACAGGCGCCGCCCTGACAGGTGATTTTCTTACGGGGATTGAGGGAGCGCCCATCAGACCTAAGCTACATCCTCAATATATGTATAGCCATATAAATTTGTGTACATGTGTTAATACAATAATGATTACAAATATATACAGAAAGGAAAATAAAATGAAAATAAATATGAAGAGAACTTCATGTTAGTCCCGCTCTGATGGTAGAGACCACTGCTTCCAACCATGAGGCTAAACTATGAGGGTTACAAATATATCTTGTTCCCAAAAGGTAAAAAAAAAAAAAAATCTTAAGGTTTAGTAAGTAGACCAATGCAATACAAGACTATTAGATAATATATCAGAGGGGAAAAAAGCCATTTCCATAAAAATGTAGATTAAATGTCCCCTTTTTTTCTCATTCTTATGGGCAACTAGAAAGAGAGCCTTTAAGAATCTGGATAGACAAACCTGAGACTAAAAACCTGTGTCCACAGTTGTACATTTTAATTACATTCCAAATGAATGTAATTAAAGGTCTTCAGAATTTTCTTCATTGAATGAGGATCACTGTATGTAAATCAATAAATTAAATTTATTCTCTGACCCCAGAGAATTCTTCTATAATATCAATAGAGATTTGGACCAGGAGCATAGTATTAATAGTAGAGCTATAACTAGAAAATGATCCTCTTCTATCTAAAGCCAAGAGACTCTTCTGCTGAAGGGAATGAATATTACATTTAAGGTACTAGCAGAGTGTATTTTCAAGAATGAACCCTCCCTGCACTGCTGTTAAGGGGCTGATGTGTCATCCCCGTAACAAAGGTAATGAGGGTGTGGTAGAAGTTCAGCAGCAGGATGGACTAGCAATTCCCTTTCTCGGTAACAGTCTTAGAAATAATTCTCCCTTTTCAGAAATATGCACATTTAAGTCAAACATTGTAGGGTTAAATTTTCCTCCTCACCCGCTAGGCAGTGATCTAAACAGGCTTAACGGCTAGTATTTTAATGAGTTGTCATTTCCTGTCAGATAAAGATTCTCACAGTATTTAACCACTGGTTTCCCTGGGGACCAACCAATACTAGAGCTCTATTCATAGTGACTCAGAATGGACCTCAGACTCCTGGCCTGATTAAACAATGATAGATTACCCTCCACATGAAACACTGCTCAGAAAAGGGTGGGGGTGGAGGGAGGTGCAATCTTTCTAAAGAAGCCAAAGGCCATCATGCTGTCTCTCATTAATATTTACAGCTTTCCAGCTCTCAGAGATTAGAGGAAAAACAGGAAAAAAAAATAAAGATACCATTTGTTAATTAATTAATCCAGAAATAAGTAAATGAACTGGCGTTAAATGAAAATCAACATATGTAACCTGGTAAAAATAGAACTTAGTAATCTTGTGTACTTGGAATTAAAGTATTATATCTTTATCATTTAAATGTATCGAGTATGAATATTTGAAGCTGATATTATAAGAAAAAACTGTTAACTGATGTATTTTACTTGCTTTGGATCTAAAAAGTGGTACCTCACCCAAATCAAGAAATCAAATTCCTTTCTCCAAGTTCAAGGACTTCTTAAAGAAAAGAAAAAAATCAAGATCCCAGTATCTTGGAGGAACACACTAACAAAATAAATTCAGGATGAAAATTATACTCTATAATAGAAAATCTAGGGCTTTCTTATATATATGTTTGGATTGATAAATCTCCAGCACCTTCTAAAACTCGTGATTCAACCTCAGGATTTGGGATTAAAACATCTTGGATTTTCATTCACATTTGTGCCCCTTTCAAATGATTAAAACCTCTTTTGTACTAAAGTTAGTACATTATGTGCTGAGTGGTATTATATAAACACATGACACCATCCATTTCTTTCTGGCTGTGGAGAATTAAGAGCATTGCTTTATCCAGGTGTATTTTATCAGGTGTATTGTTGCTATTGCCTCACAGCATATTTTTTACCACAGAAGAATTTAAAATTGCCCTTGCTTTTGAACATTTGGAATTGTTTTCTCTGAGAATCAGAAGGAAGGTAAGATTTCCTTAAAAAAAGCAGCTACTCTTTGAAATATGGTAACATTAAAGGGAAGCTCTCAAAAATAAAACCAGCCTTGCTGCAGAATGTAGACTTGAGTAGCAGCAACCAGGCAGGTGTTCTTTACATTAATGAATGAGGCCAGAGCTAAAGAAATGGTTTACAAGAACCAAGTAAAGGCTTGGCGCCTGTGGCTCAAGCAGCTAAGGCACCAGCCACATACACCTGAGCTGGCAGGTTCAAATCCAGCCCGGGCCTGCCAAACAACAATGACGGCTGCGCCTGTAGTCCCAGCTACTTGGGAGGCCGAGGCAAGAGAATCGCTTGAGCCCAGGAGTTGGAGGTTGCTACGAGCTGTGATGCCACGGCACTCTACCCAGGGGGACAGCTTGAGGCTCTGTCTCAAAAAGAAAAAAACAAGAACCAAGTAAAACTGATTAGTTGCTGAAACAAAACCCAGTTAAAAATCAACTGATTTGGGTGGCGCCTGTGGCTCAGTGAGTAGGGCGCTGGCCCATATACCGAGGGTGGTGCACTCGAACCCAGCCCCAGTCAAACTGTAACAAAAAAATAGCTGGGCGTTGTGGTGGGTGCCTGTGGTCCCAGCTGCTTGGGAGGATGAGGAGGGAGAACTGCGTAAGCCTAAGAGCTGGAGGTTGCTGTGAGCCCTGTGACGTCATGGCACTCTACTGAGGGCTGTAAAGTGAGACTGTCTCTATTAAAAAAAAAAAAAAAACAACAAAAAAACCCAACTGATTTCATTTATAGAAAATAACAGACTGCTGACCAAGCTGCCAAGCTGGGAGGGCAGTGGTATAATCATATTGCACTACAGCTCTGAACTTCTAGTTTCAAGGGATAGGACTCAGTCTTCTGAGTAGCTGGGAGTGAGAGTGTACTGCACCCAGCCTGGTGATTGCTTTTTATAGTGACAGCTGTAGCCTGGCTTGAATACTCACTGAGATCTAACAACAATGAAAAATAAGCAATAAAGAGCTGAAGACCCAAAGGCCAAGATGAAAGAACAGTTTATAGAATTTAAAATTTTAGGTGAAATGGAGCTGAAGCTTATTGCCCTGGAGATCATTGAAAGTGAGCACAATAGGCTAGGGCACCAGCCATATACACTGAAGGTGGTGGGTTCGAGCCCAGCCTGAGCCTGCCAAACAACACTGACATCTACAACCAAAAAATAGCTGGGTGTTGTGGCGGGTGCCTATAGTTCCAGCTACTTGGGAGGCTGAGGCAAGAGAATCACTTAAGCCTAAGAGTTGGAGGTTGCTGTGAGCTGTGACGCCAAGGCATTCTACCAAGGGCGACATAGTGAGACTCTGTCTCAAAAAAAAAAGAAAAAAAGGGTGGCGCCTGTGCTCAACGGCATAGGGCACCTGCCCCATATGCCAGAGGTGGCGAGTCCAAACCCAGCCCACGCCAAAAACTACAAAAAAAAAAAAAAAAGAAGTAAAAAGGAAAAAAGAAAGTGAGCACAATAGATGATTAAAATAAGACAGTATGGCTGCGCCTGTGGCTCAGTGAGTAGGGCGCCGGCCCCATATGCTGAGGGTGGTAGGTTCAAACCCAACCCCGGCCAAACTGCAACAAAAAAATAGCTGGGTGTTGTGGTGGGCGCCTGTAGTCCCAGCTGCTCCGGGGGCTGAGACAAGAGAATCGCGTAAGCCCAAGAGTTAGAGGTTGCTGTGAGCCGTGTGACGTCATGGCACTCTACCGATGGCAGTAGAGTGAGACTCTCTCTCTACAAAAAAAAAAAAAAAAAAAAAAGGCGGCACTTGTGGCTCAGTCGGTAAGGCGCCGGCCCCTTATACCGAGGGTGGTGGGTTCAAACCTGACCCCGGGTGAATTGCAACCAAAAAATAGCTGGGCGTTGTGGCGGGCGCCTGTAGTCCCAGCTACTTGGGAGGCTGAGGCAAGAGAATTGCTTAAGCCTAGGAGTTGGAGGTTGCTGTGGGCTGTGTGATGCCATGGCACTCTACCAAGGGCCATAAAGTGAGACTCTGTCTCTACAAAAAAAAAAAAAAAAAAAAAGACAGTAGGGCAGTGCCTGCGGCTCAAAGGAGTGGGGCGCTGGCCCCATATGCCAGAGGTGGCAGGTTCAAACCCAGCCCAGGCCATAAACTGCAAAAAAACCCCAAAAAACAAAAAAACCAAGAAGACAGAAGCTGGCCCAGTGGCTCACTACTGAATTCCAGCACATTGGGAAGCTGATGTGGGAGGACTGCTTAAGCTCAGGGGTTTGAGACCAGCCTGAGCAAGAACAAGACTCCATCTCTACTAAAAATAGAAAAACTAGCTGGGCACTGTGGCAGGTGCCTGCAGTCCCAGCTACTCAGGAGGCTGAGGCAAGAGGATCACTTAAGCCCAAGCGTTTGAGACTGCTGTGAGCTATGATGAGGCCACAGCACTCTACTCAAGGTGACTCTGTCTTAAAAAAGAAAAAAAAAAAAAAGTGACAGTATTGCTGGAATTTAATCTTGCCTACAAATAATGCAGTCATTCCAAAGATTAGCTAGGCAGAAAAATCACTAAATACAAGTAGATAACTAAGAAAAAAAAGTCATGATCTCCACCCTGAAGGAACTCAATCTAGAAGGATGGTGGGGAGAAAAAAAGCACTTAAATGCAGCAGCTTGAAACTGGAATGCTGGTGCAAATCTCCAGGTTCCAGCAAATTAATCTTATTGCCTTCTACAGTGATCCTTCAATTCCCCCTTCACTATCTGAAGACATCTTGCAATCTTTACTCCAGTTTTCAAGAAAGAACTGGTTAAAGAGGGCAACCAATCCACTCTTGTTCCTTGATCCTATCTCCATTCATCTCTTACCATTTATAGTAGAACCTCCATAGCTGACCAACTCCCTACATTGACCATCTCTTTAAGTTGGCTAATTTTCATAGACTGGACATGTACACTACAGTAGGCCTAGTTCCTTATGGTGACCACCTCCGTATGTTGACCAGTCTGTTATGGTCCCTAGGGTGGTTAACTTATAGAGGTCCTACTATATATGAATTTAACTTCTTGTGCCTTGGTTTCTCCATCTGTGACAGTGAAGTAATGTCACAGGTTTTGTTACAGATATTTTTATTACTAATTTTTTTTTTTTTTTAAGACAGAGTCTTGTTCTGTTGCCCAGGCTAGAGTGCAGTGACATCAGCGTAGCTCACAACAACCTCAGACTCCTAGGCTCAAATGATCCTCTGGCCTCAGCCTCCTGAGTAGTTGGGGCTATAGGTGTATGCCACCATGCCTAGCTAATTTTTTCTATTTTTGGCAAAGACTGCTTTTGCTCTTGCTAAGGTTGGTCTCAAACAGGATCTTCCTGCCTCAGCCTCCCACAATTCTAAGATAACTGTGTGAGCCACCAGAACTACCTTGGTATAAAATATTAAATGAAAATTTATGTAAAGCATCCTGCATAGGTTGGTCCTTACTAAATGTTAATTTGCTTCCCAGACCCTTCCTCTTTTCCTTTGAATTTTCTTCTTTTTAAAAAAATTTTTTTTTAATATTTTATTTTATTATTATTATTATTTTTCTGTTCTTCCTTTGGCAATTCTCTTTCCCTTTGCCTCCCCAGTAGCTGGGATTATAGACACCTGCCACAATGTCTGGCTTTTTTTGATGTTAGTGGAGACGGGTCTTCACTCTGGCTCACTCCTGCTCATATTGGTCTCCAACCTCTGAGCTCAGGCAATCCACCTGCCTCGGCCTCCCACAGCGCTGGGACTACAGGCGTTGAGCCACCACGCCTGGCCTGAATTTTCTATATCTAGCTTTTTACTAAGTAGAGTCTTACCCTTAGCCTACAATTCACAATAGTCTCTCCTATTTATGAATGGATATATTCATTTCATTAGTAAATATTTCTAACAGGGCTGGGCATGGTGGCTCACGCCTATAATCCTAGCACTTAGGAGGCCGAAGCGGGTGGACTGCCTGAGTTCACAGGTTTGGAGACCAGCCTGAACCAGAGCAAGACCTCGTCTCTAAAAAATAGCCGGGTGTTGTTGTGGGCACCTGTAGTCGCAGCTATTCCGGAGGTTGAGGCAAAAGAATCGCTTGAGCCAAACAGTTTGAGGTTGCTGTGAGCTGTGATGCCATAGCACTCTACCTAGGGCAACAAAGTCAGACTCTGTCTCAAAAAAAAAAAAAAAAAATTTTGTAACAGAAATATAGTAGGCCCAAGTGTCAGGATATGTAAACTACCATGAACATGAAGAGGAAGGAGTTTTCCTAAACTGAAGGAGGTTAATGTTAAAATTAGAGGGTACAACTGTGTCTCAGCATCTGGGATCGTGAACCCTATGTTAGACTTTAAACTATATCCTATTTTCAGATAATAAAATATAATATAAATATTTATGTTCCACACTTCCATACCTGTTTTTCTGATTATTTTATAATGATCAAAGTTGAACAGAATCAAGTGTATAGACCATTTTATATTTTAAAATGAAAAGGATAGATTTTATTTCCGTAGAAAAAAAAGTCCAGGTTCACATAGCTCATTCTGACCACTTTCCATTGAGCGAGGAACAAGAAACAACATTCAGATTCAAGTACTTAATTACTCACTGGTTAAAAAGATCTCCCTTGCCAAAGGCAAGCCTGACTCTGAGGTCAAACATCAAGTTAAGTCAGAAATAGGAGACAGCAAAGAAGAGCATGGAACATTCTGTAACTGGTAAGTCCCTGTTCCAGCCAACTCCATTCCTTAGCCCTCAAGTTCAATGACTGAGTTATGGAAACTTTTCGTGTGTGGTAAAACTGGGGACTTTGTCTTCTAATAAGACCCTGGCAACCTGACAATGAGCCAATGTTCTGCATATGGTTGTTTGCGAGTCACATGCTTAATGTTATTTTCTGGGAATTCTCATCTACTGTTTGGTGAGAATACTGGAACATGTCATTTTAGTAATGCTTTTAAAGTTAGTTTTGGTTATGCTTTTTGAGAAATATGTACAGGTCTTTCTCACTGTAGAAATGTTAATTAAATAAAAATTAGTTTTAAATGGTAATTAAAAAAAAAGAGACCATAACAATATACTGCCTTTTTCATCTTGAAAGTTCTCTGCTCTTTGATTCTATCCTCTGACCTATTTCAACCTAGGATAACAGAGTTTAAAAGCTGTTACATGCCTAATCTTTTTAGAGAAACTTTTCTCTATTCACCTGCTAAACATACCATGAACAAAAAGACTGTTATCTATTTTCTAACATCTCTCAGAATATGTGACTAATTCATTATATCTTTTTAGATTTACGTATATTAACTAGATCAACCTTGTTAGTGACCAATAGTTAATAAAGATACCTTCTCCTAAACCTAACAGCAATGGCAGCTACTTTCTAGAACAGTGGAAAAAATAAATCTATTAATTATAATTTCTAATTGTGAGATGAAAACTTTAAATATTTGGGGTAGGGCCTATATTCTCTCTGTGATCTTAGGATTGTCATACAATGACATATTATAGTAAAAATACCATGGGCCTTGGGGTGGCGCCTATGGCTTAGTGAGTAGGGCACCAGCCCCATATATTGAGGGTAGTGGATTCTAATTGCGCCCCGGCCAAACTGCAACAAAAAGACATATATTGACAGGAGAAGCCCTTTGGGCAGTCATCAGCATAGCATTCAAACCTCTGTCAAAATACTATTAAATCTGACCAACAGAGATGGAACTGCCAATAGTGATGCTTTTCTCTTTCCATGCTATCTGGGGGGGGGAGAGTAAACAACCTGGCCTGGCAGGCCACAGGTACATCAGTGTGAGTTTGTTCAAATTTGGCCTTACACAAAATCAAGAGTTGAAGTACCTGCTTATATCTCTTTTTGTCTTAATGTCTCTTTTTATTCACCTTTTCCCCTTTTCTTGCACTAAAAAATGCTCATGGAAACAATATTCAAAACAGCAGAAACATGGAAATAACCCAAATGTTCATCATTGGGAGACTGGATGAATAATCAATCACCAATAAAATAATGTATAGCAGTCAAAATGAATAATCTTTAGTAATACACAATACTAGCAATATATTAAGTGAAAAGTCTCAAAAGATTACATATTATGGCTCCGCGCCTGTAGCTCAGCGGCTAGGGTGCCAGCCACATACACTGGAGCTGGCAGATTCGAACCCAGCCTGGGTCTACAACAAAAGATTACATATTATATGATACCCTCTTCTCTTTTTTTGTTTCTATATGATACCCTCTTTATTGAAAGGTTAATAAAACAAAAATAAAAATATTTCATTCTAGCAACTATAGCTAAAAAGCAAAATAAAATAAAAATTACATAAGTAATTTATTTACAACCTCTCTCAGCTAATTTTCTTGCCAGTAGGAAGAAAATATGCATAGCTGAAATTAGAAGCAATCTAATAATACAGCCAGGCATGTTGGCTCATACCTGTAATCCCAGCACTGTGGGAGGCTGAGGCAGGTAGATCTCTTGAGCTTAGGAGTTTAAGATCAACCTGAGCAAGAGTGAGACTCTGTTTTTATGAAAAACAGAAAAACTAGCTGGCATTGTGGCACTGTAGTCACAACTTCAGGGGAGGCTGAGGCAGGAGGATCACTTCAGCCCAAGAGTTGAGGTTGCTGTGAGCTATGATGCCAAGGCACTCTAACCAGGGCTAGAGAGTGAGATTCTGTCTCAAAACAAACAAACAAACAAACAAACAAAAAAACCCCAAAACAAAGAAACTAATAATAAATATTACAACATTACAATATTATTAGTATGTTTAAAAAATAGTTTCTTTCAGAATTATTTGTGTAATCTTTGATGAAAGGTTTTCTTGGCTAAAGGCATTTTAGGGCGGCGCCTGTGGCTCAACGGGTAGGGCGCCGGTCCCATATGCCGGAGGTGGCGGGTTCAAGCCCAGCCCCGGCCAAAAAAAAAAAAAAAAAAAAATAAAGGCATTTTACTGATCTGGGATAAAGTCAGCTGGGTGCTTTCTTTAAGGAGAGGGATTCCCCAGGTGACACAGTACAGAGACCCAGGCACTGAGAAGTCTACGTTTTCATCTCTAGTTGTAGAAACTGTGAAAAATGAGACTTTAAGAACACAAGCAGGGGCGGTGCCCGTGGCTCAGTCGGTAAGGCGCCGGCCCCATACACTGAGGGTGGTGGGTTCAAACCCGGCCCCGGCCGAACTGCAACCAAAAAATAGCTGGGCATTGTGGTGGGCGCCTGTAGTCCCAGCTACTCGGGAGGCTGAGGCAAGAGAATCACTTAAGTCCAGGAGCTGGAGGTTGCTGTGAGCTGTGTGAGGCCACGGCACTCTACCGAGGGCCATAAAGTGAGACTCGGCGCCCTTAGCACAGTAGTTACGGCGCCAGCCACATACGCAGAGGCTGGTGGGTTCAAACCTGGCCCAGGCCAGCTAAACAATAACAACTGGAACAAAGAATAGCCAGGAGTTGTGACGGGTGCCTGTAAGCCCAGCTACGTGGGAGGCTGAGGCAAAAGAATCGATTAAGCCCAAGAGTTTGAGGTTGCTGTGAGCTGTGACAACACAGCACTACCGAGGGCATCACAGTGAAACTGTCTCAAAAAATAAAATAAAATAAAATTGGGCAGTGCCTGTGGCTCAAAGGAGTAGGAAGCCAGCCCCATATGTCGGAGGTGGCGGGTTCAAACCCAGCCCTGGCCAAAAAAATAAATAAATAAAATAAAAAAGAACACAAGCATCACAAGCAATATTAAACTTGAGACAAAGCTTTGGCATGTCAAGTCACTCATATTAGTGTGTTTCAAGTAAGTTATAAAATCTTTGGTCATGGGACATTTCACATTTTGACTGGGGTTGGGAAGGTTATCAGTGGCCTTCTGAAGTGGAGAAGAAATGCTCCTCAGAGAAACATGTTCAAAATTAGAACAACTAAAGTGGATGAGAAAGAAGACAAACTGGCCTGTGGCAGAGTTCATATTCAAATCTAGCTTTGTTCTGTCCAAAGGCTGTGTTCTTTTCACTCTACCACTCCCTAGTTGTCCTTACTTCTGGGACTCACTTTTCATTCTTCCTTGTCTTCGTCTCTTATACTTGTTATTTTAAAGTAAACTGTTGCCAGCTTTTCTCTCTCTCGTCTTTTGATTTTTTTTTTCTCTATTATGGCTGTTTATCACTCCTTTATTTGTGGGTGCATAGTTTTAAATATCCTTGAAGCTACTGCCTTCCAGATTTTACCAATTCAGTTTGATTATTTCCTACAATTTAGAGTTTTGAGTAGGATGAAGGGGAAAACAATTGAAGGAGAAACCTTCTACAGCCAAGTTAGAGGCAGTACTTTCAGTTCCACTCAACAATGTGTCTAGTGAGCCAATCTGTTTGCCTTTTCTAAAATAAATCACTAATCTATTTACTATGATATGAAATTAAAGTTAAGTCTACTCATAATGCATTCTTTTGGCTAAGTGCAGCGGCTCACGCCTGTTATCCTAGCTCTCTGGGAAGCTGAGGAGAGTGGACTGCCTAACCCCAGGAGTTTTAGACCAGCATGAGCAAGAGTGAGACCCCATCTCTACTAAAAATAGAAAAACTATATTGGTGTAGTGGCATATCCCTGTAGTTCCAGCTACTCGGGAGGGTGAGGCAAAAGGATTGCTTGAGGCTAAGAGTTTGCGGTAAGCTATGACCCCACAGCACTCTACTGAGGGCGACAAAGTGACATCTATCTCAACAACAACAAAAAAGCATTCTTTTCATTTAGCTTAATCTTTAATCTAGGTGTGGTGAGTCTATTTATTAATTTTCTTTATTTTTTAAAAATTAATTATTTTTTATTAAATCATAACTTTGTACATTGATGCATTTATGGGGTTCAGGGTACTGCTTCGATATACAATGTGAAATGTTTACATTGAACTAAGTAACACATTCATCTATTTACTAATTTTCATGTGAACATTTACATAGGGTGGACATAAAGTTCTTGTGAAATTTACTATGTTAAATTTTATTTTACTTTATTCTATTTTTTGAGACAGAGTTTTACTATGTTGCCCTTGGTAGAGTGCCATGGTGTCACACCTCACAGCAACCTCAAACTCTTGGGCTCAAGTGATTCTCTTGCCTCAGCCTCCCAAGTAGCTGAGACTATAGGTGCCTGCCACAATACCCAGCTATTTTTTGTTGCAGTTGTCATTGTTGGTTAGCTGGCCCAGGCTAGGTTCGAACCCGCCAACTTTGGTGTATGTGGTTGGCGCCATAACCACTGTGCTATGAGCACCGAGCCTGTTAAACTATTTTAAATTGCACATGAACACCCTGTATTTAAAAGCATTTCCTACTTCAAAATATAAGAAAACAAATGGCACCTTCAGTTGGAGAGTCCAATAAAAGATAATGTTATTACTGACAAAGGCAAAAAATATACCCTTTGGCATCTGGTAATAAAGCATTACTATCATTTGCCAAGTCTGTTTATTAGGGTGTTTAATACATTATCTAAAAAAGAAGCTGAAGTAACCATTGTATACAGTACTGAGAAAAAGATGAGGATATGAAGACAATCCAACATTGTTTTCTCTCTCTCTTTTTTTTCTTGCAGTTTTTGGCTGGGGTTGGGTTTGAACCCACCACCTCTGGCATATGGGGCCGGCGCCCTACCTCTTTGAGCCACAGGTGCCGCCCCTTTGTCTTCTCTTGAAAATAACTTTTAAATATGACACCAACCATCTAATTCAATAAAAAAATCTGAATCCAGTGGATCTTGAATATCAGAATCACTTTATGTAGGCCGGGTGCAGTGGCTCACACCTGTAATCCTAGCTCTCTGGGAGGCTAAGTCAGGTGGATCTTTTAAGTTCAAGAGCTGGAGACCAGCCTGACCAAGAGCAGGACCCTGTCTAAAAAATAGCCATGTGATACCCTCAATGAATCCCCAACAATAAAAAAAAAAAAAAAATAGCCATGTGTTGTGGTGGGAGCCTATACTCCCAGCTACTCAAGAGCCTGAGGCAAGAGGATAGCTTGAGCCCAAGAGTCTGAAGTTGCTGTGAGCTATGATGCCATTGTACTCTAACCAGAATGACAGAGTAAGAGTATGTGTCAAAAAACCCAAAAAAAAGGGCAGCGCCTATGGCTCAAGGGGTAGGGCGCTGGTCCCATATGCCGGAGGTGGCGGGTTCAAACCCAGCCCCGGCCAAAAAAAAAAAAAAGAAAGTAAGAAAATAAAGAATTTGTCATTAAAAAAAAAAAAAAAATCCCAAAAAAAAGGGGCGGCGCCTGTGGCTCAGTCGGTAGGGCGCCAGCCCCATATACCGAGGGTGGCGGGTTCAAATCCGGCCCCGGCCAAACTGCAACCAAAAAATAGCCGGGCGTTGTGGCGGGCGCCTGTAGTCCCAGCTACTCGGGAGGCTGAGGCAAGAGAATCACTTAAGCCCAGGCGTTGGAGGTTGCTGTGAGCTGTGTGAGGCCACGGCACTCTACCGAGGGCCATAAAGTGAGACTCTGTCTCTACAAAAAAAAAAAGTTTTATGCAAAACTGTCTTATCTTTCTTTCTTTTCTTTTGAGACAAGAGTTTCATTGTGTCGCCCTCGGTAGAGTGCCATGACATCACAGCTCATAGCAACCTCAAACTCTTGGACTCAAGAGATTCTCTTGCCTCAGCCTCCCAAGTAGCTGGGACTACAGGAGCCCACCACAACTCCCACCTATTTTTTGTTGCAGTTGTCATTGTTGGTTAGTGGCCCGGGCCAGGTTCAAACCCGCCACCTTCAGTGTATGTAGCTGGTGCCGTAACCACTGTGCTATAGGCGCCCAGCCAAAAAACTATTTTATCTTTAGGATCTGCTGAAATTTTTCTTGAGGGGCCATCTGGTAGAGTTTAAAACTAATGATTATCTTTTTTTGAGACAGAGTCTCAATCTGTTGTCCTGGGGTGAGTGCCATGGTGTCACAGCTCATAGCAAACTCAAAACTCTTGGGCTCAATAGATCCTCTTGCCTGAGTCTACAGAGTAGCTGGTGCTACAGGTGCCCACCACAAAGCCTGATTGTTGTTTTTATTTTTAGTAGAGACCGGAGTCTTGCTTTTTTGTTCAGGCTGGTTTTAAACTCCTGAGCTCAGGAGATCCATCTGCCTCAGCCTCTCAAAGTGCTAGCAAACTAATGATTTTGAAAAATATAAGGTATTCTAACAGCTACAATAAATGACCTAGGCTTAATGGTACTTTTATTTCTATTTTCCATAGGTAAATAAATATAGTATCTGCCATTGAGAAGCTTATAGGTTAATAATGAAAAGATAGTAATCACATACCCAAAAACATAAATAAAAAAATATATAAAAACATAAATGTAAAAATATAAAATAAAATAAAAACTATAAGTACACAGAGTGCATTCTGTGGTGAAGACAGGTCCTTGGTAAAGAGGGTATTTGATCGAGTCGGGGAAGGCTTTCTGAGAATGGAAAAACTGAAATCTAAAGGACATTATCTAGGACAGTGATTCTCAATGAAGTGGTAATGCCCCTAAGTGATATTTGGCTATGTATGGAGACTTCTGATTGTCATGACTGGGAGTTACTAGTGGCATGTAGTGAGCAGAGGACAAGGATGGTGCTAAATAAATGTCTTACAATGCACAGGGCACTTCCTCATAACAAAGAATTATCTGGCTTAAAATTTCAATAATGTCAAAGTTGAGAAATCATGAACTAGGTAAAGGAAATAGCAGGAACAAAGACCAGTGGTGAGAGTCTCAACTACAGGCAGCCCCCAGATTACACACGAGATAGTCTATGCTTAAGCTGAATTCGTACATAAGTCAGAATGGCCAAATTTACCTGTTATAGCCTCCAGTTCATAAGTGCAAGTCATATGGTCAGTTAGAGGTTTGCAACTCAGAGACTTACTGTAAAAGCCCCTGTTTATAAGTGTGAGTTGTATGTAAAATAGACAGTTGTAAGTTGGGAACTGCCTGTACTCAAGTATGGACAAAGTGGTTTAAGCAGAGAAAACTAGAAGGGACACATCATACAAAACTTTATAAACCCTGTTAATGAGTTTTGGCGTTTTGTTAAGAATGATGGGAAGTACTAG
The DNA here is from genome assembly GCF_027406575.1 of Nycticebus coucang. NCBI lineage: Eukaryota > Metazoa > Chordata > Mammalia > Primates > Lorisidae > Nycticebus > Nycticebus coucang. The sequence goes on from NC_069797.1 coordinate 42,484,685, forward strand.
TGCAGAGTTTCAAGAATAGGAGAAGTTGGGAGGTAAGGACAGTAGAGATGTCATTTCCAGATTGTAAGTTTGAAAAGGTTACTGGTGATGGGCGGCGCCTGTGGCTCAGTGAGTAGGGCGCCAGCCCCATATGCCGAGGGTGGCGGGTTCAAACCCAGCCCCGGCCAAACTGCAACCAAAAAATAGCCGGGCGTTGTGGCGGGCGCCTGTAGTCCCAGCTGCTCGGGAGGCTGAGGCAAGAGAATCGCGTAAGCCCAAGAGTTAAGAGGTTGCTGTGAGCCGTGTGACGCCACGGCACTCTACCCGAGGGCGGTACAGTGAGACTCTGTCTCTACAAAAAAAAAAAAAAAAGAAAAGGTTACTGAATAGGTTGGAAGGGAATGAAAGTGGGTGTGGGCCAATGACACAGGAACCTACATTAGAACTTTAGGGCAGTGCCTGTGGCTCAGTCGGTAAGGCGCCGGCCCCATATACCAAGGGTGGCGGGTTCAAACCCGGCCCCAGCCAAACTGCATCCAAAAAATAGACGGGCGTTGTGGCGGGCGCCTGTAGTCCCAGCTACTCGGGAGGCTGAGGCAAGAGAATTGCTTAAGCCCAGGCGTTGGAGGTTGCTGTGAGCTGTGTGAGGCCACGGCGCTCTACTGAGGGCCATAAAGTGAGACTCTTGTCTCTACAAAAAAAAGAAACTTCAAAGGCAGTGAAATAGAAGGTGGTAGTGGTGAGGGTAGAGACGCAGATAAAAAACTTCCTTCTACAAATGTTTAGTATGGGAAAAGGACAAAGAAAGAATGTTGGGTATTACTCTTCACTGAGCTCTATAATGTGTGGGTAGATGTGGTGTTAATTGTACAATCAAGATAGAGCAGTAATCTCTAAGAATGAATGAAATGTTTTCCTTATATAAAAAAAGGGACAAGAATATTCCTTGTTTGTCTTTGAAAAGTGATGTATGGTGATGTCTAAAGCACTTTATTTGTAAAGATTTAGGCAGCAAAAACTTAAGAGTCATTAAATTTTAATGTACAAGTTATAATCTACATTTATAATAAGAAGCTTAGGAACTCATAAAACCATTGACTAGCTTCAATGGGCATATTCTCAAGAATATATTTTTTACTTAATTATTGCATTAAAGCTGAATTGGAAATTATTATTAAAAATTATTATAAAAGATATCAGATATATAAAAGACTGAATATAGTATGTAATGTATGGCTTAAAGATAACAAAAGCGATTCACAAATTCACCAAATGGCAATTTTTCTTTTTTTTTTTTGGAGACAGAGTCTCATTTTGTGCATGGCATCATAGTTCACAGCAACGTCAAACTCTTGGGCTTAAGTGACTCTCTTTCCTCAGCCTCTTGTGTAGCTGGGACTACAGGTGCCCACCCCAACACCTAGTTAGTTTTAGAGATGTTGGTCTCTTTTTGTTCAGGCTAGTCTTGAACTCTTGAACTCAGCCAATCCACCTGCTTTGGACTCCCAGAGTGCTAGGATTGTAGGCATGAGCCACCATGCCCAGCCATAGTTCAGCCTTTTAAAATGTCATAAGTTGGGCGGCGCCTGTGGCTCAGTGAGTAGGGCGCCGGCCCCATATGCTGAGGGTGGTGGGTTCAAACCCAGCCCCGGCCAAACTGCAACAACAAAAAAAAATAGCCGGGCGTTGTGGCGGGCGCCTGTAGTCCCAGATACTCAGGAGGCTGAGGCAAGAGAATCGCTTAAGCCCAGGAGCTGGAGGTTGCTGTGAGCTGTGTGATGCCACGGCACTCTTCTGAGGGCCATAAAGTGAGACTCTGTCTCTACAAAAAAAATAAATAAATAAAATGTCATAATTTTTCTCTAATGAAGTAATAAAATACCTGACATATTTTGTTAATATATGCTATCTTATCATGCATTATTTAATGAAATAATAAAATTTTAGGCCGGGCGTGGTAGCTCATGCCTGTAATCCTAGCATTGTGGGACACCAGGGTTGGTGGACTGTCTGAGTTCACAGGTTCAAGACCAACCTGAGCAAGTACAAGACCCCCTCTTTAAAAAATAGCTGGATGTTGTGGCAGGCACGTGTAGTTACAGCTACTTGGGAGGCTGAGACAAGAGAATCTCTTGAGCCCAAGAGTTGGAGGTTGCTGTGAGCTATGACACCACAGCACTCTACCAAGGGTGACAAAGTAAGACTCTGTCTGAAAAAAAAAAAAGAAATACTAAAAATTTATGTAAGTTTTATATTTAAATGCAACTGGAATGCAATTTTGGCCAAAAGTCACAGCACTGTACTAAAGCACCATTATACTGTAACAATACATGTGTCATTATTCATTCATTTTTAGTAGGGTCTTGCTTTTGCTCAGGCTGGTCTTGAACTCCTGAGCTCAAGCAATTCTCCCACCTCAGCCTCCCAGAGTGCTAGGATTATCGGTCTGAGCCACGAAGGCAGGCCTCATTCATCTTTTATATAAAAGCATTTCTTATTTCTTTGGAGGGGTTATAGATGTAAACCCAAAGCTTCTTTTAAATCAAGAATTGTATGACTTAGTATATGTTTGGCTTACTATTTAAAAGGGGCAACTTGGACTAGATCCTTCTCTGCTATAGGACAAGAAAGTCAATTTAAAGTTAACAGGGTAAAAGTTTTGCTTTTTGAAAGGTAAAGGAGCTATTTCAAAATTTCAATTCTTATTCTGTCTTTAACATATTTACTACCATTCACACAGTGATATGAGTCCTTAAAGAATTACTCACCCAATGACAGCCACCATCTGCTCCACTATATGCTTGCTGAATGTTATTATAACAAAAATTTTCTGTGAAAAAAAAAGTTAAAATGGTCATCAAAAACCCAGTATAAATTTACATTTCTTATAATAGTCTAAAAAGGTGAGATTGTGCCCCTAATTAAATGTTAAAATTTTTTCAAAAATAAAAGACACTATGTAATTCAAATCATTTTGTATTCCATTTATCTATGTATGTATGTATCTACATATGGAGACAGTCTTGCTGTCTGTCTGTCCATCCATCCATCTATCCATTCAACCACCCTTCTCTCCCTCCCTCCATTCACTCAACCACCCATCTATCTGTCTAGTTGATTATAGCCTTGAATTCCTCGGCTTAAGTAATTCTCCTGCCTTAGTCTCACAAGTAGCTGGGACTGTAAGAAACAGGTTTCACTATGTTGCTCATTCTGGTCTCAAACTCCCAGCCTCAATCAATCCTTCCACTTCCGCATCCCAAAGTGATAGGATTATAGGCATGAGCCATCTTGCCTGCACCATTTTGTATTTTAAGATGTTTTTTCTTAAGCACAGCTTTAGTCTTGTTAGGATACATGACCACATCTGAGGGAAAATACAAGTCATGAAATCCGAGAGTGGGAAGAAAGAGTTGACATTTACATATCCTATGCATCTCAGGATTGTGTATATAACTGAAGTCATGGGTTTCAGATAGTCCCCACAACGGAAATTAAAGCTGATTACCTGATGACAGGGGTCTGGGCTAAATTTACTCCAGAAGAAAACAAAAAGATTGTACATCTTTCCTGGGAAGTTTTTTTTTTTTTTGGTAGAGACAAAATCTCACTTTATGGCCCTCGGTAGAGTGCCATGGCCTCACACAGCTCACAGCAACCTCCAACTCCTGGGCTTAAGCGAGTCTCTTGCCTCAGCCTCCCGAGTAGCTGGGACTACAGGCGCCCGCCACAACGCCCGGCTATTTTTTTGGTTGCAGTTTAGCCAGGGCCGAGTTTGAACCCGCCACCCTTGGTATATGGGGCCGGCCCCTGGGAAGTTTTTTTTTTTTTTTTTGGCCGGGGCTGGGTTTGAACCCGCCACCTCCGGCATATGGGACCGGCGCCCTACCCCTTGAGCCACAGGCGCCGCCCCCCTGGGAAGTTTTTATAGAAGTACCATGAAAGTTCTATTCCCAGATGGAATGGGGCCAGAGCTTGGCCATTCATGCCTACCTGAACTGGGGCATTTTCAGTTTAATATTAATGAAGTCATCTTCTCCATTAAATAAAAATGCTGCTACTTTACATCGCGGGTAATCACTCGGTTATGAACAAGATAGGTTCTGTAGGCTTGTTCCTTGTATGTGTTTTGTTGTTGTTGTTCTTGAGACAGAGTCCCACCCTATGAGAAGAGTGCAGTGGTGCCATAACTCACTGCAACCTCAGACTCGGGCTGTGGGCATCCTATTGCCTCAGCCTCTGGAGTTGCTGGGATTACAGGTGCTTGCTGCAGTTCCCAGCTGGGTTTTCCATTTTTTTTTTGCAGTTTTTGGCCAGGGCTGGGTTTGAACCCGCCACCTCCACCACCTACCCCTTTGAGCCACAGGCGCCGCCCATGGTTTTTCATTGTTTTAATGAGTTGGGGCCTTGCTCTCACTCAGACAAGTCTTGAACTCCTGAGCTCAAACAATCTTCCCGCCTCAGCCTCCCACAGTGCTGGGATTACAGGTGTGAGGCACAGCGCCCAGCTATAGGCTTATTTTTAAATTGAATTTGTACATAAGATGGAACAAGTACATTTACCTATTGCCTGTCATAGCCTCCATTCATAAGTGCAAGTTGTAAGTCAAACGTCTGTAACTCAGGGACTGCCTGTACTTACAGGTAAAGATGTCTTTAGTGTCTAACAGGTAGGAGCAAATACTCTCACCTCAATTTAACAAATGTTAAAGTGCTTACTATGGACAATATATGACATTGTAAAGGTTTTCAGGGAACACAAATCTGAGAAGGACACTTCGAAGTCCTGAAGAAGTTTATTAATTTTTCTACAAATAGTAGAAAAAATAGTAAAAAGAAAACTATATGTGCTAATATATAAATATAAAATTATAAATGCCATTAGTGGCAAAAACAGTGTGTTAAAGATTATAGTTAATAATATGATTACAGATTCAAGAAAGTGTTATTTATTTAAGAATGAGACAGAGCCTCACTCTCTCTTTTTTTTTTTTTTTGTAGAGACAGAGTCTCACTTTATGGCCCTCGGTTAGAGTGCCATGGCCTCACACAGCTCACAGCAACCTCCAACTCCTGGGCTTAAGCGATTCTCTTGCCTCAGCCTCCCGAGTAGCTGGGACTACAGGCACCCGCCACAACGCCCGGCTATTTTTTGGTTGCAGTTTGGCCGGGGCCGGGTTTGAACCCGTCACCCTCGGTATATGGGGCCGGCGCCTTCCTGACTGAGCCACAGGCGCCGCCCAAGAGCCTCACTCTCTTGTCTGGGCCATGGCCTTAGTCTAGCTCACAGCAACCTCAGACTTCTGGCTCAAGCAATCCTACTGCTTCAGTCTCCCTAACAGCTGGGACTATAGGAGTGCGTCACAATGCCTGGCTAATTTTTTCTATTCTTAGTAGAGATAGGGTCCCATTTTGCTCAGGCTTGTCTAACTCCTGAGCTCAAGTGATCCTCCGTCTCAGCCTCCCAGAGTGCTAGGATTACAGGGGTAAGTCATGGTAACCAGCCTGGAAGGTGATATTTAAGTTTACCTTTATTTAGAATAATTCTGGATCTTCTCTCTAAATACTTAATAACAAACTCTTTAGTGTTCTGCTATTGTTTGTTAAATCATTTCTTTAGCTAATGTAACCAAAAGGGAGGGGAAGAAAAGAAAATAATTAACAATAGTCTTTTTATCTAACCATTAGCAATCTCAGAAAAGCATACCATTTTAGGTAGAAGATTAATAAGGCAATGTTACACAATTGGGGCATGAATATTATGAATCCAACACAAGGCAACTGTTACAGATAGTGAAGGGGGAAAAGCACTAATATATGGAGCCCATTCCCAAAACCAGTTATTGGGAGCTATAAATCTTTTATTAATCAAGAGAGCCAATGGTTTTATCTCTAAGTGATTTCACCACCATGAGCTTTCCCGACTATCATTTCCTAACATTCAAAATAAACCCATGCCCAGATAATTGCACAATTTCATTGCTCAAAAACAAAACAAGATTTTCTTTTTATACGTAAAAGCTTGAAAATTCACTGTTCTAGGAAAGACATAAAAGGTGTCAGACATTTAAGAACATGTCTCAGAGTCTTTCAGATGGGAGATGTGAGCAGGGATTCTACCAAATAAACTAAACTCACAGGCCAGAATACAGACCCCCTCCTTAACCATGTGTACAGAGGAAACAAGAGATAGGGCAGGGTCGGGAAAAAAAGATATGAGTGGGGGAACTAACGGAGCCAGAACGAATAAAGAAGAAACCATAAGTAAAAAAAGGTTCTTTCATGCAAAGAAGAATCTTAGATTCAGTTAATAAATATTTACTGACTGTTACTGAATGAATGTCAACTACGTGTCAGATACTATTCTAGGCATTACAATACCTCAGTGAAACAGACAAAAATCTCTGTCCTCCGGAGCTTGTATTTCATGTATGTTTATGTGTTGGTGGGAAGGTAGAAAGGTAATAAACAATACTCATGCTAAGTTATATGGCAGATGAAGTAATATAAATGACTATGTTGAATTTATTATTTGGGAAGAAGCCAGTATCTCTAAGGATCCTTCTACAGGCAGAGGACTTGACCCTGTCTAATGAAAGGGGATCTAACATTAGAGGTGAATTGATTTGAATTTTTTATTATTTATTTATTTATTTTTGAGACAAGAGTCTCAAGCTATCGCCCTGGGTAGAGTGCTGTAGCATCACAGCTCAAAGAAACCTCAAACTCTTGGGCTTAAGCAATTCTCTTGTCTCAGCCTCCCAGGTAGCTGGGACTACAGGTGCCTGCCACAACACCTGGCTATTTTTTGGTTGTAGTTGTCACTGTTGTTTGGCAGGCCTGGGCTGGATTCGAACCTGCCAGCTCTGGTGTATGTGGCTGGCGCACTAGCTGCTTGAGCTACAGGTGCCGAGCCTGAATTTTTTATTTTATTATTATTTTTTGAGATAGAGTTTTACTTTGTCGCCCTCAGTAGAGTGCTGTGGCATCACAGCTCCCAGCAACCTCAAAATCTTGGGACTCAAGCGATTCTCTTGCCTCAGCCTCCCAAGTAGCTGGGACTACAGGTGCCCGCCACAATGCCTGGCTATTTTTAGAGACAGGTCTCGCTCTGGCTCAGGCTGGTCTCAAAACCGTGAGCTCAGGCAATTCACCTGCCTTGGCCTCTTAGAGTGCTAGGATTACAGGCATAAACCTGTTGTCTACTTGTTTTTTTTTTTTTTTTTTTTGAGACAGAACCTCAAACTGTTGCCCTGGGTAGAGTGCTGTAGCATCACAGCTCACAGCAACCTCTAACTTCTGGGCTCAAGTGAGTCTCCTGTCTCAGCCTCCTAAGTAGCTGGGACCACAGGCGCCCGCCACAACACCCGGCTATTTTTTGGTTGCAGCCGTCATTGTTCTTTGGCAGGCCCGGGCTGGATTCGAACCCACCAGCTCAGGTGTATGTGGCTGGCACCTTAGCCGCTTGAGCCACAGGTGCCAAGCCCTGTTGTCTACTTTTAGCTGAGGAAAAAAGGAAGAGAAAAATGCAGACGAGGAGAGAAGTTTACAGTTTAGAACACAGAAAACAAATGTGGGTGAGGGGGCTCCCCCCTATTATTTCAGAAATCGTTAAAATGTGTAATATGACTAGTATTGTTTACCCAAGGAATGAGAAATGTTTGTTACTCTAAGCTACATCTGGATGTACATCAAGTGACATGCCTTTATGAATTATGTCACTATTATACAATGGAACACAGCAAACATATCCCATGATCTTAGTTTAGTGAAGGAACTCAGATCTTTCCTTTCAGAAAATGGATTTTAGCTTTCCTGTTTTTTGGGGGGGTTTTTTTTGCTTCTACTTAGGTACAGGGAATGAGCTTTGCTTTATAGAGCTTGGTTTGAATTCTAGAGCCTTACACAAGTATTTTACCTTCTTTTTTTTTTTTTTTGGTAGAGACAGAGTTTCACTTTATTGCCCTCAGTAGAGTGCTGTGGCGTCACACAGCTCATAGCAACCTCCAGCTCCTGGGCTTAGGCGATTCTCCTGCCTCAGCCTCCTGAGTAGCTGGGACTACAGGCGCCCGCCACAACGCCCGGCTATTTTTTGGTTGCAGTTTGGCCGGGGCTGGGTTTGAACCCGCCACCCTTGGTATATGGGGCCGGCGCCCTGCTCACTGAGCCACAGGCGCCGCCCATATTTTACCTTCTTTAACACAATTCCCTCCTATATGAAATGTGGCTAATGACCACCTCACAGGATTGTTGTGATTATGAAATAACCAATGCAAATTACCTCGTATAGGTCCTGATTAATAGCAGGCATTAAACAGTTGAGCTTACTTAATCTATAAATAACCTACAGTTAAGAAGGTAATGTAGATTGCAAGAGGGACTTTACCTAACAATTGCAATCAGTGTAACCTGGCTTATTGTACCCTCAATGAATCCCCAACAATAAAAATAAAAAAAAAAAAAAAAAAAAGAAGGTAATGTAAAAGAATGCTAAGAACACCAAACCTGAAGCCAAAAGACTTGGGTTCATATTCTAGCTATTAATCTCTTAAGCAACTATTACTTGTTTTTTTTTTTTTTTTTGTAGAGACAGAGTCTCACTGTACCGCCCTCGGGTAGAGTGCCGTGGCGTCACACGGCTCACAGCAACCTCTTAACTCTTGGGCTTACGCGATTCTCCTGCCTCAGCCTCCCGAGCAGCTGGGACTACAGGCGCCCGCCACAACGCCCGGCTATTTTTTGGTTGCAGTTTGGCCGGGGCTGGGTTTGAACCCGCCACCCTCGGCATATGGGGCTGGCGCCCTACTCACTGAGCCACAGGCGCCGCCCGCAACTATTACTTGTTAATCTTCCTATGCCTATCAGTTACAGAATGGGTATAGTAATTCCTCTATCCCAGGACTACAAGAATTAAATCAGATAACACTTTGAAGAATTACATAAAAAGATTAAGCATTATTCGGCGGCGCCTGTGGCTCAGTGAGTAGGGCGCCAGCCCCATATGCCGAGGGTGGCGGGTTCAAACCCAGCCCCGGCCAAACTGCAACAAAAAAATAGCCGGGCGTTGTGGCGGGCGCCTGTAGTCCCAGCTGCTCGGGAGGCTGAGGCAAGAGAATCGCATAAGTCCAAGAGTTGGAGGTTGCTGTGAACCGTGTGACGCCACGGCACTCTACCCGAGGGCGGTACAGTGAGACTGTTTCTACAAAAAAAAAAGAAAAGATTAAGCATTGTCATAACTTGAAAACAATCTACTCAGAGTGCTTAAAAAATACTAATTTTGAATCTTTTTGAAATGAAAAGTCCAGTAAATTACATACCCTATTACAATAGATAGGGTACTTATAGAACAAATAATTTTATTGTAATTTATAGAAAGTTATCACATTTAAGAGGTATAAAGGAGGACACAAAGTTTAGGGATTACACATGAAGTTGCTATTGTAAAAGAAATTAAAATAGAACTGGGCACAATTGCTCACTCCCATAATCTCAGCCCTTTAGGAGGTTGAGGCAAGAGAATTGCTTAAGCCCAAGAGTTTGAGGTTGTGAGCTGGGATGCCATGGCACTCTACTAAGGGCGACATAGTAAGACTCTGCCTCAAAATAAATAAATAAATAAAAACCTGTGTTTGCTGAACAAACTACTTAATGTAAGTGGGAGGACATATATTCCATAAAGGAAGAAAAACATATCTTTAAACTTCTAAGCAGTTATTTGTTTATTTTTCAAATTTATTAAGTTTATTTATCACTCATATTCATAACTCAGGAACACGGGTCAGTGACAAACGTCTATGTTAATCAGCCCAAAGAAATTCTTTATATTCCAAAATTACTTTACGCCCTGAAAGACACCAGCCTTCCTCATCTCCTCAAAATATTTCACAGAATCATAATTTCTGTAGAAATCTGCATATGCCTTCTTTCTTGGTTCAGCCACAGCATACTTATAGAAAGCTGCAAACCCCAGGGATACAACAAATGCTCCAACAATGTGAATCCACAGGCACCTGGTCAAGAGGCCACGCATCTGAGGTTTGGCCAAAGCACTGGAAGCCATGGTAGCACTGTCCTTGATGGGTATGCCAACCTGAACGCGTCCTTCCCGGCCGAGGGACGCACGACCTGCCTACTTCTAAGCAGTTATTAAGGGAAAAGAATGGAGGACAGACTCAAACTCATCCCAAATGCCAAAATTTAAGATTACAAAGTGGGAAGACAGAAACAGCTGTTTTCCTTATTTTTTTTTTGAGATAGAGCCTCAAGCTGTGTCCCTGGGTAGAATGCAGTGGCATTACAGCTCACAGCAACCTCCAACTCTGGGCTCAAGCAATTCTCCTGCCTCCCCCTCACAAGCAGCTGGGACTACAGGCAACAGCCACAAAGCCTGGCTATTTTTTGGTTGCAGCTGTCATTGTTTGGCGGGCCTGGGCTGGATTCGAACCTACCAGCTCAGGTGTATGTGGCTGGTGCCTTATCCGCTTGAGCCACAGGCGCAGAGCCTATTTTTCTCTTTTAATCTTCCCTTCTAACAACTATAGGTAGAAAGGTATTAAGTAGAAACTTTGGGAATATACCACTTTTAATTATTTGAAATTATGTGAGGGCAGACACAGGACTTCACTGTTCTTGCTCTTTTTTGACTAAATACTTCTCTGTTGCAAACTACACTAATTAAAAACAAATTTTTTCCAAGTTAAATTTTATTTTATTCTAGTGAGATTTGCCCTCAGAAGGAAATAATTCATGTCACAGTTCTAGAAGTACATAACATTTCCTCATTTAAGTTCTTAGCCTCTTTTCTTTCCACTATTCTCACACACACACCCTATCCTAAAGATTTAAGAGTGGCTTTGAGCTCTGGGAGTCTAAGGCAGGTGGATTAGGATTTGGGAGACTAGCCTGAGAAAGAGCGAGACCCCATCTCTACTAAAAATAGAAAAACTTGGCTGGAGGAGGTGGCTCATGCCTATAATCCCAGCATTCTGGGTGACCTAGGCAGTGGATCCCTGGAGCGCGAGATCAGCCGAGCAGGAGCAAAAAAAAAGCCAGGTGTTGTGACAGGTGCCTGTAGTCGAAGCTGCTCAGGAGGCTAAGGCAAGAGGATCACTTTACTCCAACAGTTTAAAGTTGCTGTGAGCTATGATGCCACAGCACTCTACCCAAGGTGACAAAATGAGACTCTGTCTCAGAAAAAAAAGAATGAGAGTGAACCAGCCCTATACATACTGAAGCATATCATAAAACTACAGTAATTAAACCATTTTGTTACTAGATAAATAGCAAATAAATGAATGAAACAAAGTGAAGAGATCCAAAATACACATGGAAATTGAATAAATAAAGGTGGTATTTCACATCAGTAGGAAAAGTCTAATAATAAAATAAAATCTGTAAAAAAAAAACAAAAAGAGTGGCTTTGAGGACTAGCAGATTCTCACTTCTCTAATCACAACCCACATCGCCTTGCCTCTTCAGAAACCCTTTTGTTCCCCATTCTCCCCCACACTAACATCTGGCTGGTTTCAGTAAAGGACATTGGTGCCATGAGAGGAAGTGCTAGATAGACTATGTGAAAGAAAATAAGAATTAGTAAAAGATAATAGTCTCTCAACTTGTGGTCAGTAAAGAAACTTTTTTTTTTTTTACCGTGTATACAGAAAAAGACGTGCACTTTCTTACGTAGGAATACTCATTTGTTTTGTTTTTGTTTGGTAAAAGTCATGGATAAATGGTTTCATAAGGCAAAGGATAAAGAAAGAAAGAAAAGAAGGAAATAAGAAAGAGAGGGCAAGAGAAAGAAGGGAAGAAAATAAGGAGACTCAATAACCTCCAAATGGGGAGGCGCCTGTGGCTCAGTCGGTAAGGCTCCGGCCCCATGTACTGACAGTGGCGGGTTCAAACCCGGCCCCGGCTGAACTGCAACAAAAAAAAAATAGCCAGGCGTTGTGGCGGGCGCCTGTAGACCCAGCTGCTCAGGAGGCTGAGGCAAGAGAATCGCTTAAGCCCAGGAGTTGGAGATAGCTGTGAGCTGTGTGATGCCATGGTACTCTACCGAGGGCCATAAAGTGAGAGTCTGTCTCTAAAAAAAAAAAAATAACCTCCAAATGACATTCCATGCTTTATTACTTAAGTAAGCTACCAACCAAAAGAAGTGAAACTACAACTTAAAAAGTTGCTTAGGAATAAGCACATGTACTCTGGGTTTTCCTTAGAGCAAAATAAAAAAAAAGAAGAAAGGAAAAAAAGGAATAAGCATATGTTTCGCTGCTTTGTGATGGCTTCATCATCATTTGTCAGTGATTCGGGGATTTAATTACCTGGATATGCATTTTAATTATTGCTTTTCCAATCAGGGTGGCACCAAAGAAGGTCCAAAAAGGTACCAGAAAGTGTCCACATGTTATTCCAGCCAGATCGAATAGAGGATTTGGAATCTACAAAGAGAAAAGAATGGACTTTCATGTATCATCCAAAGAACAATTTAATATATGAACATGTAATACTCTGTTTTAAGCCTTGCTTTCCCTACAGAGTAAGATAGGACTTCCTGATCAGTACTAGACTTCTCTTTTATTATTATTATTTATTTATTTATTAAATCATAGCTGTGTACATTAGTATGATCATGGGGCACCATACACTTGGTTCATAGACCGTTTGACACATTTTCTTTTTTTTTTTTTTTTTTGTAGAGACAGAGTCTCACTGTACCGCCCTCGGGTAGAGTGCCGTGGCGTCACACGGCTCACAGCAACCTCTAACTCCTGGGCTTCCGCGATTCTCTTGCCTCAGCCTCCCTAGTAGCTGGGACTACAGGCGCCCGCCACAACGCCCGGCTATTTTTTTTTTGTTGTTGCAGTTTGACCGGGGCTGGGTTTGAACCCGCCACCCTCGGCATGTGGGGCCGGCGCCCTACTCGCTGAGCCACAGGCGCCGCCCGTTTGACACATTTTCATCACACTAGTTAACATAGCTTTCGTGGCATTTTCTTATTTTGCTAAGACCTTTACATTCCACTTTTATTAGGATTCACAAATTCCCTTGTAAAATGCACCACAGGTGTAACCCCATTAATCCCCCTCCCTCCACCTACCTCCCAGTACTAGACTTCTCAAAAGGGGGTTAGGTAGGTATTCTAATGTGTCAATACACTGGAGCTTACACTCACCTTAGGTCTTAAATCTGCTCACAGCAAACCAACCTGTCCTTATGGTTATATTACTTATACATAGTACCACATGAGAAGTGGATGGATAAAGCCAACGGGTCTGCAAGAATTTAATCCCATTTAGTAGACCATTGGCTATTTAGTGGTCTCTAAATTGAGGTATGAGTGAAGAAAAAGCCTTAAGATTATTTCAGTAGTAGGGTTCTAAAATCTTTTTTTTTTTTTTTTTTGTAGAGACAGAGTCTCACTGTACCGCCCTCAGGTAGAGTGCCGTGGCGTCACACGGCTCACAGCAACCTCTAACTCCTGGGCTTCCGCGATTCTCTTGCCTCAGCCTCCCTAGTAGCTGGGACTACAGGCGCCCGCCACAACGCCCGGCTATTTTTTTTTGTTGTTGCAGTTTTGACCGGGGCTGGGTTTGAACCCGCCACCCTCGGCATGTGGGGCCAGCGCCCTACTCGCTGAGCCACAGGCGCCGCCCAGGGTTCTAAAATCTTTAGCCTGATATAAAACACCATCTAGAAAGTCCTCACATCTTTAGCAAATCTTCTAGTAAATTCACAAATACATTTGTAGGTGGATGCCCCATTATTCTCAACATGAAAAAATTCACAATATGTGTTTTATTTCATGAGACACCACGGCTGTGAAGCCACGTGACGTATTTTAGAAAGAAATCAAGTATGGAAATATGAGAGCATACAGATTCAAATGTTTTCAATACTCATTTCCAGACAAAGAAGTGATTCACAAATACCTTTTCCAAACATACTCACATTTTAAGAATGCTAAAAGACAATTTCATGTAAGAATGCAAAAAACCACAAGCTATTTTTGTGGACTTTATCCATTTTTCACTTATAGAAGTACTCTGCCCTGTGCTTGTTGGCTGAATCATTTATAAGCCAATTAATTCATAAATTTCATTTTTGAACTCTCAAAGAAAAGCCTGGTTGTCTAAAATACATTCATCACATATAGTCTTTAAAATAGAATGCCATTACTAAATTAGAATTCAAATATTCTTTTGTTAGTAACACTTGGATTCAATGACGCATTTTTGTTTTTCTCATCCAAACTCAAATGCTGTATATACAATTTCATTTCTCACAATCATGTAATAACAATATCATTTGCACAGCATTACATCTGAAGTTTCTTGTATTTTCTCACGTGACTCTTAGAACTCTATAAATTATATATTTTTCTTATTATAAGGTTATAATTCATGTTGGACATGTCCTTCTACATTGGATACTCTCAGAAGAGCATAATCAATAAGTTTTTTATTAGATATGCATGGTATTCTTTTTTAAAGCAATAACTAAATATATTGAAAGACTAGAAATAAAAGAACTAGGCAGTTGCTTTGAGATATTCCCTCAAGTACGAGTTTTATTTATTTTAGCTTACATATTAACAACAAAATAACTAATTAATAAATTCCTTTTTATCTCAATTCAAGTGTATATAAATGTAAATATTAAAAATTTCCTAGAAAAAACTTCTAATAGTTGGGCAATGTGGCAAGCGCCTGTAGTTCCAGCTACTCGTGAGACTGAGGCAAGAGAATCACTTAAGCCCAAAAATTTGAGGTCGCTGTGAGCTGTGACGCCATAGCACTCTACCAAGGGTGACATAGCAAGACACTATCTCCAAACAAACAAACAAAAAAAAATTTCTAGAGGGCAAAATTGAACTTTTTATTTATAAGTATTGATTATGCCTAATCAAATATAAAAAAGAACAGCTGGTACAAGAAGATTTCTAGCAGGACACAGGCACTTTACTTTTTTTTTTTTTTTTTTTTTTTGTAGAGACAGAGTCTCACTGTACCGCCCTCGGGTAGAGTGCCATGGCGTCACACGGCTCACAGCAACCTCTAACTCTTGGGCTTACGCGATTCTCTTGCCTCAGCCTCCCGAGCAGCTGGGACTACAGGCGCCCGCCACAACGCCCGGCTATTTTTTTGTTGCAGTTTGGCCGGGGCTGGGTTTGAACCCGCCACCCTCGGCATATGGGGCCTGCGCCCTACTCACTGAGCCACAGGCGCCGCCCGACACAGGCACTTTTCTAAGGGCTTTCTATCATTAACATAACTTTATATGATATTATTACACCCATTTTACAGATTGAAAATAGTCAGACAAGCTGGTGCGGTAGCTTACACCTGTAATCCCAGCACTTGGGAGGCTGAGGTGGGTGAATTACCTGAGCTCACAGGTTTAAGACCAGCCTGATCAAGAGCAAGACCTCATTTCACAAAAGTAGCCGGGCGTTGTGGCAGGCGCCTGTAGTCCCAGCTACTGGGGAGGCTGAGGCAAGAGAATCGCTTAAGCCCAAGAATTTAAGGTTGCTGTGAGCTGTGACGCTACAGCACTCTATTGAGGGTGACAAAGGGAGACTCTTGTCTTAAAAAACAAAAAAAAGAGGGCGGCACCTGTGGCTCAAAGGAGTAGGGCGCCGGCCCCATATGCCCAAGGTTGCGGGTTCAAACCCAGCCCCGGCCAAAAACTGCAAAAAAAAAAAAAAAGGGCGGCACCTGTGGCTCAGTCGGTAAGGCGCCGGCCCCATATACCGAGGGTGGCGGGTTCAAACCCGGCCCCGGCTGAACTGCAATCAAAAAATAGCTGGGCGTTGTGGCGGGCGCCTGTAGTCCCAGCTACTCGGGAGGCTGAGGCAAGAGAATCGCTTAAGCCCAGGAGTTGGAGGTTGCTGTGAGCTGTATGATGCCACGGCACTCTACCCGAGGGCCATAAAGTGAGACTCTGTCTCTACAAAAAAAAAAAAAAAAAAAGAGAGAAAGTTTAAGCAATTTGTCCAAGGTAAATGGCAGTAGAGCATGATTTGAATCCAGACAGTATAGCTCCCAATCTTGTTCTTTTGACCCCTAAACTAAGGACATTACTATCCATTAGGCATCTCAGTTTAATCCCATTCTTCTCAACTTTCACAGTGTCTTTTACTTATCACATATCTCAATTATCTCTCTCACCAGACTTCAGGTTCCTTGAGGAGAGGGTAAGGAACCTTCCTTTTTTTTTTTTACTTTATACCTAGAATGCAGTGGTTGATACAAGACTGATGAATCACAATAATAAACTCTTGAGCATTTATGTTTTAGGCACTGTTAGACAGCTCACATATATCTTAAATTCTTGTATTAGCCTTGGCAATGAGTATTTTATTGCCTCAATTTATAAATTGGAAAACTGACAAAGAGAATAACTTGACTGAAGTTACACAGCTAATGAGGGAAATAACCGGTTTCTTTTTTTTTTTTTTGTAGAGATAGAGTCTCACTTTATGGCTCTCGGTAGAGTGCTGTGGCCTCACACAGCTCACAGCAACCTCCAACTCCTGGGCTTAAGCGATTCTCTTGCCTCAGCCTCCCGAGTAGCTGGGACTACAGGTGCCCGCCACAACACCTGGCTATTTTTTGGTTGCAGTTTGGCCGGGGCCGGGTTTGAACCCGCCACCCTTGGTATATGGGGCCAGCACCCTACCGACAGCCACAGGCACCACCCGGGAAATAACTGGTTTCTAAATCCAAGTCCACTTGACTTCAGAACCCATTCTCCTTCCACTGTTATCATACTACAATATACCTGTAACTTGCTCAAATAGTTACAATCAATACTATGATAAAAAACTTCTCCATTAAAAAGTTAGGTTACGAAAACTTCTTACATTGCCAGGACCAGCAGAAAGAAATTTAGGCATATATGTATTTTAGAACACCTCTATAACGCTGTCATTTTAGGATTTTGGTACCTTAATATTTGGCTATTTTCTTTGCTAAGGTAGTGAAGAGCTCAAAGACATATCATGTTCTAGTATATAATAGATTAATTAGCTGTAAGTCAGCAGGCAATACTTTTATAAATTTTATTCATAAGCAGTTTATTTCATCATCAATCAGGTGCCTACATATTCTGGCTAAATCTATCAACAACTGTGTACAGGCTACCAAAATTTTCTTTGGTAGCCTGTACACAGATAAAAGAAAATTTTGATCGAAGTGCTCCATCTCAAACATACCTTTCTATTATGTTAGAAAGTGGCCAGGACAAATACCAACTCATCAAGGAATGTCAATATCAGAAATTTTAAATGTAAGTCTTTCTTTTTCTTTTTTTTTTTTTCCCAAAAAGAGAAAGGTTCTTGCTCTGTCACCCTGCCTACAGTGCAGTGGTATAATTCATAGCACACTGCAGCCTCCAATTTCGGATCTTAAGAAATACTCCTGTCTCAGCCTCCCAAGTGCCTGAGCCACAGAGGCCTGTGCCACTATACCCGGTTAATTTTCTTATTTTTTTTGGTAGAGACAGCATCTTACTAAGTTGGTGAGGCTGATCTCAAACTCTTGACCTTAAGAGATCTTCCTGCCTTGGCCTCCCAAGGTGTGAGCTACTGTACCTTGCCAAGACATTAAATGGCTTCTTAGTTCATGGGAGACAAAAATGTCTCTATCTTTGCCACAGATGGTCCCATTACCTAGCTAGGAATTAATGGTACTTTAGACAAATTTTTTTTTTTTGTAGAGACAGAGTCTCACTTTATCGCCCTTGGTAGAGTGCTGTCACATCATAGCTCACAGCAACCTCCAGCTCCTAGGTTTAGGCGATTCTCTTGCCTCAGTCTCCTGAGTAGATGGGACTACAGACATCCACCACAATGCCCGGCTATTTTTTTGTTGCCGGGTTTGAACCCACCACCCTCAGTGTATGGGGCTGGTGTCCTACCCAATGAGCCACAAGTGCTCCTAGAATTTTTATGTGAATTCTCTCTTGTAACTAATATTTAAAACTTTGGAAAAAGACTTCCAAATCTATAAATTTGGCCAAGTGTGGTGGGCTCACACCTATAATCCCAGCACTCTGGGAGGCTGAGGTGGTTGGAGAAGCGGCTTTGAGACCAGCTTGAGCAAGAGCAAGACCAAGTCTCCACAAGAAATACACAAATTAGCTGGACTTGGTGGTGTGTGTCTGGAGTTCCAGCTACTCAGGAGGCTGAGGCAGGAAGATTATTTAAGCCTAGGAGTTTGAGGCCGCAGTGAGCTATGATGACACCACTGTACTATGGCACGGGTAACAGAGGAAGACCTTGTCTCCATTAAAAAACAAACAAACAAAAAAAAAAAAACTGTGGAGAACAAAGTCATTCTTATTTGGTTAAACATACTTCATTATACATTCTTCACTGGGAGAATGGATTTGTATCTCTTTTATTCTTAATGAATCAAGCCATTTAGGTCTGAAGTTGTCATTGTATGATGAAATACTTAAAAGTTAATAAACATTATTGTACCCTCAATGAATCCCCAACAATAAAAAAAAAAAGTTAATAAACAAGATTGAAACCAATCCAACAGAAAATAACTCATTTAATGAGTAAAGTGAATGATTCACAAAATTACATACCCAATAAAAGTGCCAGCATTTTTATTAAATTCAGGAGTATATCTTTAAAACAAATTGGATCAAAATATAAACCTACATTTAGTGAAATTTCTCACTTGTAGTACAATTCACTTACTGAAGCACAGGCCAAAATTCCAAAAAATCCAACCTTCTGTACTAGGTTTTGAACTGCCAGTTTAGCCCGGGAGGCAAAATCCTGTAAAAAGGGGGATTTTAAAACATTAATGAAAGGTACAAAAAGAAGGGAAATGGCTTTTTAGAGTGTTTATTTTATAAAATATTTTACAATGTGAAGGCATTGATTCACTTAATGAGCAACATGAATGATTAAAAAAAAATCCACAGTAGGCTGTTTACTAGAAAACATGCAAATAAAATCATGATAGAATATTACATCCTTAAAAGGTAAACTCTAATAACATTGTCACTTTAGTTTTAGGATTCTCTATGGATAATCTTGGGATGAGCAAAATACCATAAATCAACTATGAACCAATTCATTATTTTGGAAATACTAAACGTGCCAGATTTAATCTCTGATTATTAGCAGGGTAGAAAATCATAGGGTTTTTCAAGATGGTCAATGAAGACACCTCTGCTGATCACATAACCATTGGAAGGAAAAAAAAGAGTTATGCAATAACTAAGCATTCATTACCGCCAGAAGCAAAATAACATCCTACATTTGCACAACTTGTGCTAGTTTTATAAAATGTTTTCACATTTTATTTGAGCCTTTCAGTATTACTGGGGTCTACAGACAGACCACAAGACTGCAGCCCAGAAAGGTAAGTGCTCAAGTATCATAATGTCGGAGATACAGATAGGAAAGGATTCAACATGCAGATGGTGAAGTCAGTGCTTTTTATTTCATTGTGTTACCTTCTCTCATGCTGAAATATGCAGTCAGCTGGCTAGTTTATTTCTATAATTTTCTTCTTTTAGCATGTTGGTTCTACGGTTATATATATATTTTTTTCTTAGAAGTCTCAATCTGAAATTTGACTCTAATTTATTTCTAGTTTTAAAATGGCAAATACTTTAAACTCAAATTTCAATGAAAATAGTTCAGAAGATAAAAAAAATTAGCTGGGCGGCACCTGTGGCTCAAAGAAGTAGGGCGTCGGCCCCTTATGCTGGAGGTGGAGGGTTCAAACCCAGCCCTGGCCAAAAACTGCAAAAAAACAAAACAAACAAAAAAATTAGCTAATGTGTGAATGCTTCTGTGTTTTTTTTTTTTTTTTTTTTTTTTTGAGAAAGTTTCACTTTGTCACCCTCAGTAGAATGCTGTGGCGTCACAGCTCACAGTAACCTCAAACTCTTGGGCTTGAGCGATTCTCTTGCCTCAAGCCTCCCAAGTAGCTGGGAGTGCAGAGGCCTGCCACAACCCCCGACTATTTTCTGTTGCAGTTGTCATTGTTCAGCTGGCCTGGGCCAGGTTCGAACTGGCCAGCCTCAGTGTATGTGGCTGGCGCTGTAACCACTGTGCTAAGGGCGCCGAGCCTGTGTAAATGCTTTTTAAAAACATCTTCATAGAACCTCTTCTTTTAGTCCAATGTTCTAACAAGTAATAGAAGCCAAAAGGATCCTTCACAGAATAGAAACAAGGTTTAAAGTCAGAAAAGCAAACTGGTTGAAAAAGTGTAAGTTTTATTTTATTGAGAGCCCTTTTTTAAAAAAATGTATTTTCTGGGCGGCGCCTGTGGCTGAAGGAGTAGGGCGCCGGTACCATATGCTGTAGGTGGCGGGTTCAAACCCAGCCCCGGCCAAAAACCACAAAAAAAAAAAAAAATGTATTTTCCAAGTCAGAGATAGGTGGGAATATTTTTCTAACACAGCATTTATGTAGTCCCTAATATATAAAATTATAGAAAATGAGATTTTCTGCATTAAATAGTATAGAAAAGATCAACAAAGTATATTTGGAAGATTTGGTGTCTTGTTTTCTTTTTACTTCAAAGCTTTAGAATCTTCTATTTTGTTAAATCAAGTGACTTAGAGTATCATTATTTCAAACTGATGAAATTTTTCTGTTACATAGATACATATATCCATATACAGATTTAAATGAGAAAAGTATGATTATACCAATTGGTTTATATAAATAAAAAATGATTAAACATTATGCAGATCACCTAATATACAAAAAAAGATATTAGAGACTACAGAAGTTTAAGGAAATACAATTTTAAAAGATCCTGAAAAAGAAAACTCAGTAGAGTGACCATCATTAACAGAGGAAAATAATAAGAAGCCATTTTTTTCCCTTTGGGACAGAATTTCTTAAAATAAATTAGACAAGAACAAAGAAAAACAGATTCTGTTCTTTCTGATCCTGGGGTACCCCTCATTAGTTATCCTTAAGGATACTTCAAACATCTTTGAGAGGAAAGAGTTAATCTACTCAAACAAATGAAGTAAAACCTCCTTTTACCTCTTCTTATTGTTTTTTTAATTTGAAAGCAGTATTATAAGGAAAACAAGTGCCTTTTTAATGGAGAGTCTTACTTTTAAAAAGAGTAAAAGTCATCTACTGAAAATGAATTTCATAAATTTTGTCACATATTTAACATACACAGTGACCATGCTACTTTCAGTTCCTAAATTTTTTCCAGATCTTTCACAAGTCTCAGAATTATATATGAAATAATCCATAACCATTTATTCCATATGAAGTCTGTACAATTAAAAAGAAATGAACATCAGCAGATACGTAGTTTGACAGATTATTTTCTTGATTTTTTCCATTGCCAGTATAGTGAAAACAAACTCAGGAAAGCTCTGTATTTCTACTAAGTCTAAAATATTTCACAATAGTAAAATACGTCTAGTTAGATTTCAGAAACACAATTACATTTTATTTAAATTTATTTTACTTTTAAATCCATATGCGTAAAACTTACTGATGTGGTTTTAAAGACTATTTAATAATTTTATTAAAAACATTATTCTTAAGACATGATTGCAAGAGGGACTTTACCTAACAATTGCAATCAGTGTAACCTAGCTTATTGTACCCTCAATGAATCCCCAACAATAAAACAAACAAACAACAAAAAAAACATTATTCTTTTATTGTCCAAAATGGTCTCTATGTTAAGTGAAATTTTATTTTCTTGGTGCTATGTAGTTGTAAAAATTCTTTACTATCTTTTTTAAATTGAGTGCCTTTTCATTATTTGTGTGGACAACTATTTCTTATAGTGTTGATTTCAGAAAAATATTATCCATGAATTAAGTATGTATATTCCCACCTGCCTTTAAAATATGAGAGAGAATTTTATTCAATGTATGTTTTTGCTAATAAATTTGATTCTTACCAACTACCACACCAACCCCTCCCCAAACCTTTTAACTAACATTAAAAAAATTTTTTAAACAAAATTTGCTGTTCCAAGTAAAATAAATAAGCCAGTAAAAATGTGCACCAATTATAATATTTCTAAAAAAAACTGAAAAGACCACCAAACAAATCAGAATGCTCAGTATTCAATGTTCAAGTTAAAAATCAAAGAAAATTAATATTGCATTTTAATAGTTTTGGAGTATTTGTGAGAACAATGTAGCAAGTCCAATTTGATTACTTCCTCAATTTTCATTCTTCAGTTTTTCAAAAATCTGTACAACTGAAAAGAAAAAAAAAATCTGTACAACTAAAAACAAATTCCTTTTAATAGTTTCATTTCTCTGTATTCACATTTCACAACTTTTACCTATTTCACAATTTAAGTTTCATTCCTTAACTCTACCTAAATCAAGTAGCATACATTTGTAATTAATAATTATATATCATTTTCTACCCTTTTTTCTCCCACAAAAATAGACCAATTATAGGCAAATAAAATTACCTTTCTCATCTCTGCCCACAGTGATTATGCATGTAACCAATCATGTTTCTGTTTTATTTATTTATTTTTCTGAGACTGAGTCTCACTATGTCACCCTCAGCAGAGTAGTAGAGTGCTGTGGTGTCACAGCTCATAGCAACCTCTAACTCTTGGGCTTAAGTGATTCTCTTGCCTCAGATTCCCAAGTAGCTGGGACTACAGGTGCCCACTGCAACACCCAGCTATTTTTAGAGATAAGGTCTCGTTCTGGCTCAGGCAATCCACCCACCTCGGCCTCCCAAGTGCTAGGATTGCAGGAGTGAACCGCCATACCCAGCCCCACTTGTGTTTCTAGAAGAGGAGGACACACAAAAAAACATTCTCCCAAACACTATAAGAAGACTGAAGACGACACTGGGCACCTGTAGTTCAATGGTTAGGGCACCGGCCACATGCTGCAGGGCTGGTGAGTTCAAACTTGGCCCGGGTCTTCTAAACAAACAACAACAAAAAAAAAAATAGCCGGACATTGTGGTGGGCATCTGTCATCCCAGCTACTAGGGATGCTGAGGCAAGTGAATCACTTGAGCCCGAGAAGTGGAAGTTGTTGTGAGCTATGACGCCACAGCACTCTACCAGGGTGACAAAGTGAGACTCTATCTCAATAAAAATAAAATAAATACTGAAGAAGTTACAGCCATTCCTTATCACTGAGATTTAAAGGCTTAATAAAGAAAAACAGAACCTTAAGGTTGAATACTCTCTGTGATTCTTGCTTCACACTTCTTTTTCCTGTGAAAGATATTTATGATTAAGGGAGAAGAGAAGCTACAAGGCTTAGTCTGCAAAGTACTAATCTTTGAATCAAATGTTGTAAATGTGAAAAAAAACATAAGAAGTAACATTTATCTTCAAAAGATAAATCTTTTCATTTTATAGTATGCTTTTTTTTTTTATATTTAATTTTTTTTTTTTTTAAAGACAGCGTTTCATTTTGTCGCCCTCGGTAGAGTGCTGAGGTGTTACAGCTCACAGCAACCTCCAGCTCTTGTGCTTAGGTGATTCTCTTGCCTCAGCCTCCCGAGTAGCTGGAACTACAGGCGCCCACTACAACGCCCGGTTATTTTTTTTTGTTGCAGTTTGGCCAGGGCCAGGTTTGAACCCTCCACCCTCGGTATATAGGGCCAGCATCCTACCCACTCAGCCACAGGCACCGCCCAATATTTTGTTTTTCTTTTGAGACAGAGTCTCACTCTGTCAACCTGGGTAGAGTGCTGGGGCATCATCATAGCTCACAGCAACCTCAAACTACTGGGCTCAAGATATCCTTTTGCCTCAGCCTCCTGAGTAGCTGGGTGTATAGGCGTGTACCACCATGATCAGTTAGTTTTATTTTTAGTAGAAATGGGGTCTCTTGCTTAGGCTGGTCTAGAACCCCTGAGCACTCAAGCAATCCACTTGCCTTCCAGAGTGCTAGGATTTACAGGTGTGAGCCACCATGCCTAGCCCCTATTTATTCTATTTTTAAATTATTTATTTATTTATTTTGTAGACAGTGTCTCACTTTGTCGCCTTGCGTAGAGTACCGTGGGGTCATAGCTCACAACAACCTCAAGCTCTTGGGCTTAAGCGATTCTCTTGCTTCAGCCTCCTGAGTACCTGGGACTACAGGCACCTACTACAATGCCTGGCTCTATTTGCTATGGGCAATGGTCATTGTTGTTTAGCTGGCCTGGGCCGGGTTTGAACCTGCCAGCCTCAGTGCATGTGGCTGGTGCCATAACCACTATGCTACGGGCACCGAGCCTATTTTTTAATTATTATATAATAATAATTGGATAAAGAATAGCTTTATCCCACACTTGTGGGATAAAGATTGTGATTAAGGAATAAATTCTAAAATAATAAGAAAAGATAGGGCTATTGTCCAAATAAAGTGATTATAAAAGAAATCAGTTAATACATTTTAAATTATAATAGTATGTATAAGATGTTGGGTAACAAAATATGTATGCATTCACCAACAAAAAGTGATCAAAAATGAGTTGTGAAATACTCCTGAAAATAACATGTTTGAATATCAAGCTAATGGCTCATACGGTTGGATCAGGCCGACTGTAAAATCAGAGATAAGGACTGGAATTCCTAAATATTCGGATAAAACTATAATACTACAAGGAATGTATCATATGAACACATCTCTGTAAAACAAAGAAATTTCATTCTGAAAAAAACTTAGAGATTTCGAAGTTTTAAGAAGAGATTTATGTATGAACCACACAACATAAAAATCAGATTTCCTATCTATTAAAATCTATGAAGGCATGCCTGTAACTTTTCAGAAGCACAGAAGGATAAGACTGTTCTTTGAAAAAGTATGGCGGTGCCCCTAGCTCAGTGGGTAGGGCAACGGCCACATACATCCAGGCTGGTGGGTTTGACCTAGCCTAGGCCAGCTAAAACAACAATGGCAACTGCAACAACAACAACAAAAAAAATAGCTGGGCAGGGTGATGGGTGCCTATAGTCCCAGTTACTTGGGAGGCAGAGGCTAAGGTTAAGCCCAAGAATTTGAGGTTGCTGTGAGCTGTGATTCCAGCGCGCTCTACCCAGGGCAATAGCCTGAGATTCTGTCTCAAAAAACAAACAAACTAAAAACCAGTAAGAAACTTTTTTTTTTTCCTGGCAACTAGCTAAATTTATTAAGTACTGAAAACTAGATGTAACTAAAAACCTAAAAATTAAATTCAGACTTTGTTCTAGTTCATCCTCATATATTTATATTATCTAATGCAGTTTCATTAAACTAAATTTCATTATGAAAATTTAGTTGGTCACAAATTGCATCCTGCTTTTTAATGAATTAAATAAAACTATGAGATCACATATGTAATACAACAATATACTATATTATGAAACATTTATATTTCAGTTATACAAAGCAGGTTCTATTTTTGTATTGGAATACAAATGGGCTACAATGGGCCCATTTGGCTACAATGAAAAACACCCTCTCACCAAAAAAAAAAAAAAAGGTCCAAAAGTCATTGATATAAAGGCAATTGTGCCTTGAGTGGGTTTCATGGCATTTCTTACACCTTTCAAAACTTATGCAAGAACAGATGAGTATAACTTATTCAATTAAACAAAAACAATTATGGCATTTTCAGAGTGTTGTGCCAAAAGTAGGATGCTATTAACTATTTATGGGCCAAGATCAGGATTAAATGAATTTCTAGATGTATTTCTGTTACCAAATTTACTTTAGAATAGATAGGGGTGAATAATAATAGGATTTTTTTTTTTTTTTTGAGACAAGAGTCTCACTCGGTTGTCCTAGGTAGAGTGCTGTGGCATCCTATCTCACAGCAACCTCAAATTCTTGGGCTCAAGTGATCCTCTTGCCTCAGCCTCCCAAGTACCTGGGACCACAGGCACCTGCCTCAACGCATAGCTAGCTTTTATTTTTTTTCTGTTTTTAGTAAAGAAGAGGTTTTCTCTTGTTCTGGCTATTCTCAAACTCCTGAGTTCAGGCAATCCACCTGCCTTGGCCTTCCAGAGTGCTAGGATTACAGACGTAAGCCACGAGTATTTTTTTTAAACTGAGGCATGACAGATATACTGTAAAGTATACAAATCTAAAATACACATTTCAATGGAATTTTCCAATGAACACACCCATGTAACCACCACTGAGATCCAGATATAGAGCATTAACAGAACTCTACAAACTCCATTGATGGCACTCCTTCCCCCAAACAACTACTATCACTGACTTCTATTACCAGAGATCTAGTTTTTCCTATTTTTGAACTTCATATACATGGAACTATAAAGCATGTTTTCTTTTATGTCTGGCTTCTTTAGCTCAACATTATATTATGTTCAGGTGATTCATCCATCCTATTGCATGTAGCAGCAATTTATTTACTCTGTTGACGAACGTATGTAGTCTTTTCCGGTGTTAAGCTATTATGGATTATGATGGTCTGAACATTCATACACACATCTTTTGGCATATCCTTCTGCTGAGCATAAACTTACAAATGGAATTGGTGGATCACAGTGTATGTACATGTTTAATTTTAATGCAGTCCCAGTTTTCTTTCTTTTTTTTTTAATATAAATGTATACTTTAATAAGTATAAAGTATATAAACATTTAGGTAAGCTTATGGAGAAGCTGAGCAAAATACATAAATTAGGAGATACAAGTGTCCATCTAAATTTTCTATGTCATTTTTTTTTTTTTGTAGAGACAGAGTCTCACTTTATGGCCCTCGGCAGAGTGCTGTGTCCTCACACAGCTCACAGCAACCTCCAACTCCTGGGCCCAAGCAATTCTCTTGCCTCAGCCTCCTGAGCAGCTGGGACCACAGGCGCCCGCCACAATGCCCGGCCATTTTTTGGTTGCAGTTTGGCCGGGGCCGGGTCTGAACCCGCCACCCTCGGTATATGGGGCCGGCGCCCCACCGACTGAGCCACAGGCGCCACCCTCTATGTCATTTTTTTATACAAGATTTATTAAAGTTGTTCAATATACAATCTATCCTTTTTCTTTTTTTGTAGAGACAGAGTCTCACTTTATGGCCCTCGGTAGAGTGCCATGGCATCACACAGCTCACAGCAACCTCCAACTCCTGGGCTTAAGTGATTCTCTTGCCTCAGCCTCCCGAGTAGCTGGGACTACAGGCGCCCGCCACAACGCCCAGGTATTTTTTGGTTGCAGTTCAGCCGGGGCCGGGTTTGAACTCACCACCCTCGGTATATGGGGCCGGCGCCTTACCAACTGAGCCACAGGCGCCGCCCCATCTATCCTTTTTCATTTTGGACGTCATTTATTGTAAAGGTAATTCTTTTGTCTGATGACAAACAGCAGCCATAGTGATTACTCTGGACCTCCACGTTGGATATGTTCAATTTCTTCCTGAGACACAAGTTTCCTTCTGTATTTCTGAGGTAATGTTTTTATTATTTCTGCAGTTTCTGGTGGACCCTGATACATCAGCAAATCTGGTGATTTACTTCCCTCATAATGCTGGGAAATTGCAGAACAGTGAGACGGTAGTCCTGCTGATCTCAAAGCTTCTGATACATTGGGTTTAGGATTGTCTCTTCTGTCAGGAAATCGTATTTTTTGTTATTTATTTATTTTTTAAATTTATTTATTTTTATTGTTAAGTCATAGCTGTGTACATTAGTGCAATCAAGGGGTACAATGTGCGGGTTTCATATACAATCTGAAATATTCTCATCAAACTGTTCAATGTAGCCTTCATGGTATTTTCTTAGTTACTGTACATAGGCATTTGTATTCTGCATTTAGTAAGTTTCGCCTGTTACCCATTCTAAGATGCACCGTAGATGTGGCCCCACCCATTACCTCCCCAAAACCTCCCCCCTCCCTTCCCGTTCCTTGGCCCTTTCCTCATAGTCTTGTACTATAGTTGGGTTATAGCCTTCCTGTTGTCAGGAAATCGTATTAATGGAGTGTGCGGCTTGACTACCTGCACGACCCTGCTGGCAGACGCCATCTTGCTGCCCATCATCGCAGTACCAGTTTTCAAAAGTAATTGTACAGAAACAACAAAAACTAATAGTTTTTGATTAACCTAAAAAGCTTCTTTCCTTCAGAGAAGGAAATTATTTCTGCGGGAAATAATCAACAGACCAAATAGATAACCTACAGAATGGGAGAAAATATTCGCAAGATATGTATCTGATAAAGGGCTAATACCTAGAATCTTCAAAGAATTTAAGCAAATTAGCGAGAGAAAACCAAACAACCCCAAGAAAAAGTAGGCAAAAGACATGAATGGAGGCTTTTCAAAAGAAGATAGACAAATGGCCAATAAACATATGAAAAAATGCTCACCATTAATCATCAGGGAAATGTAAATTAAAACCACAATGAGATATGACCTCACCCTTGTTCGAATAGCTTTATTGAAAAGTCCAAAGACAGGCGGTGCCTGTGGCTCAAGGAGTAGGGTGCCAGCTCTATATACAGGAGGTGGCGGGTTCAGACCCGCCCTGGCCAAACACTGCAAAAAAACCAGCCCAAAGACAATGGATGTTGGCATGGATGCAGAGAAAAAGTCCCACTGTTGGTGGGATTACAAAGTAGTATGATCCCTATAGTAAACAGTAAGGAGATTATTCAAAGAACTAAAAATAAACCTACCATTCAATCCAGCAATCCCATTAATGGATTTTTCTCCAAAGGAGAAAAAGTCATTTTTATTGAAAAGACATCAGTACTTGAATTTTGATTGCAGGACAATTCACTAATGCAAACATGTGGAATCAACCCGTTAGTGGATTAACAAAATGTGGTACATGTATATCATGAACTATTACTTACGATGAATAAATGCCTTTTGCAACAATTTGGATGGAACTAGAAACCCTCATCTTAAGTGAAAAAGAACGAATGGCATTAGTAAACACTAGGTGATCCGCCAGCCTCAGCCTCCCAGAGTGCTGGTCTTGCAGGCATTAGCCACTCCACCTGGCTGGAAAAAAGGCTTTTTAAAAATGCTATCACAAAAATGAAAAAACAAACACCACATGTACTTGCTTGCTATTAAACTGGAAATAGCCAATGAGCACACAAGTGCATGAATATAAAACTTAGTGGAAAGCAAGCCAGAGGGAAGAGGAAGGTGAGGAAGAACAAAAACCTACCTACTGGATACAATGAACACTGTGTGGGTGACTGGCACACGTATAGCTGTATGACTCAAGCATTATAAAAGTATACACAGGCTCGGTGCCTATTGCTCAGCAGCTAGGGTGCCAGCCACATACACCAGAGCTGCTGGGTTTGAATCCAGCCTGGGCCTGCCAAACAACAATGACAACTGCAACCAAAAAATAGTCGGGTGTTGTGGTGGGCGCCTGTAGTCCTAGCTACTTGGGAGGCTGAGGCAAGAGAATCACTTAAGCTCAAGAGTCTAAGGTTGCTGTGAGCTGTGATGCCATGGACTCTACTGAGGGCCACATAGTGAGACTCTGTCTCAACAACAACAAAAAAGTATACACGCAACCAAAACATTTGCACCCCCTTAAATTTTTAAAATAAAAAAAGACCAAAAGTCAAAATACTCTTAATATTGCTTCCGTGATATCAACTGATGACAAATCTCAGCTGAAAAAAAAGAAAAGTTTTTTTCTTCTTCTATTGACAGTTTTCAGGAGTATGTTTGTGGGAATTAGAAGCTTTGATAACTTCAACATATGAAAATTAAATAAATACAAGGAAAAAATGGAAAAAAAGGCTTTTTAGAAAAAATATTGAGACAGAGTCTCACTCATTCACCCTGGGGTTGATTGCCGTGGTGTTATTTATTGCTTACAGCAACTTCAAACTCTTGGGCTCAAGTGATCCCTTTGCCTCAGCCTCCCAAGTAGCTGGGATTATAAGCGCCCAGCACAACACTCAGCTATTTTTACAGATGGGGTCTCACTCTTGCTCAGGCTGGTCTCAAACTCAGAAGCTCAAGTGATAGCCTGCCTCAGCCTCCCAGAGTGGGAAAAAAGCCTTTTTTAAAAATGCTAAGTTTCAGGTCAGGCACAGGTGGTTCATGCCTATAATCCTAGCACTCTGGGAGGCTGAGGCAGGTGGATCGCCTGAGCTCATAGGTTTGAGAACAGCCTGAGCCAGAGTGAGACCCCGTCTGCAAAAATAGCCAGGTGTTATGTCAGGCATCTGTAGTCCTGGCTACTCAGGAGGCTAAGGCAAGAGGATCGCGTAAGCCCAACAGTTTGAGGTTGCTGTGAGCTATGAAGTCATGTATTCTACTGAGGGTGACAACGTGCGATTCTGCCTCAGGAAAAGAAAAAATATATATATAGAACAGGGAAGGGGTGGCAAGGAAGATTTAATTTTAAATACAACAGGAAGAAAAGGCCTCACAGAAAAGGTAATCCAAGATAATTTGATCAAAATCTTCAAAGAGGGGTGGCGCCTGTGGCTCAGTGAGTAGGGTGCTGGCCCCATATGCCGAGGGTGGCAGGTTCAAACCCAGCCCCGTCCAAACTGCAACAAAAAAATAGCCGGGCGTTGTGGCAGGCGCCTGTAGTCCCAGCTGCTCGGGAGGCTGAGGCAAGAGAATCGCGTAAGCCCAAGAGTTAGAGGTTGCTGTGAGCCGTGTGACACCACGGCACTCTACCCGAGGGCAGTACAGTGAGACTCTGTCTGTACCAAAAAAAAAAAAAAAAAAAAAAAAAACTCAAAGAGAGGAAAAAAAAAAAAAAGGAAGGAAATCCTCAAAGAGGTGAGGGAATAAATTGTGCTGATAATCTGCAGGAGGAGAGTTCTAGCAAGGTTTTTCCTTTGGGAGATAAATAATTTAGTGTATGTATGGGAGTAGAGGGTGCAATTGGTAAAGACCGAGGAGGAAAGAGAGGTGGCTGAAACCTACAATACAAGGGAAAGCAAAACCAAGAGATAAAAAAGTGCTATAGGCGGCACCTGTGGCTCAAGGAGTAGGGTGCCGGTCCCATATGCTGGAGGTGGTGGGTTCAAACCCAGCCCCGGCCAAAAAAAAAAAGTGCTATAAAGGCCAAAAACTCTACAGTCTTATTATCAAATTGAGCAAGTATTGACAATGTTTACATCTTTTCATTTCTCTGAGTCACAGTTTGTTCATCTTTCCTATAAAATGGTGATAACAATATCCATCATTATGACAGATAAGAGACAAAACTGATTATGCAACAAAATTGTTTAGGCTTAAGTTACATTGCTTAGAAAATGTCAAAAGATGAAAAAACCTGACACTTAATGTAATCCTGCCTTGAGTTCTCAGATTTTATGATAAGCACAGTTCTACTGCAATCTCACAACAGAAGTTTTGTTCTTGTTTTTATGATTTTTGGCCGGGGCTGTGTTTGAACCCGCCACCTCCGGCATATGGGACCGGCGCCCTACTCCTTGAGCCACAGGCGCCGCCCTTTGTTCTTGTTTTTAATTTTAAAAAAGGAGACATGCTAATATCAAACAATTAAGGGGTCTGTAAATCAGAAAGGATGGGAGGAAGGAAATGTAGTAAGAATCGAAAGCTTATCAAATCTGCTCCACAGTGCCACCAAATAGTTTACCCAATCCTCCAGCAAAAAAAGGTAGAAATGCTGAGATTACTTTTCCTGAATGCTGGTTTTTTTTGTTTGTTTTTTTGAGTGAGAGTATCCCAGAGTCACTTTGAATCCCTCAATAGAGTGTCATGGCGTCACAGCTCATAGCAACCTCAAACTCTTGGGCTCAAGTGATTCTCTTGCCTCAGCCTCCTGAGAACCTGGAACTATAGGTGCCTTCCACAAGGCCCAGCTATTTTTTGAGAGAAGAGATCTCACTCTGGCTCAGGCTGGTCTTGAACTCATGAGCTCAGGTGATTCACTGGCCTTGGCCTACAAGAATGCTAGGATTACAGGCATGAGCCACTGCTGTGCCTGGCCCTGAATGCTGCCTCTTTTTTGAGACTTGTTGCCCTCATTCGAATGCACTGGCGTCACAGCTCACAGCAACCTCAAACTCCTAGGCTCAAGATTCTCTTGCCTCAGCCTCCCAAGTAGCTGGAACTACAGAAGCCCACCACAATGGCCAGCTATTATTAGAGGAAATTCCTTGGTTATTTATATTTGTAATGATCATCTCGCTATGAGTTTTAATTTTAAAGATCAAAACAATCCATTAAATATAAAATGTTTCTTGTGCAGTCTATGAGGAGAGAAGAGATGGAAAAAATATGATTTCAGAAGGCTGTTTCTGGGGCTGACCACCAGCATTTATTACCAGGTTCAGATAAAAAGTAAAGAAGTTATTTTTACAAGTTCAGACATATAGTGCTTTCCTCCTCCTTTTCTTATTTCAGCCAAGCTAAAATTAAAGTGTTAAGTTACCAGCATTAAAACTGGCCAGTGAATGCAGCTTCCTTTTCCTCTGTCTCTCTCTTTGCTTAGGCTTCTTTTGAAAAGAAATGACAGGTATATGGTAATTCTTGGGTAGGCTGGCATCTACTCAATCATATCAGTTCCTGCCTAGCCCCTCACTGAAATAATAATGGACTCCGTAGCCCTATAAAAATAAGTATTCTGGCCAGGCACAGTGGCTCAGGCCTGTAATCCCAGCACTATAGCATATAGACTGCCTGAGCTCACAGGTTTAAAACCAACCTGAGCCAAAGCTAGACCCCACCTCTAAAAGTAGCTGGGTGTTATGGCTGGCGCCTGTAGTCCCAGCTACTCAGTAGGCTGAGGCAAGAGAACCACTTGAGCCTAAGAGTGTGAGGTTGCTGTGAGCTATGAGGCCATGGCACTCTACCAAGGGTGACAAAGAGACTCTGTCTCAAAAAAAAAAAAAAAAAAAAAAGAGAAGTATTCTAGACTTTTATATCCTAGTATGCAAGATTTATTAGAACAAAGTAAAGGACATGTTAAACAAGTAATATATTTTTTCGGTTTTTCTCTCTTTTTCCTGTTTGATGCCAGTATCGCCTCATCTGATAATTACTATTTCACCAGAAGGAATATTTCCCAGATCTCAGCTGATACTAAGGGGAAGAAAACCGCCTTTCATTTTTAGCACTTTTATAATTGATTGTTTTTTGGTTATAAGAACTAATGCATAACATGTATTCTCAGATTCAAACTGAAGTTATAAAAACAAAAAGTATATGACAATCTGCTATGTATGAAACATAAAAAGTTAAAATGGTTATGATCCAAAGCTATGAAAATTAAGTCAGTATGGAATTTATAAAACTGCCAGGGACAGAGAACAAAAGAGGCTGATAACAAAGGAAAAAGACAAATGTGAACTTTTCTAGTATGAGACATGGAAATAGTGGGATTCTTTTCTAAGAACTAATTTTACTTAACAAATTTATAAATGGCCCATCTTGGAAAAAGAAGTAGAGAGTTTAAGTTCCAAATTTATGGTTGAAGTTATACCTAAAGCACAAAGTGCCAAATTCATGACAATAAACTGAAAGATCCTGCACACTTCAGCAAGCAAGAAAAATGGCAGGTCAGTTTCAATAAGGATAACAGTGAGATAACACACTGAGGAAAAATTTATTTTAATATAAATGATAAATCATAAGTTATGAACAAAGAAAACGGACCTGGAAGGCCATTTTCCTTCTGGTGCGGTGGCTCACGCCTATAATCCCAGCACTTGGGAGGCTTAGGCAGGTGGACTGCCTGAGCTCACAGGTTTGAGACCAGCCTGAGCAAGAGCAAGACCCCATCTCTAAAAACAGCCGGGCATTGTGGTGGGTGCCTGTAGTCCCAGCTACTTGGGAAACTGAAGCAAGAGAATCCTTTAAGCCCAAGAGTTCGAGGTTGCTGTGAGCTATGACACCATGCACTCTACCAAGTGGTGACAAAGCAAGAATCTGTCTCAAAAAAATAAAATAAATAAAAAGAAAACCGATCTGGACCTGGGAGTAATCTTAAACTGTTTATAAAAAACATAGTAAAATGCATCGCAAAACAGGTCCATGGTTCTAGAAATTTGAAAAATGAGTACATCGGCATAGTAATCACCCTTGGAAAATCATGTGCAGTTATGATAATTTCATGTTAGGAAAGAGAAAAGAATCAGGCAAAGATCTATGGAAAAAACAACTGATCAAAGAGATTTGGGGGCTGTTAGATATAAAAAGTAAATAATTACTAAAGAAGGACCTAAGTGAAATCTATAAAACTATGAAAAATATCAGAAGAGGAAATGGAAAGTGTTTAAAAAATCTTACAATACTACAATGAGAGTGCTCTTTACAATTTCAGGAAAGTAAATTTAAAACAAATGGAAGTAGTGCTTTATATAAAAGGCTATAACTAGTAAGTCTTTTCTACAAGAAGCAGTAAAAATATAAACTTTTACAAGTTTGGATAAATTAACTGATGCAGACTCATGTCAAGGAATGGGACTAAGAATTCTCAAGTATATATTCCTGCTTTCCAGGGGAGCACTGAATTAATAATCACACTCACTGATAGTCATATTTTCACACTGTAAGACAGGAGAGGAAAAATGGGAAGAAGATTCTAGTTAGAGAAACCTCCTTAAACATGAGTAAGAAAGAACTGCAGATCAATAATGACAAACTAAACATCTTGGCTAACTACAAATAAAGCCATGTTTGCAATAGGAAAACACCATAATAGTAATTTTGCTGTCCATATAAGCCACTAAACTCTGATCTTGGGCTAGCACCTCCAGAGGCACTCAGCAGTTAAAATAGACGGTGGATGTATTTACCTTGTTACTGATTTCTAAATTCATGAGCAAAAATTAGAAGCATATATAGTCTGTTGGTCCAAGCTTCAGTAAGAGACCTTTCTTATGACATTTTACAAAAAGTATCTGAAATACAAACCTGAAAAAAACCTTTTATAGTTTAACAAAGGTAACCTAATGCTTACCCAATGCTTTCCCCCTCCTTATCTATAAACAGGGGTAGAAATGAAAAAGAACAAAGCAGACATATCACAAAACTGTATTCTTCCTTAATGTGCAAAGCAAACCAACAAGAAAAACCTTAAATATTTATTCTTACTGTGCTTTGTTAATGACCAGGCTGTATTAAATTTTTTTTTCATGTGCTTGCTTTTGGTGGAATGATTAGGCAATATTATCTTCTTATTTTCACTTGAAAATCATCTGCTTTCAATTACAATTGCTTCACCATCAAAACGATTCTTTTTCGATTTATCACTAAGAGTTAGGATACATGGCTAGAACATAAATTCTTTTAAATCTCTATTATTCTATAGTCGTTAGGAATAACTAACTCAAAATTTTCTTTCTTTTTTTTTTTAGACAGAGTCGCACTATGTTGCCTTCAGTAGAGTGCCGTAGGGTCACAGCTCACAGTAACTTCCAACTGGAGCTCCAGCAATTCTCTTGTCTCAGCCTCCCAAGTAGCTGGGACTACAGGCACCCATCATAACGTCCGGCTATTTTTTGTTGCAGTTGTCATTGTTGTGTAGCTGGCCTGGGGCTGAGTTCGAACCTGCCAGTCTCGGGGTATATGGCTGACACCGTAATCACTGTGCTACGAGCCCCGAGCCTCAAAATTTTCTTGAATGCTTTTTTCTCTACATATATTTTGTTACAAAATGTTAGCAGAATAAAAATAACTTTTAGGAGGTTAAATTTAAATGTTTTCATTAAATTTATTTTAAAAATAAATGTCTGGCTGAAGATGACAAGACTAAATACAGATATGAACATGTAAAAACAAATGGCCTCAGAAACGCACAATGAGCAGACAAGTTTCCCAGTGGCAATTCATTCAGCAGCTTGCATGGAGTTGCTACTATCATTCCTGTTCAGTTAGGTGATAATAGTGGAATGGGTTAAAGAAATAGAAGAGCCAGAAAATGAAGAAAGATTAAAGATTGGGCGTGGGGTGGTGAAAGAAAAGTTCAGAATAAAGTAAAAGCTTTCTGAGAAGACAAAGGGAGGCATGAAGAAATTTTACCATGCTTAATGTACATAGAACTACAACTACGGAAGTCCTGGAAGTGCTACCTTTTCTTGCGGAACAAAATGCAAGCCAGTGACCACTGGCACCAAAATTTAAGTATGCTAGTAGCCAAAATATCCTGCACAAGAGTCCACCATAAGACCACTTAAAATTGCTTAATTTTGACAGTACTTTGTGGTAAAATCACGAACCAGCTAAGAAAGAAGATCTAGCAGGCCGCCTGCCATTTCAAAAACTAAACGTTACTGAGTGTGGTTGGTTGATTCTGAAAAGAGAAACTACAGTAAGCCTTGGTAGCTCTGACAACATCTTTAATGATACAGAAATGTGTTTAACATGTGTCTGTAATGTTCATTATGGTGATGTGTATCAGTTTAACTCTTTGCAAACAGGCAAGAGACCCTGAGAGCAGGAAGCTTTTCTGTGGAACTCCTGACGCAACACAAACCATAGCAGTTACTGCAAAGCTTAATGCAAAACCTCTAGAGTCCACGTTGACAAATTCTTTAACAAGCCTGTGGTTACAGGGAAGCTGGTTTCACTCTGACTCACTCCTGCTCAAACAGCTTACTGGAAATGAAGGGGAGGGGGAATTTTCAGAGAAGTCATGTGATGGCCAGACAAACCACAACCAGTAAAGGTTCACCAGAGTCAAAAACAGGTCCCAGCAATAACTGACACCCAAAATGTTCAAATGGTACTAAAACATATGAAAATGAATTCTGTTTGGTTTCAGATCATCTACACTATGAACTCTTTCATAAATCTGTGTATATAAAGGAACAGATACTTCACACAGGGAAAAACTAGTTGCAGGCAATTGTAAATACTTCATAGGAAAATGTGTTTAATAGAGAAATAACATAAATGGAACCCTAAAGCACTTTATTGTGTAAATAATCATTCTCAAATGTTTTCCCATAGACTCTAAACTCAACTGATGGAACACACACACACACACACAATATTTTCATTAGTAAAATAACATAAATAACTTGAAATTTCTAAATGGAATAAGGATTGTATTAATCTAAAACAAGGTTTTTTCTTTTCTTTTTTTGTCTTACATAAACATAGTACAAACTATTTGAATATTGTAGTCCTAAATAGAACCTAAAAAGGTTCTCTTAAAATAAGATTAAATCCAGGAACCATAAAATAGCCTTTGAGGAAATGCTCTATCTAGGATAGTCTCCAAACTCATGACTGATACTTAACAAACTAATCAATTAAAAAATGGAAGAAAAAAACTATTTTTTTAAAAGGTGAAGTTCTAAGACTTTTATCTTATTTCTTATTGTTTAATTTGTTGTTTTACTCAATGTAAATTAAAATGACTTAATGTCTTTTAGATTACCTTCACTCTTGTCCTCAACTATTAAAATCAAAGATTCAAAACAGTTAAATCTTCTTTTCTTATGTAAAATGTTTTATGCTCACTGCATTTTACATTTTATTTTGCAGCACAGTAAGATTGAAGATTAATAAACATGTTCATGCAATTCTACATTTTCTTTTAATTGATATTTCATCATTTTTTCAAATTATCTACTACATGAGTAGTATGTACAAGACTAGGGAGGCAGTGTTGAAAATACGTACACTTAAAAAAAAAGAAAAAGAAAAGAAGATACATACACTTTTGAGGCCTCCTTTCTAAACTTTTTTTTTTCCTCTGAGACAGAGCCTCAAGCTGTCCCCCTAGGTAGAGTGCTGTAGCATCACAGCTTACATCAACCTCCAACTCCTGGGCTCAAGCTTACATCAACCTCCAACTCCTGGTCTCAAGCGATTCTCCTACCTCTGCCTCCCAAGAAGCTGGGACTACAGGCGCCCGCCACAACGCCTGGCTATTTTTTGGTTGCAGCTGTCATTGCTGTTTGACGGGCCGGGCTGGATTCGAACCTGTCACGTCAAGTGTATGTGGCTGGCACTTTAGCTGCTTGAGCCACAGGCACCGAGCCAAACTTTTTTTTTTTTTTTTTTTGAGACAGAGTCTCATTATGTCGCCCTCAGTAGAGTGATGTGGCGTTACAGCTCACAGCAACCTCAAACTCTTGGGCTTAAGCGATTTTCTTGTGTCAGCCTCCCAGGTAGCTGAGACTACAGGTGCTGTTGAGGCCACTTTTCAGGGAGTTTACAGACTCCTGGGAGAGATAAGGAAAGCCCATAAAAAGTTCAAAAAAAGAGGGCGGCGCCTGTGGCTCAGTGAGTAGGGCGCCGGCCCCATATGCCGAGGGTGGCGGGTTCGGACCCAGCCCGGGCCAAACTGCAACAAAAAAATAGCCGGGCGTTGTGGCGGGCACCTGTAGTCCCAGCTGCTCGGGAGGCTGAGGCAGGAGAATCATGTAAGCCCAAGAGTTAGAGTTGCTGTGAGCCGTGTGACGCCACGGCACTCTACCCGAGGGCGGTACAGTGAGACTCTGTCTCTACAAAAAAAAAAAAAAAAAAAAAAAGTTCAAAAAAAGAATGTGATAAGTGACATAAGAAAGATATAGCTGGAGTGCTATTGGTATTCCAAAGAGACAATTTGAGAGAAGTGAAGAAGATGAGGTTAAGGGTAGCAAGGGAGTCATAAAATATTTCATTAAGAATCCAGCAGCACTGGGCTGGGCGCAGTGTCTCATGCCTGTAATCCTAGCACTCTGGGAGGCCAAGGCTGGTGGACTGTCTGAGCTCACAGGTTCAAGACCATCCTGAGCAAGAGTGAGACACTGTCTCTAAAAATAGCTGGGTGTTGTGGTGGGAGCCTGTAGTTCCAGCTACTTTCAAGGCTGAAGCAAGAAAATCACTTGAGACCAAGAGTTTGAGGTTGCTGTGAGTTATGACACTATGGTACTCTACCAAGGGTGGCAAAGTGAGACTCTGTCTCAAAAAAAAAACACAATAAAATCTAAAACAAAAAAACACACAGTAGCACATAATCTTGAAAGGTAATAATGAATTAGACAAGTGGTCATGCAGATGGGAAGAAATGACCCACTATAGACAAAGTTATGAAAAGAAAAAATACCACATGGCTCTGTGTTTGTATGTGTGTGTGAAACCTAAATTATTCCAATTCATAAGAGCAAGTAATTATTTTTATTATTATTTTTTTGAGACAGAGCCTCAGCTGTCGCCCTGGGTAGAGTGCCATGGCATCACAGCTCACAGTAACCTCCAACTCCTGGGCTCAAGCGATTCTCCTGCCTCTGCCTCCCAAGTAGTTGGGACTACAGGCGCCTGCCACAATGCCTGGCTATTTTTTGGTTGCAGCCATCATTGTTGTTTGGAGGCTCGGCTGGATTCAAACCTGCCAGCTCAGGTATATGCGGCTGGCGCCTTAGCTGCTTGAGCCACAGGCGCCGAGCCAAGAGAGCAAGTAATTTTTAAACTTAAAAATTTCTTGTTTTCTCTCACACATATTTTGTTGCTGAATGTGTATTCTAGCAGTTTCTATAAAGTTCAACTGGAAAACCATCAATACAGAGAATAAAAAAATTGTTCAAGGGAGCTAAAAATGATTTGGTGGGGCCAACTAATGAAGAAAATTGGGTTAGTTTAGATTTTATTCTACACACGATTGAGAGCCATCCAAAATTTCTTAGCAGCAAAGTTTCATGAACAGAGGTATATTTTAGAATATTATTTTTGTTATTTTGTGTGGGAAAAGAATGGAGGAGAAAAACTGGTAGAGTAGACCTATTAGGAAGCCCCTGGAAATGTTCAGATAAAGGCTGACAGAATCCCGGAACCAGTAGTGGGAAGGGAAAAGAGAGGACAGATATGAAGATACGGTGAAGGCAGAATCCACAAGCCTCAAAAAAAGGAAGACAGAGAGGGAGGCAGATGACTCAGGTTTTGACCTGAAGCTATTGTGAGGATGGTTATACCACTAACAGAAATCAGGAACAAAGAAGGAAAAGAAGATGATAAAGAGAATAAACCATGCGTGAAGCAACCCACGAAGCAAATAAACAGCTTATCTAGACCTAACTTCTACAAATGATGCTAGAATTGCTCCAAGTCATTAGAAGCAACATTCATTCATGTCTACCTCCCACAGACATCTCGTGACAACATGACGGGAAGCCAAGAACAAAAGGAAATCAATTTAGTGGAAAAATACTGCCTAATCTCAATATTGCACTTATGAAAATAAATCAGGTATCATAAGGAATCAGAATACAAATGTCTAAGTCATCCTTTTTCCCCTTAAAATATCCAGAGCACAAAATCCACCATTAGTCAAAACTAGAATTGAAGCAAACACTTCGCTTTAAATTGTTATAATTTCTTAGTAAAATCACATATACCCTTTAACCTAGTTGGAGGGCACATGACAAAGCAAAGAGAGCCAACTTTTTCTTTTTTCCCTTTTCCTGCTGATAATAGGAAAAGCATATTCATTCTACTAAGGGCTTTACCTTAAAGAATAAAAAACATATATTCTACTCATTCTCAAGGAATAGTAAAATTTGAATTCTCATTCACAGATATTGATTTTACTTAATTCACTATTTTAGCTACAGCTGATCCAACTTTTCCATATTTTATTGCTCCTATAATTTTTTTTTACAAATACATGTAAATTCACATACCTGCGAGCAAATTCCCAGCATCAAAGTCAGATAAATTCTGGATCCTGGCTAAACTGATTACTACAAGA
Source organism: Nycticebus coucang (assembly GCF_027406575.1). Lineage (NCBI taxonomy): Eukaryota > Metazoa > Chordata > Mammalia > Primates > Lorisidae > Nycticebus > Nycticebus coucang. The sequence continues at coordinate 42,525,234 of NC_069797.1, forward strand.
ACTTCTAAATCACAACCACAAAGACATGACTAAAATGATGTCAGTAAAGTTACAGCTTACCAAATAAAAACTTAGTATCTTTTAAATATACCATTAATAATATTTGCAAAAAAATAAGAAAAAAGATCGAAATTACAACAACAAAAAGACAAAACCAAAACATTAAAATCACTTGGAAAATGGTGTTGGAACAATATATATTTAGTTAATAATGTAAAAAAGAAAAGGTAGGTCCCTACATTGTATCATTTTTAAAAATATTATGACAATTTAAATGTAAAAGAATAAAAGTACTAAAAGAAAATATACCAATGTATAATTGTAAAGGTTCAGAAAGACAGGTATTACTCTAAAAGAACAAGTCTGCCCTTGCTGTTCTTTATGTCTCGACATCACATGCTGTACAGACATCACCATTAAAATATTTTCATAGTGGGGAAAAAAAAAAAGAAGTCTAAGATAGTGGAATAAAGAAAATATTTAAACCTCTTATGCAAAAAGTAAATTATAACAAAACAAACCCAGTAAATGACATGGGAAAACTACTAGGAATTAGGTAATAAAACTTGCAGAATATGACTAAGGGTAACTCCTTAAATGTGTCAATCAGCAAGAAAATGAAAATATACTAAAGATAAAAAATACGTATAGGAACCAGTTAGATGAAATTCTTATTTTCTTTTTTTAATCTGTATTTTCAGCATTTCATTATAATAAATATGCTTTGTAGTCAAGCTATAAAAAGCAAAGTTGTGGAAAATAAACTTGATGACACAGAAAAATGTTCACAGTACATTTTATATTCAAAACAAGTCATGAGACAATAAATAGAATATGATTTGTCCCTTAGAAATACAGATATTTATAGAGAAAACACTACAAGGTACCTACCAATTTTCTACAATGAGCTGAATCACTTTGTAATAAGAAAATAATTTTTTTTTTTTTTTTTTTTGGTAGAGACAGAGTCTCACTGTACCGCCCTCGGGTAGAGTGCCGTGGCGTCACACGGCTCACAGCAACCTCTTAACTCTCGGGCTTACGTGATTCTCTTGTCTCAGCCTCCCGAGCAGCTGAGACCACAGGCGCCCGCCACAACGCCCGGCTATTTTTTTTTTTTGTTGCACTTTGGCCGGGGCTGGGTTTGAACCCGCCACCCTCGGCATTTTTAATGTCAGTATCATGTCTGTGACAATGTGAAAAAGGAAGCTGAGACTAAAATTTAAGATTCTAGTTTTTGTGAAAAGTTGTGTATGCAAAGAAAATAGTCTGGAATACAGTCATTATTAGAAAAAAAAGAAAAAAAAGCATGTGGGCTTTCACTCCTTGTAAAACTTCTAAAATGTAAAAATCTTATTACTCTAAGGGCTTGTATAATTAAAAACTATGCAAATCTGGGCAGCGCCTGTGGCTCAGTCAGTAAGGCGCCGGCCCCATATACCGAGGGTGACAGGTTCAAACCCAGCCCCGGCCAAACTGCAACCAAAAAATAGCCGGGTGTTGTGGCGGGCACCTGTAGTCCCAGCTACTCGGGAGGCTGAGGCAAGAGAATCGCTTAAGCCCAGGAGTTGGAGGTTGCTGTGAGCTGTTTGAGGCCACGGCACTCTACCGAGGGCCATAAAGTGAGACCCTGTCTCTACAAAAAAAAAAAAAAGAAACTTCTAAAAACTATGCAAATCTGTAAAAAAACAATAGGAACAAAGAACCTAAGACAAATCCATGAATGGAAATATTGAAAATGTTTTTAAGTTAGTGAATTTAGAAGTGAAATGAGAAAAAAATTCCTTTTAAATTGTTATCAATTTATTTGGACAGTAAAGACGTTAGAAACAAAAACATGAATATATCAAAACAACTGAAATATTAAATAGATCTTACTTAGATACAGTAATAGCCCACAATATTAGCAAAAAAATAAAAATAAAAGCAAAAACAACTTTTTGCTAAACCATAGCAAGAAACTCTCCTTTTAATTATGAAATAAGTAAAACTTAAAAATTCCACACAACTCATCTAAAACTGAGAAAAATATGGAAGGAAAAATTATACCCACATACACCAAAATTTATAATAAGCCACCAGTGAAAAAACCATGAAAGGAAATAAAGAAAAGAAAAATCAAACCAAGTTAGAAGAAAAAATTTTAATTAGTTATTCATTTTGTATTATATTAACCTGGATGAAAATGCTGCTATATCGTGGGATGGTAAGCACAGCTCTAAATTCCAAAGTCCAGAAAACAGGGCTTGGTTCTGGCTGTGAGATTCACTAGATGTGTGTTCCTGAGTATGTTTCCTTATTTAAATCAGGGACAGTATCTTTTACTTCAAAGTTGTAGTGAAGTAATCCAAGTACCTGATACACAGATTTTTATTGACTGTAGAAAGAAAACTAATAGGGAAGACCACAAAGTTGTCCCATTTGAGTTTTCTTTTTGCTTTTATCATTATGCTTCACTTAACTATTTTGAATAATCAGTTGACAGTATGTATGTGTATCATTGTAATTTGGATGAAAAATTTTTTTTTTTTTTGGCCGGGGCTAGGTTTGAACCTGCCACCTCCGGCATATGGGACCGGCACCCTACTCCTTGAGCCACAGGCGCCACCCAATTTGGATGAAAATTTTAAACAAAACATTCACAAAGAGTATTAATTTCTGGCTTAAAGGATATGAAACAGTGTGTATATTTTCTTGAGTTTTCAATATTAGTAAATATGAAATGAGAGAATAAGAAATGTGTAGTTTATCCTAAAAGTGATTGTAATTATTGGTTTTATAGGATGAAAACAGCCAAACCTCATAACCAAAAGAAGTATTATGTGTAGTCTCGCTTCTACCACTCAAAATAGATAGAAGTGGAATTAGAGAAAATCAAGAGAAAAAGTAAGTAGACCAAAGCCCAGGAAGGGTGGGGCAGAGGGAGAAGGGAAGCTGATTGATACAAATAAATTTGATAGAGGAAATAAGATCTAGTGTTAGATAAGTAGGGCGACTACAGTTTACAATAACCTATTGTACATTTCAAAATAGCTAGAAGGGCATAACCTGAATATTTCTGGCTTAAAGACAAGACAAATATTTAAAGTGATAAATATCCAAAATCCACTGATTAAATTTTTACAAATTATATGAATGTGTTAAATTATCACATGTACCCTGAAACATCTTACACATCAATAAAAAAATAAATAAAATACTTCAAAATAACAATAAACAAACAGAAAAGTGACTATAGACATGAAGAAAGATTATTACCCTAATAGTTAAGACCTGAGAGAAGAGATGGTTAATCATTAAGAACTCAAATTATGGCGGTACCTGTAGCTCACTGGGTAGGATGCCAGCCACACACACCAGGGCTGGTGGGTTTGAACCCGGCCCAGGCCAACTGAAACAATAATGACAACTGCAACAACAACAAAAAAATAGCCAAGCATCATTGTGGCGGGCACCTGTAGTCCCAGCTGCTCGGGAGGCTGACACAACAGAATCAGTCGAGTCCCAGATTTTGAGGTTGCTGTGAGCTGTGATACCATAGCACTCTACTGAGGGTGACAAGAGAGACTCTGTCTCAAAATAAATAAATAAATAACCCCAAACTATAGAAAACAGAAACTACAGAAACATGAACTATGTCTTTCATGAAATTGGCATTAATAAATGATAAAAGGGACAGATGGAAGATTATACCTTAGAGCCTGCAGGGGAGGACATGGAAGAGGAGAAAAGTGATTCACCCCACAGAACCCCAGACACACTCTTCAGCAGAAATGTCAAAGAGGCTGCGGTAGGGCTGAAAACAAGGAGATTGTATCATAAATTGAAATGAATTTAATACATCTATCAAACATCATAGTTTAGCCTAGCCTACCTTAAACATGCTCAGAAGAGTTATGTTAGCTTCCAGTAGGCAAAATCTCCTGACAAGGCCGGGTGCAGTGGCTCACACCTGTAATCCCAGCACACTGGGAGTCTGAGAAAGGTGGATTGCTTGAACTCATGAGTTCAAGACCAGCCTGAGCAACAGTGAGACCCCCACTTCTATAAATAACCGGGAATTGTGGACAGTGCCTGTAGACCCAGCTACTTGGGAGGCTGAGGCAAGAGAATTGCTTGAGCCCAAGAGTTTGAGGTCACTGTGAGCTATTATACCACGGCACTCTACCAGGGGCAAAAAAGTGTGACTGTGTCTCAAAAAAAAGAGAAAACATCATCTAACAATACACTGCACTGCAGAGCATCTGCTGTTTACTTCGCTGACTGCATGGGTGACTAGAAACTGTGCCTTGCTATGGCTGCCTGACATCACGAGAAAATATCCTACCACGTACATGTATTACTAGTCTGGAAAAAGATCAAAATTCAAAGGACAGTTTCTATTGAAAGTGTATCACTTTTATATCACAATAAAGTAAAAAAATCCTTAGTTGAACCATTGTAAGTCAAGGACCCTTCATATTTCTCAAGTAAGAAACTAGACGATCTGGCCAGGTGCGGTGGCTCATACCTATCACCCTACCACTCTGGGAGGTCAGGAGGATTACTTGAGCTCAGGAGTTCGAGACCAGCCTAAAAAGAGCAAGATTCTGTCTCTACCAAAAATAGAAAAATTAACTGAGTGTTATGCCAAGTTCCAGTTGTCCCAGCTACTCAGGATGCTGAGGCAGGAGGATCAGTTAAACCCAGAAGTCTGAGGTTCCTATGATCTAGGCTGATGCTGTGGTATTCTAGCCTGAGGCCACAGAGTGAGACTCTGTCTCAAAAAAATAAAAAAAAAGAAAGAAATTGGAGGCTGTATCACTGTAGAAAATGAACTAGGCCAAAGGAAACATCAAAGGATACTGATCTATAGAGGCTCTTAATAAATATTAAGCCAGCCTGGCACTTGATTGTATAAGAGGGAAGCCTCACCATCACTACAGCTGCCCTCTGCACATACAGCTTGTATTTAGTTTTTGTTTTTTTTTTGTAGAGACAGAGTCTCACTTTATCGCCCTCGGTAGAGTGCCATGACGTCATATGGCTCACAGCAACCTCTTACTGACTGAGCCACAGGCGCCGCCCAGCTTGTATTTAGTTTTGAAGTGCCTTATTCTTATATATAAACAGACAAATAGGGATCACCAGGAAAGCTTCCAACTCCACACAGAACAAACAGAAAAGACAATGCCTAGAGCAACAGGAAACTTAAAGAAACTACCTTTCAAAAACATAAGATAAAATACTTCTTGGAAATATAACACAAATTACTTTTTGAAAAAAAAAAGTATGACAGCAGAAAAACATTTCAATGTAAGAGTTAGAAAGATAAATTTGAGAAAAATCTCACAGAAAGTAAAATGAGATAAATGTTAGGACTACAAAGCTTACAAAAATGAAAAGGATGGGTGTTGGAGGCTCAACATCAAAGCAACTAGAATTCTAGGAAGCAAGAATCGAGACTAAAGAGGAAAATCTTGCACAGAACAAAATGTAAGAACATGTACCAAAACCAAAAGACTCTACATTGATGATTTTTTTTTTTGGTAGGGACAGAGTCTCACTGTACCACCCTCGGGTAGAGTGCCATGACGTCACATGGCTCACAGCAACCTCTAACTCTTGGGCTTACGCGATTCTCTTGCCTCAGCCTCCCAAGCAGCTGGGACTACAGGCGCCCGCCACAATGCCCAGCTATTTTTTTGTTGCAGTTTGGTGGGGGCTGGCTTTGAATCCGCCACCCTGGGCATATGGGGCTGGCGCCCTACTCACTGAGCCACAGGCGCCGCCCTGATGATTTTTTTTTCACATTGATGATTTTCGAAGCACCTAGTGAAATAAATTTCAAAAAGACCTATACCTCATATAAGGAACCTAAAAGCTTCTAGACAGAAAAAACAAACAAACAAAAATAGACTGTTTTGGCGGCGCCTGTGGCTCTAAGGAGTAGGGCGCTGGCCCCATATGCCAGAGGTGGCGGGTTCAAACCAAGCCCTGGCCAAAAAATGCAAAAAAAAAGACTGTTTTGGGCGGCGCCTGTGGCTCAGTTGGTAGGGCGCCGGCCCCATATACCAAGGGTGGCGGGTTCAAACCCGGCCCCGGCTGAACTGCAAACAAAAAATAGCTGGGCGTTGTGGCAGGCGCCTGTAGTCCCAGCTACTCGGGAGGCTGAGGCAGGAGAATCGCTTGAGCCCAGGAGTTGGAGGTTGCTGTGAGCTGTATGATGCCATGGCACTCCACCAAGGGCCATGAGGTGAAACTGTCTCTACAAAAAAAAAAAAAAAAAGACTGTTTTAAAGAGGTCTCAGAATGGCATTGGCTCTCTCAATGCCAGTATCATAAGCCTGAAGACAACAATGCATTCCAAATTCTAAATTCCAAAATGATTTTCAACCTGTAATACTATATTCAATCAATTAAGTATGAATGAAGAACACACTTGTTTACAATGTAAGGTCTTGCATTTTCCATTTACTCACTTTCTCAGAAAGCTACTGCAGAATGTGTTCAACTAAAATGAGGGAGTAGATTAAGAGATCCAAACCAAGAGAGAAGCAACTGGGTAGAAGGCCAAGAGAACAACCAAGTCCAGGTTGGAGTAGGAGCATGGCGGACACCAGTGTGATGACTCAATGAAAATAATGAAACTGTTTTAGGTGCTACAAAGTGGAAGTAGAAGGGAAAGACAAGCCATTTAAAGAAACCATGCAAATGAAAAAAGGTTAATGTCCCAAATCCCTGAAACATTTTTAAAAAGCGACAAATCATAACAGTATATTAGTTGGCTTAAGAGAGAACAATACTTATAATCACTGAGATCCAACTTCATAGCTTTAAGGTTGGGCACAGTGATGCCCTCTAGCACTCTGTGAGGCCAAGGCGGGTAGACTGCCTTGAGCTCATGGGTTCAAGACCAGTTAGCCACAGCGAGACCTCGTCTCTAAAAATAACTGGACCTTGCAGCTGGCCCCTGTAGTCCCATCTACTTGGGAGGCTGAAGTAAGAGAATCGCTTGAGCCCATGAGTTTGAGGTTGCTGTGAGCTATGATGCCATAGTACTCTACTAAGGGTGACAAAGTGAAACTCTATCTCAAAAAAATTTGAGATACAAGCAACCTTACGTTTATTCTATTTCAACTTGCTGACTTCATACAGATGAAAAAGAGTTTTAGAGCTATTAAGTGACATACATTAATTAATGGTATAACTCAAAGAGGTATCAGTTGTCACAAGCGGGGATACTCATCCATCTACTTCTGTGGATGGGATAGTTTCAGTAATTGGAATATATCAGGATATGTTTATATCCTTTTCATTTACATCTATATTGATTTCTAAGGCCATCTCTAAAATGTTAAGAATATTCTTGGGGGGAAGGGGAGAGCAGAGAGAGAAAGGATGAGGGAGGGGTGGGGAAAGGAAGAGGCGAGAGAGGGAAGGAGGGTGGGGGTGGGGCTTTGGTGTGTGCCACACCTATTCAGGGCAAGACGCAATTCTAAGAGGGCCTTTACCTAACAAATGCAATCAGTGTAACCTGGTTTCTTGTACCCTCAATGAATCCCCAACAATAAAAAAAAAAAAAAAAGACAAATGGCCAACAAACATATGAAAAAATGTTCATCATCCCTAATCATCAGAGAAATGCAAATCAAAACCACCTGAGATATCAACTAACCCCAGTGGGACTAGCCCACATCACAAAGACTCAAAGCTGCAGATGCTGGTGTGGATGTAGACAAAAGGGAACACTTTTACACTGCAGGCGGGACTGCAAACTAATACAACCTTTTTGGAAGGACGTATGGAGAATTCTCCAAGCATTCAAATTAGACCTCCCAGTTTATCCTGCAATCCCATTATTAGGCATCTACTCAGAAAAAAAAAAAATCTTTTTATCATAAGGACATTTGCACTCGACTGTTTATTGCAGCTCAATTTATAATAGCCAAAATGTGGAAACTGCCTAAATGCCCACCAACCCAGGAATGGATCAGCAAGCAGTGCTATATGCATACTATGGAATACTATTCAGCCATTAAAACAGATTGGAGACTTTACATCTTTTGTATTAACCTGGATTGATTTGGAATACATTCTTCTTAGTAAAGTATCACAAGAATGGAGAAGCAAGAACCCAATGTACTCAATTCTAATATGAAGGCAGTAGATGAACTCATACAAGGTGAGGGGTAGGGGAATAAGGGAGAGGGGAGGAGGGAGGGGGGTGGGGGGGGTCACAGTATATGGCACACTTCTTGGGGGCAGGGCACAATTATAAGGGAGACTTTACTCAACAAATGCAATCAGTGTAACTTAATTCTACCCCCAATGAATCCCAAACAATTAAAAAAAAGTTACAGGGGGAAAAAAAAAAAGAATGTTCTTGGCCAGGTATAGCAGCTCATGCCTATAATCCCAGCACTTTGGAAGGCCTGAGGCCAGGCGTTCAATACCAGCCTAGGAAACACAGCAAGCCAAGTAGGAAGGGGGGGGGGAGGAGGGGAGGGGAAAGGAGGGGAAGGGAGGGAGGAAAGGGAGAAGAGGGACGGGAGGAAGGAAAGAAAGGAGAGGAACAGAGGGATGGAGGGAGGAGGGGGAGGGACGGAGGGAGGAAGGAAGGAAGGAAAGAGGGAGAAGAGGGAAGGAAAGAGGGAGAGTAGGGAAGGAAAGAGGGAGAGGAGAAAAGGAGGGAAAGAAGGAAGGAGGGAGAGAGAGAGGAGAGAAGGGGAGGGCGGCAGGGAGGGAAAGGAGAGAGAGAGAGAAAGAAAAGAAAGAATCCAATGCCCTCAATTCTACTATGCAGTCAATAGATGATCTAATGCAAGGGGGAGGTAGGGTAATGAGGGATGGAGAGAGGGGAGGAGGAAGGGAGATGGGGGTTATGGTGTATGGCACACCTCTTGGGGGCAGGACACAATTTTATGAGGGACTTTACCCAACAACCGCAATCAGTGTAACCTAATACTTTGTACCCTCAATAAATCCTAACAATTAAAAAAAAAAAAGAGGGGGCTGGCACCTATGGTTCAGTGAGTAGGGTGCTGGCCCCATATACCAAGGGTGGCGGATTCAAACTAGCCGGGTGTTGTGGTGGGTGCCTGTAGTCCCAGCTACAGAGAATTGCCTAAGCCCAGGAGCTGGAGGATGCTGTGAGCTGTGACGTCATAGCACTCTACCGAGGGCGACAAAGTGAGACTGTCTCTAAAAAAAACAAAACAAACAAACAAAAAAAAAAACGAGGAATGACTTTACAACAAAAATTTTATTTCATTAGGCTCTGAAAGGCTTAAGAATGAAAAATCCTGCAAAGAGAATAATACCTCTAAATTCCAGCTGAGAATCCAAATCACTTCTAAAACTTTTTTTTTTTTTTTTGGCTGGAGCTGGGTTTGAACCCACCACCTCCGGCATGTGGGGCTAGCGCCCCACCCCTTTGAGCCACAGGAGCCGCCCCCACTTCTAAAACCTTTTTAAAACTCAGATGAGCAGGCATAATGCTGGGAATGATTCCTTGGGTATGAAATAGGGTAGAAGAATGTGCATCTTTAAAAGTTTAGCAGATGATTCTAAAGTGCAGGCACATTTAATAACCACTGAAAAACAAACTTCTTTCATTGAAGGAGAATCAACAACATAGGAAGTATAATTCATAATTTATATATATTACAATATGCCCACAATAAGGGGATAGTTTGGAAAGTTTTTTTTTTTTTTTTTTTTTTTTGGTTTTTTGGCCGGAGCTGGGTTTGAACCCGCCACCTCCGGCATATGGGACCGGCGCCCTACTCCTTGAGCCACAGGCGCCTTTGGAAAGTTTTGACAATACAGACACATGTAAAATTAACACCACAATTAGGAAGCATTTCTAACAAAGCTACTTTCAACAAAAGAAATGATCACTACAGAAATAGCCATATTATAAGGTTTTGTTAAGAGAGATACAAATTGGCTCAGCACCTGTAACTCAAGTGGCTAAGGCGCCAGCCACATAAACCAGAGTTAGCAGGTTCGAATACAGCCCGGGCCCACCAAACAACAATGACAACTACAACCAAAAAAAAAAATATATATATATAGCCGGGCGTTGTGGCAGGCGCCTGTAGCCCCAGCTACTTGGGAGGCTGACGCATGAGAATCACTTAAGCCTAGGAGTTGGAGGTTGCAGTGAATGGCAGTCTACCCAGGGCGACAGCTCCAGGCTCTGTCTCAAAAAAAAAAAAAAAAAAAAAAAAAGAGAGAGAGAGATACAACTGCCCTTTCTTCATTAGCAATTTCCAAATTATTTCCCCCCTAAGCAAGATAAACTATACTTGACATTATTTTTAAAAAACGAATTAAGAAGAGACTACAGGCACCTGACACAACGCCCAGTTATGAGCTCCTTAATATCACTGACAACATGAATTTACCCTGGTTTCTGACAAGGTGTTTTTAACTTACTGTGAGTTGTTTTATCGACTTTTTTTCTATAATTCTCTATTGTAAGATCAGGATTATTATCACTGTTATTTTTCAGCTTTCTGAATATTCTATCTCAAGTCAAATTGCTCTTTTTAAAATCTTTTTATTTTAAATTATCCTGGGTACATAATATGGTCATGTAATGCTTTGATACAGACATATAATGTGATAACTTTGTTTTTAGTTTTCTTCTTCAGAGTAACTGTGAACAATTTTACCTTAATAACAACCTCTTTAAAATGTTCTATTTTGTTTCCCTATTGATCTTACTTGTGCAGTCTCTGCATGTTCCAGCATCTCTTCAAATTCCTGATACTCTTCATCATCTGGTTCAGCACCTGAGAGGCGAGCTGCTCTGGCCATGAAATAGGGAGGCAACTCTCCAATTGCTGTACCAATACCCTAGGTGGAAAAGCAAAATACTTAAACTGATGTTGTGTTCTCAATACAGAGAAACTTAACGGATTCAATATATACTTTTCTACTTCATCAAAAACATTTTGAGATGCCATGTACTGCGAGGGGAAAGCATATGCTACATAATCAAAAGGATGAAAGTTTGAATACTGGCCCTGATTCTGACCTATATGATGTCAGGCAAGATAATACACATAAAACTCTCAGACAGTAAGTGCACATTATAAACACTGAATTAATGTTAGTTTTGTAACATCTCTATTTAGACTCTTATTTTTATCAGTTTTCCCCTCTTTTTCTAATATTTAAATGATCTGGAAATAAGAATTTACTATTACTGGTGTTATGTTACATAAATATTCTCTAGGAAATCTTCTAGGTATTGTGGATACTGATTTAATTTTAATACAAATTACTTTTTAACAAATTATGGTCAAGAAGCCCCTTGAAAACACAACATTAGGCTAGGTAACTTTTCACTACAGAAAAAGTGTTTATTTCCTCAGGATACTGGGTGACTCATGTTTCAGTCACTTTGTGGACTTTTGTTTTTGAAAATAATTTTTTTTTCAATCAACTTAGGACGTTAAGTATGAAAACAAAAGGTTAATGAACCAGTAACTTGGTTTAGATTTAAATGGCTTAAATACGGGATAGATAATAATGCAATAAGCATACAATCACTGAAGAAATTTCCAATTTTGAGACCTATACAGTGAATTAAAAAGCTTTGATCAGGCTCGGTGCCTTTGGCTCAAGTGGCTAAGGTGCCAGCCCCATACACCAGAGCTAGCAGGTTTGAATCCAGCCCGGGCCTGCCAAACAACAACTACAACCAAAAAATAGCCGGGTGTTGTGGTGGGCACCTATAGTCCTAGCTACTTGTGAGGCTGAGGCAAGAGAATCACTTAAGCCCAGGAGTTGGAGGTTGCTGTGAGCTGTGATGCCACAGCACCCTACCCGGGGCAACAGCTTGAGGCTCTGTTTCAAAAAAAAAAAAAAAGAAAAAAGCTTTGATCAGTCACAGTGAATCATATATTGCTAAACAAGTAAACTTAATGTTGGGTCAACTATGGAGCATACTGAAAAACCAGCTTATTATTTTCTCAGGCTAACTAAATTAATGATAAGGAAAAGTTTCTCTTTAATAAAAGTATTCTAGCTAACAACTAAAAAAAAGAAATAGTATAATTGGAATACTACTAGTTTTTTAACCCCTAAGAAAATAATAGGATCATCAATGGCACTAATATCACAACAAAAGAAACACACCAGAAATTATTTATTGTGCCTCATAATAGAAATACACAAGGTGGCTCAGCACCTGTGGTTCCAGAGGCTAAGGCGCCAGCCACATACACCTGAGCTGGTGGGTTCGAATCCAGCGCGGGCCCGCCAAACAATAATGACGGCTGCAACCAAAAACAAAATAGCAGGCGTTGTGGTGGGTGCCTGTAGTCTGAGCTACTTGGGAGGTGGAGGCAGAAGACTCGCTTGAGCCCAGGAGTTGGAGGTTGCTGTGAGCTGTGATGCCACAGCACTCTACCCAGGGCAACAGCTTGAGGCTCTGTCTCAAAAAAAAAAAAAAAAAAAAAACACACAAGGTTACAAAGTGTATTCCTGTAAAAACAACAAGGAAAAAACAACTTCAAGCCTCTTAACTTATCAACTCATAGGAAACATGAGGAACAGAGAAACATGTTTAAATTACAACAACTAGAATATAGTCAGTAAAATTCAGACTGTGGGAAATTGTACTTGACAAAGCACTTTCTTCAATATAAATGTGAAAAGCAAAACAAAGAAATAAACATAATTAGAAAAATCTGAACACCAACTGGATAATGGACTTTAAGGATAATGAACTTTAAGGAACTACAGTAATACCTTCTGGGTGTGTTTATGATTTTTAGGCTCTAAGGCCTAACAGATGAAATGTAATATGATATCTGAGATGTGGTTCAAGATAACTCAAAGGATTATGAGGAAGGGTATACATAAAACAATATTAGCTATGAGTTAATAGTAGCTTTGGTTTGGTTGAGAATATAATAAATTCATTTACCATAGTAATTTTTCACACTTTTGGGGAAATTTTTCATAATAAAAAGTAGGAAGAAAAGTCACTACAACATTTTATTCAAAACATGAACTTCTCTTAAGTTCAACTATAAAGTTCAAATGTTAAGTCAAATTTTCAACTGCAAAAAAATGTTTAATTGTGCTAAAAGCAGTCATATTATTCAAATTCATGATAAGTTTCCTTAACGTTAAAAAGGAAGTAACACAATGGACTGAAATGAAGTCAAGAGCTATATACTGTCTTATACTTAGTTGACCATATTTACTGTTATATTTTAATTCTGTTCATGTTTTCCCACATTAACAAGAAACAAGATGTTGATTATCAAGTCAGTATTTCATTATTGCCCAAATTAAAAAAAAAAAAAAAGGATTCAGGTCTCCTAAACCACAGTATATCCTACACACAGAAATTTATTTACTCAGTTATCTCAAATTAGACAGTGAAGTCTCATGATTTCACAATTTTTTTGAATCAACTTTGTAATTCTTTATAAAATTCAAATATAAAATTCTATGTATTTGTTTATATATAAAACAAAACAAAAACTGCAGAACACCAAAACTATCAACCTAAGTTTAACTTGTGTCCTTACTGCAAAAGAAAGAAAGTGGTATTTTTATTCAGAAAACTCTTCTGAAAACTATTTGCCACATACTAACTAAATGCCCTTAATGTCTCTCTGTTCTTTGAACTAGAGAAGACTTCAATATGCACTAAATATGAAAACCAAGTGGTAACAGTATCCTTCTGGAGTATTGGCTTTATTCAAAGATTTTAGAAAGAAGAACATTTTCAATTTTTGTGCCTTTAAAAAGTTTTAGTTGAACAGAGACGGTGGCTCACACCTCTGTAGTCCCAGCACATTCAGAGGCCAAGGCATTGCAACTCTAGCCTGAATAACATAGCAAGATTCCATTTTTACAAAAAAAATAATAAATTAGCTGGGCATAGTGGTGCACAACTGTAGCTCCACATACTTTGGAGGCTAAGGTGAGAGGATCACTTGAACCCATGATTTGAGGTTGCAATGAGCTATGATAGTGCCACTGCACTCCAGCCTTGGTAAAAGTGAGACCCAGTGTCTTAAAAAAAGGTTTTGTCAAGTTGACTCAGAAGCAAATCAACACCACTGTGCTTTTATCTGGGGAAAGGTAAGTTTAATGTTGAAAATATGGACAGCAGAAATTTTTATATAAGCTGATAACTCGTAAATTACAGTTTTGTATTATCAGTGTATCGATACTCTTTACCACGAAGTCATTTCTCTCTCTCTCTTTTTTTTTTTTTTGAAACAGAGTTTTGCTCTGTCATCTGGGCTAATGTGCCATGGCCTCAGCCTAGCTCACAGCAACTACAAACTCCTGGCCTCAAGTGACCTTCCTGCCTCAGCCTCCCAAGCAGCTGGGACTACAGAAACATGCCACCAAGCTTGGCTAATTTTTCTATTTTTGTAGAGATGGGGTCTCTTCTTTTTTGGGGGGGAAGGGTGACAGTCTCACTCTGTTGCCCTGGGTAGAGTGCTGTGGCATCATGTTAGTTCACAGCAACCTCAAACTCTTGGGCTGAAGCAATTCTCTTGCGTCAGCCTCCCCAGTAGCTGGGACTACAGGCCCCCGCCATGGTGCTCAGGTAGTTTTTCTATTTTTAGTGTTGCTTTTGCTCAGGCTGGTCTTGAACTCTTGAGCTCAAGCAATCCAGAAGCCTTGGTCTCCCCAAGTGCTAGTACTGTAAGAGTGAACCACCATGCCTGGCTAATTTTTTCTTTGGTTTCCAGTGTTTCTATTACCATATATTAGAAATTGCTAAATCTGGGGTGGGGTCTTGGTGTGTGACACACCTTTTGGGAGCAAGACACGATTGTAAGAAGGGCTTTAACTAACATATGCAATCAATGTAACCTGGCTTCTTGTACCCTCAGTGAACCTCCAACAATTAAAAAAAAAAAAAAAAAAGAGATTAATGAGTGCACATCATCCCTACTAAGGCAAGCTGTGACTCCAAGGAAACAAACTTGAAGTACAACCCCCTCTCAAAAGAAATTGCTAAATCCAACAAAGTACAGGTTATATTTTCTTCCAAAAGTTTTATACTTTTAACTATTAGTTTAGAACTTTGATAAATTTTGATTTAATTCTTATTTATTTATTTTGAGATCAATTCTCACTCTGTTGCTTTGGGTACAGTATCATGGCATCATCACAGCCCATAGCAACCTCAAACTCCTGGGTTCAAGCAATCTTCTTGCCTCAACTCCATAAGTAGCTGGGACTACAGACTTTTGCCACCATGCCCAGCTGGTTTTTTCCTATTTTTAGTAGAAACAGGGTCTCATTCTTGCTCAGCCTATTCTTAAATTCTTGAGTTGAAGCAAACCATCTGCCTCAGCCTCCTAAAGTGCTAGTATTACAGGCATGAGCCACCAAGCCTGGCCTTGATTTAAGTCTTTTTTTAATTTTGGGGACAGAGTCTCACTTAGTTGGCTGCAGTGCTAGGGCATCATACCTCACAGCAACCTCTAACTATTGGGCTGAAGTAATCCTCTTGCCTTAGCCTCCTAAGTAGCTGGGACTACAGGCACCAGCCACAACACCCGGCTATTTTTAGAGAAGGGGTCTTGCTGTATTTTACTCAGGTTGGTATTTTTTTTTATTATTATTAAATCATAGCTGTGTACATTAGTGCAATCAAGGGGTACAATGTGCTGGTTTCACATACAATCTGAAATATTCTCATCAGACTGTTCAACGTAGCCTTCGTGGAATTTTCTTGATTATTGTATGTAGACATTTGTATTCTGCATTTAGTACGTCTTGCCTGTACCCATTCTAAGATGCACTGTAGGTGTGGCCCCACCCATTGCCCTCCCTCCACTGTAACCTCCCCCCTCCATTCCCCTTCCTTGGCCCTTTCCTCATAGTCTTGTGCTATAGTTGGGTTATAGCCTTCATGTGAAAGCTATAATTTAGCTTCACAGTAGGGATGAGTACATTGGATACTTTTTCTTCCATTCCTGAGATACTTTGCTAAGAAGAATATGTTCCAGCTCCATCCATGTAAACATGAAAGAGGTAAAGTCTCTATCTTTCTTTAAGTCTGCATAATATTCCATGGTATACATGTACCACAATTTCCTAGTCCATTCGTGGGTCGATGGGCACTTGGGCTTCTTCCATGACTTAGCAATTATGAATTGGGCTGCAATGAACATTATGGTACAGAAGTCTTTGTTATATTGTGATTTTTGGTCTTCTAGTAAAGGAATTATAGGATTGAATAGCAGGTCTATTTTTAGGTCTCTAAGTATTCTCCAAACATCCTTCCAGAAGGAACGTATTAGTGTGCATTCACACCAGCAGTGTAGAAGTGTGCCCTTTTCTCCACATCCACACTAACATCTCTGGTTTTGGGATTTTGTTATGTGGGCTACTCTTACTGGGGTTAGGTGATGTCTCAAAGTAGTTTTGATTTGCATTTCTGATGATTAAGGACGATGAGCTTTTTTTCATGTGTTTATAGACTGTGTGCCTGTCTTCTTTAGAGAAGTTTCTCTTCAAGTCCCTTGCCTACCCTGAGATGGGATCACTTGTTCTTTTCTTGCTAATACGTTTGAGTTCTCTGTGGATTCTGGTTATTAGACCTTTATCGGAGGTATAACCTGCAAATATTTTCTCCCATTATAAGGGCTGTCTGCTTGCTTTAGTTACTATGTTCTTGGCTGTGCAGAAGCTTTTTAGTTTGATCAGGTCACAGTAGTGTATTTTTGATACTGCTTCAATTGCCTGGGGAGTCCTCCTCATAAAATATTCACCCAGGCTGATTCCTTCAAGAGTTTTCCCTGCACTTTCTTAAAGTATTTTTATAGTTTCATGTCTTAAGTTTAAATCTTTTATCCAGTGAGAGTCTATCTTAGTTAATGGTGAAAGGTGTGGGTCCAGTTTCAATCTTCTACAGGTTGCCAGCCAGTTCACCCAGTACCATTTGTTAAACAGGAAATCTTTTCCCCACTGAATGTTTTTTTTTTGTTTTGTTTTGTTTTTTTTTTTTTTTTGGTAGAGACAGAGTCTCACTTTATGGCCCTTGGTAGAGTGCCGTGGCCTCACACAGCTCACAGCAACCTCCAACTCATGGGCTTAAGCGATTCTCTTGCCTCAGGCCTCCCAAGTAGCTGGGACTACAGGTGCCTGCCACAACGCCCGGCTATTTTTTTTTGGTTGCAGTTTGGCCGGGGCCGGGTTTGAACCCGCCACCCTCGGCATATGGGACCGGCGCCTTACCGACTGAGCCACAGGCACCTCCCTCCCCACTGAATGTTTTTAATTGGCTTGTCAAAGATCAAATAATGGTAAGTAGCTGGATTCATCTCTTGGTTCTCTATTCTGTTCCAGACATCTACTTCTATGTTCTTGTGCCAGTACCATGCTGTTTTGATCACTATTTATAGTACAGTCTCAGGTCTGGTAGCGTGATTCCTCCTGCTTTGTTTTTATTGCTAAGTAATGTTTTGGCTATTTGGTTTTTTCCTGATTCCATATAAAACGAAGTATTTTTTCAAGATCTTTAAAATATGACAATGGAGCTTTAATAGGAATTGCATTAAAATTATATATTGCTTGGGTAGTATAGATACTTTAACAATGTTGATTCTTCCCAGCCATGAACATGGTAAGTTTTTCCATTTGTTAACGTCTTCAGCTATTTCTTTTCTTAAAGTTTCATAGTTCTCTTTGTAGAGATCTTTCACATCCTTTGTTAGGTATACTTCCAAATATTTCATCTTCTTTGGCAATACTGTGCAAGGAATAGAGTCCTTGACTGTTTTTTTTTGGCTTGGTTATTGTTGGCATATATAAAGGCTACAGATTTATGGGTGTTGATTTTGTAGCCTGAGACATTGCTGTATTCCTTGATCACTTCTAAAAGTTTTGTAGTAGAATCCCTAGTGTTTTCCAGATAGACGATGATATCATCTGTGAAAGTGAAAGTTTGATCTCTTCTGACCGTATGTGGATACCCTTGATCGCCTTTTCTTCCCTAATTACAATGGCTAAAACTTCCATTACAATGTTAAAGAGTAATGGAAACAATGGGCAACCTTGCCTGGTTCCTGATCTAAGTGGAAATGATTTCAATTTAACTCCATTCAATACAATATTGGCTGTGGGTTTGCTATAGATGGCCTCAATCAGTTTAAGAAATGTCCCTTCTATACCAATTTTCTTAGGTGTTCTGATCATGAAGGGATGCTGGATATTATCAAAAGCTTTTTCTGCATCAATTGAAAGAATCATATGGGCGGCGCCTGTGGCTCAGTGAGCAGGGCGCCGACCCCATATACTGAGGGTGGAGGGTTCAAACCCAGCCCGGCCAAACTGCCACAAAAAAATAGCTGGGTGTTGTGGCGGACGCCTGTAGTCCCAGCTACTCGGGAGGCTGAGGCAGGAGAATCGCCTAAGCCCAGGAGTTGGAGGTTGCTGTGAGCTGTGTGACTCCACGGCACTCTACCGAGGGCAATAAAGTGAAACTCTGTCTCTACCAAAAAAAAAAAAAAAAAAAAAAGAAAGAAAGAATCATATGGTCCTTATTTTTTAGTTTGTTTATGTGCTGAATTACATTTATAGATTTACATATATTGAACCAGCCTTGAGACCCTGGGATAAATCCCACTTGGTTGTGGTGTATAATTTTTTTGATGTGTTGTTGGATTCTATTTGTTAGGATCTTATTGAGTATTTTAGCATCAATATTCATTAGTGATATTGGTCTGTAATTTTCTTTTCTTGTTGGGTCTTTCCTTGGTTTGGGGATGAAGGTGATGTTTGCTTCGTAGAGTGTGTTGGGTAATATTCCTTCTTTTTCTATATTTTGGAAGAGGTTTAGTAATATAGGTACTAGTTCTTCTTTAAAGGTTTGGTAGAATTCTGACGTAAAGCCATCTGGTCCTGGGCTTTTCTTTTTAGGGAGATTTTGTATAGTTGATGCTATTTCAGAACTTGATATAGGCCTGTTCAACATTTCCACTTCATTCTGGCTAAGTCTTGGTAGATGGCGTACTTCCAGGTATTGGTTGATTTCTTACAGATTTTCATATTTCTGAGAGTAGAGTTTCTTATAGTATTCGTTAAGGATTTTTTGAATTTCTGCAGGGTCTTTTGTTATTTCATCGTTACCATTTCGATTGATGAAATTAGAGATTTTACTTTTTTTCCTGGTTAAGTTGGCCAAAGGTTTATCTATTTTATTGATCTTTTCAAAAAACCAATTTTTGGATTTATTGATCTGTTGTATAATTCTTTTGTTTTCAATTTCATTTAATTCTGCTCTGATTTTGGTTATTTCTTTTCTTTGGCAGGGTTTGGGTTTGCAGTGTTCTTCCTTCTCCAGTTGCTTGAGATGTCCCATTAAGTTATTAACTTCCTCTCTTTCCGTTTTCTTGAGGAAGGCTTGCAGTGCTATAAATTTCCCTTTTAGGACTGCCTTTGAAGTATCCCAGAGGTTCTGATAATTCATGTCTTGATTGTTGTTTTGTTCCAAAAATTTGGTGATTTCCTTCTTAATCTCATCTATAACCCATCTGTCCTTCAGCATAAGGTTGTTTAGCTTCCATGTTTTTGTATGGGTATTCCGGTTCCTGTTATTGACTTTTTATTCCAACTTTTATTCCATGATGGTCTGAGAAGATGCAAGGAATAATTTCTATTTTTTAAAATTTGCTGAGGTTAGATTTGTGGCCTAGGATGTGGTCGATTTTGGAGTATGTTCCGTGGGCTGATGAGAAGAATGTGTATTCAGTTTTGTTCGGATGAAATGTTCTGTAGATGTCTGTTAAGTCCAGATGTTGGGAGGTTAATTTTAAATCTAAAATTCCTTTGCTTAGGTTCTTTTTGGAGGATCTATCCAGCACTGCTAAAGGGGTGTTAAAATCTCCCACTACTATGGAACTGGAGGAAATCAAGTTGCCCATGTCTGTTAGAGTTTCTCTTATGAATTGAGGTGCGTTCTGGTTGGGTGCATAAATATTAATAATAGAAATCTCACCATATTGAGTATTACCTTTAACAAATATGAAGTGTCCATCCTTATCCTTCCTTATTTTGGTTAGTTTAAAGCCTAATGCATCTGCAAATAAGATTGCAACGCCTGCTTTTTTCTGCTTTCCATTTGCCTGGAATATAGATGACCATCCCTTCACCTTCAGTCTATATCTGTCTTTTAATGTAAGATGTGATTCTTGTATGTAGCAGATATCTGGCTTGAGTTTTTGTATCCAGTCAGCCAACCTGTGCCTCTTTAGAGGACAATTTAAACCATTCCCATTAATTGAGAATATTGATAAGCCTTTTGAGAGTCCAGTGGACATTTTTAATCCTTTTGCGACTGTAGAAGTTGATCAAAATTTTCTGGGTGGGTTTACTTTTGTGGTGGAGGATTACGCTGGTCTTCTTGGAGGATAGGTCTGAAAATATCCTGGAGAGCTGGTTTAGTTATGGCAAATTTCTTCAACATGTGAATATCATTGAAGTATTTAATTTCTCCATCATAAATGAAACTCAGTTTAGCTGGGTACAGGATCCTGGGTTGAAAGCTATTTTGTTTTAGGAGATTAAAAGTCGATGACCATCCTCTTCTAGCTTGAAAGGTTTCAGCAGAGAGATCTGCAGTTATTCTAATATTCTTCCCCTTGTAGGTGATGCTTTTCTTTCATCTGGCCGCTTTCAGAAGTTTCTCCTTCATATTAAATTTAGTGAAATTGATTATGATGTGTCCGGGGGATTGTCTTATTTGGGTTGAGTTGTGCTAGAGTTCTGAAACTGTCTGCTATCTGAATTTCAGAATCTCTTGGCATGTCTGGAAAGTTCTCCATCATAATCTCATGGAGAAGAGACTCTGTGCCTTGTGAAGCCACTTTGTCGCTTTCAGAGATCCCTATAAGACGAATATTGGTTTTCTTCGAATTATCGCAGAGCTCTCTGAGACAGTGATCTGTTTTTGCCCTCCATTTCTCTTCATCTTTGAGAGTTTGGGAGTGTCTGAAACCTTTGTCTTCAGTGTCAGAAATCCTTTCTTTTGCTTGCCAAACAGAAATCCCATTCTGTTTCTGAGGGATTCTACTGTGTTTCTCAGATCTTTGAGGGCTGCAACTTCTTGTCTCAATGTGTCAAAGTCTTTGGTCATTTGGTCTTTGAATTCTTGAGATATTTTTTTGGGTTACTGCTTGGAAATCTAATTCGATCTTATTTGCTATCCAGATTCTGAATTTGATTCTGACATCTCAGCTATTTGTTTGTACATGGGATCTTGTGCTGTGTCTGCCCCATTGATCCTTGGGGGAGTTGATCTACTCTGATAATTCATATTGCCAGAGTTTTTCTATTGATTTTGACTCATGATTGTTTTTCACCACTGCCTCTGGCCGTCCTCAGAGTTGGGTAGGTGTCTCTACAAGATTAGATCCCAGCAGGATCACTCTATTGTTGCTGGATCTTTGTAGGTAGTGATCCTGTGTAGTTCCTCTGGGGCTGCCACAGCCAGGGAGTTCTGGTTGTGGAAGCAGCTCTGGAGTATGTCACACGTGGATCCAGCAATAGGACGGGAGGTGGTGCACACAGTTCTGGGAGTGCCTGGTGCCCAGTGACTTTGGCACAGAGAGCCCAAGGCTCTCCAGCAGTCTGTGGCCAGGAGAAGGGCTCTGCGCAGAGGCAGGGAGGGCACGCGGCTACCAGAGTCCCTGGCCAGAGGAGTGGACCAGTGTGGAGGCAGGGAAGGTACAGGAGGGAGGACGTGGGGTTGCGCGGCTCCCACAGTTCCTGGTCAGTGCATGCGGAGACCCGGTGGGCACGGGTCGCAGCACAGCTCTTATGGAGGTCCGTGCGGCTGCCAATCCCAGGATTTTGAGGTTGCTATGAGCTGTGACGCCACGACACTCTATCCAGGGCAACAGCTTGAGGCTCCGGTGTGCCAAAACTGGTCTCACTCTGCACCTGAGGGTTAAGGCTGTAAGGCAGCTCAGTCACTAGATTACTAGCTGATTACTTTAGGCTGCTCAGTCACTAGATTACTAGCTCCCGCCCAATCCTTGCTCTGTGACCCTGAGGGCGGAGATTGCTGGGGCAGTTCTCTCACAATGGCTCCCTGTGGTCCACAGCCAAATACTAGTAGCTCTGTCTGGCTCAGAGGCTCAGTCTGGGGCCCTAGACAATGCCCAAAGTTCTCTGCACTCCTGCTCAAGCTCTCCCCAAGGCAGTTCAACTGGGTGCCAAGTCCAAAAACACTGAAACAGTTCACAGGTAGGGCCTTTCCAGTTTGGAGTCTCACTGCTGCTTGTACTTACGACTGCCGGTGGGATTAGGTCGACCCAACACACACAACCACTTGCCAGTTTTCCACTGTTTTTGTCCTCCTCTTGGGGTCCAGAAGTCCCTTGCTGACTCCCTGTATCCTCAGAGGGATGATTATAGACAGATCCCACCAGCCAGAGATCTATTTTTTTTTTTTTTTTTGAGACAGAGTCTCACTATATTGCCCTTGGTAGAGTGCCGTGGTACCACAGCTCACAGAAACCTGCAACTCTGGGGATTAAGCAATTCTCTTGATTTAGCCTCCCACGTAGCCTGGCTATTTTTTGTTGTTGCTGTTGTTGTTGTTGTAGTTGTCATTTAGCAGACCCTAGCTGGGTTCATACCCCCAAGCCCTGGTGTATGTGGCTGGTGCCCTAGGTGCTATGGGCACCAAATCGGATTGGTATTCTTTTAAATTTAATTCTTATATATGGTGCAAGTTAAGGGTTCAACTTCATTCTTTTCCATATGATATTCAATTTTTGTTGAATAGCATTTGTTGACAAGACTATCCTTGTAAATGTTGAGAAACAGAACCACTTTGTTTTTTTGTAGAGACAGAGTTTCACTTTATGGCCCTTGGTAGAGTGCCATGGCATCACACAGCTCACAGCAACCTCCAACTCCTGGGCTTAAGCGATTCTCCTGCCTCAGCCTCCCTAGTAGCTGGGACTACAGGCGCCCGCCACAACACCCGGCTATTTTTTTGTTGCAGTTCGGCCAGGGCCGGGTTTGAACCCGCCACCCTCAGTATATGGGGCCAGTGCCTTACTGACTGAGCCACAGGTGCCGCCCGAGAAACAGAACCACTTTAAGCATAATTTGACAATTTTTTTTATATGAGAAGAGACAGTTACAAAGAAGAAAATGAGAAGATCAAGCAAACATTTGACAAATTAATCACTATTTACTGACATTCCTATACTGTGCACAAAGCTTAAAGTTTATTGCTATGAGGGCAATACATTTAAATAAATAAATACAGTATGTATTTTTCAATTCCTAAATTTTTATGTGGGGAGGAAAGCCATTATACCAGCCACGTTAACTAATTTAAGGCATGTATGAAGCTGGGCCTAATATGCACTACAGGGATTTGGAGGAGCCAGGCAGTTATCACTGCCAACTGGGATAGTGTTTCCCTTTGTTGGCATTCGTGTTAATACAGCTACATAAGTAACCTGTTTTTTTTTTTTTTTGGAGATAAGATCTCATTCTGTCACTATGGTAGAGTGCAGTGACATCATCATAGCTCAGAGCAATCTCAAAGTCCTGAGCTCATACCATCCTCCTGCCTTAGCCTCCTGAGGAGCTGGGACCACAGGCATGTGCCACCATGCCCATGCCCCAATTTTTCTATTTTTTGTAGAGATGGCGTCTTGCTTAGCTTACTTTATAATTCTTTTGAAGCAGAACATGATTACTAACACTTAATGTGTGTTTCAAAATTCTATCTCTTCTGTAGGTACAGAATTCATGCATATTTTAATAAGTTTTTTTTTTGTTGTTGTTGTTGTAGAGACAGAGTCTCACTGTACCGCCCTCGGGTAGAGTGCCGTGGCGTCACACGGCTCACAGCAACCTCTAACTCTTGGGCTTACGCGATTCTCTTGCCTCAGCCTCCCGAGCAGTTGGGACTACAGGCACCTGCCACAATGCCTAGCTATTTTTTTGTTGCAGTTTGGCCGGGGCTGGGTTTGAACCCGCCACCCTCAGCATATGGGGCCAGCGCCCTACCCACTGAGCCACAGGCGCCGCCACTGAGTTAAGATTTTTAAGTGACCTGTTTCACAATCTTTAATTTCTTTGGAAATTGATAGAGAAAAAAATGTCACAGGAATGTAACTTAATGAACTCAAATGATGAATTAAAATAATTCCAGCAACAACACATTTTTGTTTTGTTTTGTTTTTTTGGCCGGGGCTGGGTTTGAACCCGCCACCTCCGGCATATGGGATCGGAGCCCTACTCCTTGAGCCACAGGCGCCGCCCAACAACACATTTCTTTAACAATTTTTCCAGTGATGACTACCTGAATGAACTTTAGCAAGAAAAAAGAAAAGCTCTGTATGTGTATTCAAATAACATCTGCCATTTAACATGTTATCTAAGAAATGTCTGACATTACTTTACAGCAACTAAGAAAATGAAATGAGTCCTCTAAGAATATACACAGTATTTTAATCTGTGAGAGATAGTTTACCAATGTAATATTTATATATAACCATTTGCTAAGTGTTTAACAGATATATCAAGACTGGAATAAATTTTACAAAATCGTATACAACTGAGTATTGAACAACACAGGTTTGAACCACATAGATACAATTTACACCAGGTGTCTTTCTGTCCTGCTTCTCTTTCCACCTCCTCCACTTAGGCGGCAAGACTAAACCCTTCTCTTCCTCCTCCTCCCAAGCCTATCCAACGTGAAAACGGCAAGAATGAAGACCTTTGTGATGATCTACTTGCTCTTAATGAATGATGAATATATTTTCTCTTGGCTATGATTTTTAATATTTTTTTCTCTAGCTCACTTTATTGTAAGAATACAGTATATAATACATACAACATACGTAATATGTGTTAAATGACTGCTTATGTTATCAGTAAGGCCAGGCATGGTAGCTCATGCCTATAATCCTAGCACTCCAGGAGGCTGAGGTGGGTAGATTGCTTGAGCTCAGGAGCTGGAGACCCGCCCAAGTGAGTGAGACCCTATCTCTACTAAAAATACCCTGTTTTCCCAAAAATAAGACAGTGTCTTATATTAAGGTTTGTTCCCAAAGATGCGCTAGGTTTTATTTTCAGGGGACGTCTTATCTTTCCTGTAAGTAGGTGTTATTTTTGGAGGATGTCGTATTTTCGGGGAAACAGGGTAGAATAAGTCAAGTGTTATGGTAAGCACCTGTAGTCCCAGCTAGTTGGGACGCTGAGGCAGAAGGATTACTTGAACTTAGAAGTTTGAGGCTGCTGTGAGACTCTGTCTTTAAAAAAGAAAAAAAGTCTTGTGGACTTTCGACTGCACAGGGGTCAATGCCTTTATCTCCCCCATTGTTCATGGGTCAACTGTAGTTCTATCATTTATATACCTCTTTTCCCTGCTATTGTCTGTTTGGCATTAGTGGCTACTCTTCTGAATGACATTCATAATTAGGAGCTCTCTAGAGAAGATAAGATTTCTTTGCCTTGGAAGTAGGTAGTTGGTGACTTCCAGAATTACTTACTAAGTATCTGTTTGGATTCCACTTCAGTAAGGTACAACATAGTATCAGGGGCAGGGAGGGTAAAGGTACAACCTAGGATCAGGGTCGGGGAGGTTAGTTTTAGACATATATGAGAAAATGCAAATCTTACCCACATGCAGGCTTCAATCCTAACTTTTGAGATGATACTCCACAAAGAAATGGTTCCTTCAATGCCCTCTTCATCTGGACAAATAATCTGATCAGGATAGGGTGGTTCAGGGAAATTAACTGAATTGCATTCATAAGCAGCTAGTGTAACTGAGGCTATATGTGGACCCTATAAAACAAATAAGAAATCTCTGATGAAAAATATTAATGAAAGGAATTATCAATACATGCTTTTTAAATTGCATATTAATCATTATATAAGAAAAATCTTAAGTTTTTGAAGAACAAATTTCTGTCTACATAAATTATTTGAAAATGCAGTTAGTAATTTAAAAATGTAATCCTCCCCCAAGTATCTTCCTGGTTGAGTCTGTAAAATATTCAGATTTACCGAGGTAGAATTTATACATAGAAAAAGTCACTCTTTTTAGGTCTACATTTCAATGAGTTTTGACAAATACATTCACCCATATAACCACAACCAAACAAGATATAGAACATTTTCATTACTGCAAAAAGATCCCTTGTATTTCTTTGCAGTCATCCCCCCATTCAATCCTAGTCCCTGGTCAATCACTGATCTGATTTCTGTTTTGATTTTTATTTATACAGATTTCTCATTGGTCAGAATGTTATCCTCTGTATAAAAACTTAACACACACCTGTTTTGGCACAATTTGATCATTTTTGCCCTTACATAAAAAGAGGTGGAGAAATAACTTCCTCATTTAACCTTTTTAGTGAAATCTTAAAACTGTGAAGTATCAGAGCTGAGTGCAGTGGCTCAAACCTGTAATCCTAGCCCCCTGGAAGGCTGAGGCAAGTGGATTGCTTGAGTTCAGGAGTTTGAGACCAGCCTGAGGAAGAATGAGACCCCTTATCTACTAAATACAGAAAAACCAGCCAGGTGTGGTGGCGCACACCTGCAGTCCTGGCACTTGGGAGGCTGAGGCAAGAGTATCTCTTGAGCCCAACAGTTTGAGGTTGCTGTGAGCTATCATGATGCTACCACACTCTAGCCCAGGCAACAGAGTGAGACTGTCTGAAGATAGAAAGAAAGAAAAGAGTATACAGTATCACTGAGTTTTTCTTTTAAAGTAATTTTTCTACAGAATTTTTTTTTTTTTTTGAGACAGAGTCTCTGTCACTCTCACTAGAGTGCCATGGCATCACAGCTCACAGCAACCTCAAACTCTTGGGCTTAAGCGATTCTCTTGCCTCAGCCTCCCAAGTAGCTAGAAGTACAGGCACCTGCCACCACACATGGCTATGTTTTTTTGTTGCAGTTGTTGTCGTTTGGCAGGCCAGGGCTGGGTTTGAACCTGCCAGCCTTGGTGTGTATGGCTGCCGCCATAACCACTGTGCTATGGGTGCCCAGCCAGAAATTTTTTTTTTTTTTTTGTTGAGACAGAGTCTCACTGTACCGCCCTCGGGTAGAGTGCCGAGGCGTCACACGGCTCACAGCAACCTCTTAACTCTTGGGCTTACGCGATTCTCTTGCCTCAGCCTCCCGAGCAGCTGGGACTACAGGCACCCGCCACAATGCCCGGCTATTTTTTGGTTGCAGTTTGGCCGGGGCTGGGTTTGAACCCGCCACCCTCGGCATATGGGGCTGGCGCCCTACTCACTGAGCCACAGGCGCCGCCCCCAGAAATTTTTTTATTATAAATTAATATGAGAGTACAGATGTTTAGGTTACACTGTTTCCAATTCTAAGGTAAAGTTCAAGTCGTAATTGAGCCTTTCACCCAGATGGCACGCTGAACACCCTCACATTGTGTACCTTAGGTGAGATCCTGGCAATTGCCCTCCCTCCTTCCCTCTGCCCTCCTCCCCTTCCCCTTCTAGGCTATATTTGTGTTTTTTCTTTCATGTAGAAATTTTTACACAGTTTTATTTCTTTTTTGAAATATTAAAATGAACAATAATCACATAAAGTGTACTAATTTTTAGATGTATGATAAATTCTTAATTAAACAATGGTTCCTGGGTGGCGCCTGCGGCTCAAGGAGTAGGGCACCAGCCCCATATACCGGGGGTGGCGGGTTCAAGCCCAGCCCCAACCAAAATTGCAAAGAAACAAAGAAACAATCAAACAAACAAAAAACCCCCAATGGTTCCTAAAAGAACAAGATGGGGATGTCTGCATGAGAGTTGACTAGGGAGTTGGTTAAAACATAAATCCCTGGGTCCTTTAGCACAGATTGATAAGTGCCCCTGTAGCCACCAGCTGCTACATGTTATATGTAGAATAAAATTAATAATTTTTATATGTGACCTATTCATTCATTTATTGACATGCAATCTTATTCTGTTGCCTAGACTAGAATGTCATGGGCTCAGCCTAGCTCACAGCAACCTCGAACTCCTGGGGTCAAGTGATCCTCCTGCCTCAGCCTTCCCAGGAGCTGGGATTACAGGCTCTGGCCACAATATCTGGCTAATTTTTCTATTTTTAGTAGAGAGGGAGGTCTCACTATTGGTCCAGATAGTCTAAAACTCCAGAGCTCAAAGAATCTTTCTGTCTTAGATTCCCAGAGTGCTAGGATTACAGGGATGAGCCACTGCACTGGCCTTGGAATAATTTTCTTTTTTTCCCCAGAGTCTTACTTTGTCACCCTCAGCAGAGTGCTGTGGCCTCACAGCTCATGGCAACCTCCAACTCTTGGGCTCAATTCATTCTCTTATCTCAGCCTCCCAAGTAGGTGGGAATATAGGTACCTGCCACAACACCCAGCTATTTTTAGAGATGGGGGTCTTGCTCTTGCTTAGGCTGGTTTTGAACCCGTGAACTCAAGCAATCCACCCACCTTGGCTTCCCAGAGTGCTAGGATTATAGATGTGAGCCACCATGCCCGGCCCTGGAATAAAATTATCTACACACACATATACATGAGATTTTGTCGGTAAATATATTGTGTAAAACTGAAGTTTTTGAATCTGAAAATTTCCAATAAAGATTTCTCCACTGATTTTTCATAAATGAGTCAGTCCCCCCAAAAGTAAGTAGTTTCTGTGCATAATGGTAAAAGAATTTGTGGTTCAAAGTACATAAGATGTAGGAAAATAAAACACTAAAAAAATTCTGCTTACTATCAATATTTTTTGTTTCATTTAATATAAAAAAGTCCATAGATTTAAGCTGCATTTATTCTTAAATAGGCATTTTTTGTTAAAATAAAATCCATAAAGTTCTACACTTAGCAGTGAATCAATTCTTAGATGTTTTCCACATCAAAAAAAATCCATGTGATTTTTTTTCTTTATTCCTCTTTTTCTTGGGTTTTAATTCTTGGAAATGCAAAAATCATTAATATTTATGTTTAGAATAATTACAGAGGATTCTTAAAAAAATACTTTTGATTATTTAGGTTTTTATTTTTTGAGACAGTCTTATTTTGTTGCCCTCTGTAGAGTGCAGTGGCGTCACAGCTCATGGCAACCTCAAACTCTTGGTCTTAAGTGATTCTCTTGCCTCAGCCTATAGTCGCCTGCCACAATGCCTGACTATTTTCTTGTTGCAGTTGTCATTGCTGTTTAGCTGGCCCAGGCCAAGTTCAAACCCGCCCGCCTCGGTGGTGCAAGCCGATTATTTAGATTTTTGAAAATCTATGATTAGCCATGAAATGTTTCCTCAAATATTATGTGCATAAAGGAGATTTCACAATTGAGGGGGAAAGGATTATGTTGTGATTTTACAAACAAAAAATACTGAACTCAAAGCTTATGGTGTTCAAAATAACTACATGATTAGTAGTAAAGTATTTATCCTCATATAGTTACAGCTAACTATCAGATGCAATTAAAAGAATGATGCGGGCGCCACCTGTGGCTCAGTGAGTAGGGCGCCGGCCCCATATGCCGAGGGTGGCGGGTTCAAACCCAGCCCCGGCCAAACTGCAACAAAAAATTAGCCGGGCGTTGTGGCGGGCGCCTGTAGTCCCAGCTGCTTGGGAGGCTGAGGCAAGAGAATCGTGTAAGCCCAAGAGTTAGAGGTTTCTGTGAGCCATGTGACGCCACGGCACTCTACCCAAGGGCGGTACAGTGAGACTCTGTCTCTACAAAAAAAAAAAAAAAAAGGGGTGGTGCCTGTGGCTCAAGGGGTAGGGCTCAGGTCCCATATGCCGGAGGTGGCAGGTTCAAACCCAGCCCCGGCCAAAAAACAAAAAAAACAAACAAACAAAAAAAGAATGATGCAACTTCCACCTTTACTGTTAGGAAACAACAGAGACATGAATGCTAGCAAGTGAAAAGGAAGGAAAAGTGTAAGACTTTGTCATGCTGTCTCCATGTAAATGTCCTCTTTGGCTACAGGTAGTCTACCCTGAACTCTTTTTTTTTTTTTTTTTACCACAGACATTTATTTAAAGTAATACATCTGTGGATGAAATAATTCTTAAATTTTATGTTTAAGGTCTAACCATCTTAATAAAAATACTTTGAGGATGGCTAAAACAGGTTTCAACAATATGATTACTTCTTTGTCCATTCTTCTCTTTCTTAAATGACCTCTTTAACATATGGCTCAAGGTAAAACTTATCCTCTTCATATTTTCTCCACTGGTCTTTGAGTAAAATCTGTTGTCTCATGGTCAGGTTTAGAATTCTGTTAAGGTGAGGCACCCAGACTATAAAGGTTCTCAGGAAGCCTTCATAAGGCTTTTATATCTTCATCCTTGTGTTATCTTGCGTTACCCCCAGTTTACTGAATGTTGCAGTATTGTAATACCATTTTCTGTCTTTTTCTTCTTCTTCTTCTTTTTTTTTTTTGTAGAGACAGAGTTTCACTTTGTCACCCTCGGTAGAGTACTGTGGCATCACACAGCTCACAGAAACCTCCAACTCCTGGGCCTAGGCGATTCTCTTGCCTCAGCCTCCCCAATAGCGGACTACAGGCGCCCGCCACAACGCCCAGCTATTTTTTTGTTGCAGTTTGGCAGGGGCCGGGTTTAAACCCGCCACCCTTGGTATATGGGGCCAGCGCCCTACCCTTTGAGCCACAGGCACTGTCCTGTAATACCATTTTCAAATACCATGCAAGCCACCAGCTTGATGATGCAACAGCTGGCCCACCAGCCATTTGACCTGAGAGTGAAGTATTACCTTCTGGGTCTCTAGAAATAAATTTTAAGTGAATAAAAATGGAAGTGCCCTGGGTGCTAAAACAATGAGATTTCCAAGATATCTAGAAAGGAAAAAATAATAACCCCAGAAATACAGATTTAAAATATACCCAAACAGATAAAACACATTATGCAATAAGAGTCTTCATAGTTTTGGCCAGGCGTGGTGGCTCACGCCTGTAGTCCCAGCGCTGTGGGAGGCCGAGGCAGGTGGATTGCCTGAGCTCAGAGGTTCGAGACCAGTATGAGCAGCAGTGAGCCAGAGTAAGACCCCGTCTCTACTAACATCACAAACAGCCGGATGTTGTGGTGGGCAATTGTAATCCCAGCTACTGGGGAGGCAATGGGAAAGAGCATTGGCAGAGGAAGAACATTAAAAAAAAAAAAAGAAGAAAATGAACAACAACAAAAAAAGTATTTCAAACGA
Source organism: Nycticebus coucang (assembly GCF_027406575.1). Classification (NCBI taxonomy): domain Eukaryota; kingdom Metazoa; phylum Chordata; class Mammalia; order Primates; family Lorisidae; genus Nycticebus; species Nycticebus coucang. Next base: position 42,556,421 of record NC_069797.1, read on the forward strand.
AGAAGAATGAACAAGCAAGCTGAAATTAAAAATTAAAAAAAAAGTCTTCATAGTTTTAATTTTTAGTGAATTTTTTTTTTTTTTTGTAGAGACAGAGTCTCACTGTACCGCCCTCGGGTAGAGTGCCATGACTTCACAAGGCTCACAGCAACCTGTAACTCTTGGGCTTACGAGATTCTCCTGCCTCAGCCTCCCAAGCAGCTAGGACTGCAGGCGCCCGCCACAATGCCTGGCTATTTTTCTATTGCAGTTTGGCGGGGGCTGGGTTTGAACCCGCCACTCTCGGCATACGGGGCTGGCGCCCTACTCACTGAACCACAGGCGCCGCCCAATTTTTAGTGATTTTAAAGTGAACATTTTTAACAATCTGATCAGAATTTTGTTCTCAAGTCTCTGATTTGAGAGACTCAACTAAACTGATAAGTATTTTTCACAGTTGCACTAATAAGTCATGATTACTCAGCCTTAGAGGACGATGTGATGGTTCCCATACAAAATGGAACACTAAGACCGGGTGAGGTGGCTCACACCTGTAATCCTAGCATTCTAGGAGGCCGAGGTGGATGGACTGCCTGAGCTCACAGGTTTGAGACCAGCCTGAGCCAGAGTGAGACCTCATCTCTAAAAATAGCCAGGCGTTGTGGCAGGTGCCTGTAGTCCCAGCTACTTGAGAGGTGAAGGTAAGAGAATCGCTTAAGCCCAAGAATTTGAGGTTGCTGTGACCTGTGATAGCACGGCACTCTACCGAAGGTGAAAAAGTGAGACTCTATCTCAAAAAACCAACCAACCAAACAAACAAAAAATGGAACACTAACAACTTAGTTTCTTGTCCTTTGTTCACTCTCAAGAGGCTGCTTAGTCTACACCTTGGCATTTTAAACTATATTAACTGATAGGAAACTTCACTTTTAACATTATAGCTTAATGGTTCCTAAACATAATCGATCTGACCGAAATAAACACAAGTTTATATGAAAAATTCAAAGAAAAAAAACTAAGAAAGATTTGATTGAAACTTTCAAAAAGTTTCAAAAGTTACATATAAGCTGGGTGCGGTGGCTCATGCCTGTAATCCTAGCACTCTGGGTGGCCAAGATGGGAGGATCTCTAAAGCTCAGGACTTAGAGACCAGCCCAAGCAAGTACGAGACCCCATCTCTATTAAAAATAGATAAATTAGTTGGGCATTGTGGTAGGCATCTGTACTCCTAGCTACTACTTGGGAGTCTGAGGCAGGAGGATTGCTTGAACCCAGGAGTTTGAGGTTGCTATGAGGTAGGCTGAGGCAGGCCATGGCACTCCAGCCTGGGAAACGGAGTGAGACCCTGTCTCAAAATGTGAAAGATTAAAAACTTCCTATAATTCAATCTTTAAAGTGTGTTTTCTAAAAAGTACAAGTCCTACTATAATGTGTCAAAAAAGTCAAATTTTAACAATACTGAACACAGAATCAAGGTGGTAAAGACACACAGCTACAGTAAAAACAGAAAAGACTAAATGAATAAAACTATCATAAAATAGAAAATTCACACATGTACTGAGAAGCAGGTTCTGATTCTCATGGGATCATGCCTAGGGATCCTGGCCTGTGGCTGAAGGTTTTCTGCCTGAGAGCATGATGAAGTAATTGATACCAGACTTTCAGTCCTACAGCAAACAATCAGTAAACTGGACAAAATTTAAGGAATAATTATTTTCAGACATTGTACTGCAGGTAGTATAGGGTTTCTGATTACTGAGAAGGGATACAAATGAGGAAACCATATGATGACTCCTGCTTTTTGTCTGCAGACACATTGTATGTCTGCCAAAAATTTACCAAAGAGGAGAGCCCAAGCAAAGTATGAATGAAGTTCCTGCTGAGTTAAGAAGGAGATAAGGGTTTGAGGAGGCTGAGGCAATTGGAATTTGTGGGGCAGAATATCAGAGAAGAACTACAGGAAAGAAAAATCCCTGGGACTCTCAAGCCTGTGCACCTGAGACTTTGGTATACAAAGCCTCACTGCATGCTAAGGCGAGACTCCATTGAGGCTATGCAAAGAAATAAATTACTTGGAGAAGTATAAGCTAAACAATTCCCAGAGTTCACACAGGAATGGGAAACAGTTGTGATCAACCTGGGAAAAGAAACTCACCATTCATACCCAGAAAGGTCATGCTTTTTTTTTTTTTTTTTCTTTTTTGTCCAGGGCTAGGTTTGAACCTGCCACCTCCAGCATATGGGACCGGCGCTCTACTACTTGAGCCACAGGCGCCGCCCCAGAAAGGTCATGCTTTAGTAGGAGAACTAAATTAGGCCTATAGTGAAAGTTACTCTAGATCAGTGGTTCTCAACCTTCCTAATGCCGGGATGTATTTTCATTGTTACAAAGGGGTCGTGATCCACAGGTTGAGAACTGCTGCTCTAGGTCCACCTTAACAGAGTTTAAATAAGCCTCAAAAAGATCAAGCTGGGTGGGATGTGGTGACTCATGCCTATAATCCTAGCACTTTGGGAGGCCAAGGTGGGATGATCATTTGAGGTCAGGAATTAAAGACCAGCCTAAGCAAGAGCAAGACTCTGTACAAAAAATAGTAACATTAGCCAGATGTGGTAGTGCACTCCTGTAGTCCCAGCTACTAGGGAAACTGAGGCAGGAAGATGACTGGAGCTCAGGAGTTTGAAGTTAAAGTGAGCTACGATGATGCCACTGTACTCTAACTATCGAAAGAATTAGACTCTATCTCATAAACAAACAAAAAAAAGTGTTTAGCACAGTGGCTCATGCCTGTAATCCTAGCACTCTGAGAGGCCAAACGGAAGTATCATCTGAGCTCAGGAGATCAAAACCAGTCTGACCAAGAGCAAGACCCCATCTCTACTAAAAAAAAAAAATAGGAAAACTAGCTGGGTGTTGTGGCAGGTGCCTGTAGTCCCAGCTACATGGGAGGCTCAGGCAAGAGGATCATTGAATCCAGGACTTTGAAGTTGCTGTGATACCCCAGGGCAACAGAGTGAGACTATCTGTAAATAAATAAATAAAGACTATAAAAAAAAAAAGATCAAGTTGATCTAACTTAACTGCTTGCCAAAACAGAGAAAAAATTCAATCCTCCATGGAGAAAGTTCACAAAATTCATACAAGCAATGATTTAGTAACACATGTCCAGCATTCAATAAAAAATTATTAGACATGTTAAATAGGAAAATATGACCTATAAACAGAAAAAATACTAGTCAACAGAAACAGACCCAGAAATATCAGAGATAACGGAATTAGTAACAAAGGACATTAAAACAGTCATTATAAATATGTTGAAGAATTTAAAGCAGGAGTTGGCAAACTTAAGCCTGTAAGGGCAAATCCATCTACCACCTGTTTGTAAATAACATTTGAAAGAATATATTTATTCACATATTGACTCTGCCTTTTTTTGCACTGTAATAGTGAAACCAACTAACTGTGACATAAGACTATGGCCTACAAAGCCTAAAATACTTACTAACTGGTTTTTTATAGCAAGAGTTTGCTTATTTTTGACTTAAAGGAAAACACAAAGAACAGCAGAAAAAGAAATGGAACGTATAAAAACTCCAAATGGAGCTTCTAGAGCTGAATTTAATTAAGAGTAAAGAGATGCAAGAAGCTAACCCATGTAAAAACTAATCATAAAAAAGATGGAATAAATATATTAATATTAGATCCCAGAACAGATAACATTATTAGAGATGAATAGGGACATTTCATATTGGTAAAAGGGCTAATTCTCAGGAAGTCAGAACAATTTTAAATGTGGATGTACCCAATAACAGGGTGTCAAGATACATAAAGCAGGGTGGCGCCTGTGGCTCAGTGAGTAGGGTGCCGGCCCCATATGCCGAGGGTGGCGGGTTCAAACCCAGCCCCGGCCAAACTGCAACAAAAAAATAGCCAGGCATTGTGGCGGGCGCCTGTAGTCCCAGCTACTCGGGAGGCTGAGGCAAGAGAATCGCGTAAGCCCAAGAGAGGTTGCTGTGAGCCGTGTAACGGCACGGCACTCTACCGAGGGCGGTACAGTGAGACTCTTGTCTCTACAAAAAAAAAAAAAAAGATACATAAAGCAAAAACTAACATAACTGAACAGAAAAATATACAAATCACTGATTATAACTGAAAATTTCAACACCCATCTCTTGTTAACTGATAGAACAAGTAGATTGACATAAGCATAGGAACACAGAAGATTTGAACATATAAAACTCTACCCAAGGGTGGTGCCTGTGGCTCAAAGGAGTAGGGCACCAGCCCCATATGCCGGAGGTGGTGGGCTCAAACCTAGCCCTGGTCAAAAACTGCAAAAAAAAAAAAAAACTCTACCCAACAATAGTCGAATATATAATCTCAAGTACACACAGAACATCTGCCAAGATAGAGTATATGCTGTGCTATAAAATGAATCTCAGCACATTTAAAGGGATGTACCAAATGGAAGGATAAAGATCAATAAAGGAGTACTTCTTAAGGAAGAGTGCCAATTAAAAGTGTGGCGGGTTCAAACCCAGCCCCGGCCAAACTGCAACAAAAAATAGCCGGGCGTTGTGGCGGGCGCCTGTAGTCCCAGCTGCTTGGGAGGCTGAGGCAAGAGAATCGCGTAAGCCCAAGAGTTGGAGGTTGCTGTGAGCCATGTGACGCCACGGCACTCTACCTGAGGGTGGTACGGTGAGACTCTGTCTCTACAAAAAAAAAAATAAATAAATAAAGGTCCTTTTAATTTTTGATAACCTGGTATAGTTACTCTAAAAGAAACCAAATCAACAAGATAGCTCAGCTATTTGTGACATATTAGACATCTGGTTTTGTTTCATTTCAAAGTACTATATATCTAGTCTCATGAGCTGTGTTACATTATATTTTCCAAAGTTTGATAATGGAATAATTTTGTCTTTTCTAGGACAAAAGATATAGTGCTTGGCCAGGCAAGAGTATGTCTGGGTGACAGCAAACCTTAATTAGATCAAAGAGTAAAATTTCTTTCTTTCCTTTTTTTTTTTGAGACAGAGCCTCAAATTGTCACCCTAGGTAGAGTGCTGTGGCGTCATATCTCACAGCAACCTCCAACTCCTGGGCTCAAGCGATTCTCCTGCCTCTGCCTCCCAAGTAGCTGGGACTACAGGCGCCCACCACAACACCCGGCTATTTTTTGGTGTTGTCTTTTGCAGCTGTCATCGTTGTTTGGCGGGCCCGGGCTAGATTCAAACCTGCCAGCTCAGGTCTATGTGACTGATGCCTTAGCTGCTTGAGCCACAGAGTAAGATTTCTAATAAGAACAGATGTAGGTATTTGTTGTGAAAAAAGATCTTTTAACTTTTTAAAACTGTATTTAGAAAAGTTTAAAAAGTTACATTTTCACATTTATATTCTTTCTGGAGTATGCAAAAAAGGAAGTTTTAGTGGTTTAAAAAAATTAAGTGAGATTAATTGTATGAAATCAGTTTTAGCTCTAGCTTTAGGAACTATGAAAGTTTTGAGACAGGCTGTATTATAGTTCACTACTTCACTTCCAAGAAACAGTGTCATTTTTTTTTTTTTTTGAGACAGAGTCTCATCCTGTTGTCACTGGGTAGAGTGCTGTAGCATCACAGCTCACAGCAACCTCAAACTCCTGGGTTTAAGCAATCCTCTTGCCTCAGACTCCCAAGAAGCTGGAACTACAGGTATATGCCACCATGCTCAGGTAGGCACAATGTCCTTTCTGATTCACCTGTGCAAGTTTCGACTTGCTGGGCTTATTGGTGTTGCTAGGAGGGCTTCATTTGTTTCCTTCCATGGGGATATTACATTTCTTGATTTTTGTTTATCCCCAAGTTCTAATTAGGAGGAATTTAGGAAACTAAAATTAAATTTAAAAAATTATGTTAAAGGTATAAAATTATCATTCCTAAAATTATACCAAACAAAAATATCCTGATGTGGTAAGAAGTTGTTTTTTTTGGGTGGGGGGGCACAGTCTCACTCTATTGCCCAGGTTAGAGTGCCATGGCCTCAGCCTAGCTCATAGCAACCTCAAACCCCTCCTGTCTCTGGGATTACAGGCGCCCTTCACAATGCCTGGCTGTTTTTTTTTTTTTTTCCCTTTGTCTATTTTTAGTAGAAACAGGATCTAGTTTTTGCTCAGGTTGGTCTTAAACTCCTGAGCTCAAGGGATTCTCCTGCCTCAGCCTTTCTGAGTGCTAGGATTGCAGGAGTGAGCTACCGTCTGGCCTTGTAGAGAAGTTTTTTGTTTTTTTTTTTTTTTTTGAGCCAGAGCTCAAGCTGTTGCCCTGGGTAGAGTGCTGTTGCATCACAGCTCACAGCAACCTCCAACTCTTGGGCTTAAGCGATTCTCTTGCCTCAAACGCCCAATTAGCTGGGATTATGGGCGCCCACCACAACGCTCGACTATTTTTTGGTTGTAGTTGTCACTGTTGTTTGGCGGGCCCGGGCTGGATTTGAACCTGCCAGCTCAGGTGTATGGGGTTGGCGCCTTAGCCACTTGAGCTACAGGTACAGACCTGGTAGAGAAGTTTTAAGGGGTGTCCTGACAATTATATAGTCAGCCAAGACAGATAAAGAAGTCTTGGTATCACAAATGCAAATTAGGGTCTCTAAGGAAAGGGTGAATATATTCATACTTTCAATTTGTGAAAAAATTTTAACAGTATAATGATAAACTAGTATATACATTGTTTTATTTTAAATAAACCATTTTCTGGATTTTGTACTTTTAAGTTCTTTGGATTTATATAAGAGCAGCTGATGATTTGTGATAATTGTATCTTCCTTATATACTTTGTAGCATTCAAAGAACAGAAGGTTTTACTATGTCCGTGTTTCATAAAGAAATACCGTATAGGGCGGTGCTTGTGGCTCAAAGGAGTAAGGTACCTGCCTCATATGCCAGAGGTGGCGGGTTCAAACCCAGCCCCAGCCAAAAAAAAAAAAAAAAAAAAGAAATACAGTATACAATCCACAACACCAAGACTTTGGGTTTATTTTATAGCCCTTTTTTACAGATACAACTTTTAAAAGCTAAAAAACTAAAAACAATCATATTAATTATTTATGACCCTAATTTAGTCAAGTGTCTTTATTCAAGCAAGATAAAGAATATGATATCACACTAAGAATGTGTGGAAGGCTGAGGCAGGACGACTGCTTGAGGACAAGAGTTCAAATCAGTCCGAGCAACATGAGTGAGACCTCATGTCTATAAAAAAGTAGGAAACTTAGCTAGTTGTGATGGTGTGTGCCTGTAGTTCTAGATAATAGAGTCAGAGGCAGGAAGATGGTTTGAGCCCAGGAGTTTGAGGTTCCAGTTAGACATGATGACTACATTGAGCCAGGGCAACAGAGAAAGAACTGGGTCTCAAAAAAAAAAAAGAAAAAAAGAAGTACAGAATATATGTGTGAATATTTGTAAGAAGGATGGGCAGAGAGAGAAAGACACTTCAGATGGTGCCTTCAGAACTGATAAAACATTCCTAAAGATTGGAATTGTTTGTACAACATCTGTAAAGCCTAATCCATCATCTATACACAAAAGTTGAGTGAGATCCCAAAGGCAAAATTTCCAACTAGTTTTGTCTGGGAAGTTTAGGGCAAAGGTAATAAAGTTGAGAATCCTCTGCTGATTCACTGGGAAAACATTTGTTTGCCACACTCCTTCACTAAGGAACAAAAGCAGTCAGTGGTTAGTCTGGAATGTGATTCATTAGGAATATCTGGGTGATAAACAAACAAGAGGGGATGACAAATGGTTGTCTGTATGACTTGCAAAACCTTTGTTTTCTTTTAGGGGACCTTAGAAACCCTTTGAAAACAAAGGAATTCTTCTCAAATTTTTTTTCTTCACTGTTATTCTCATCAGAGTAAGAAAACAATTTATTTTTTCTGGTGTATAGTAAATAATTCTAAAAGGCTAGAGTATTCAATTATTGATTCCATACAGGCACTGTCATCCCTGCTCCCTTTTTATAAAATGCAGTACAATATGTCACAAAGCAATATCCTGGGCATTAATGTTGGTTTCAGTTTTCTAAACCTGTTGGTAATTTACGAAGTGTAATCAGACTTCTATCTCATCATTTTCATTTAACAATAAAGCCTAATATAATAATACTTGTGCTACCTAAGTTACAGGGAACAAACATAAGATTATAAAAGTGCAAGTATAAAATCACTAGCCAAAACAAATACATAAACTCTATGTAGTATCAGTTCATGCTCCAAAAATTCTAAGTTACTCTCCTCTAAACCTAAGCAACTCTTGATTTTAAAGTTGATTTAAGTGTTCAGGAGAATGAACTACATATTTATGAAGAAAGCTATTTAAAAAGTTAGTATAAACTGTTTAAAATTTATATCCAAAAGAACAGATTTAAGCTAAACTGAATCTTCTTGGCTTTCATTTAAGCAAACATTAATAAATAGTGACTTAAGGGCAGGAAGTTATCCAGTCTGTGCATACCCCTTTTGCTTGGCAAAACCCCAGCCCTATGTCCCGGAGACCTTGGTCTCTTCTTTTGATGTGGTGATGTTCATAAGAGTTAATAGATGAGTCATTCTTCGGGGAATGACAGGGAGAAGAGTTTTCATGCCACCATCAAACAAAAGGCAAACAGGCCTTTTCTAAGTAGGGCCTGCTGGCCTCCCTGAAAGAGCCCTGAGTCACTGCATGCAAGTAACTATAGTTATTATACCTTTAGGGAACAATATCAAATCACACCAGAACCTTAAGTGTTGGCAATTTCTTCCAAAAGATGGTGAAGAAATTGGTTAACAATTAAAAATAAAGAATTGTTCCACCTCTTGGCATTAACAATTACTACAACATCTGACTTACTGAAACTATTTAATTTCAATCCATATCCATGAAATTTCCCAAATAACATTTACTTTCAGCAATAGTCAAAAGTCAAAAAGAATCAGAAATGTCTATACCTAAAGAAAAAAACAGCTTTAAAACAGCACAGAATACTACAAAGTATTTGTTTTTTAAAGTTATTGGGGTACCATATACAGTGTTTATGTGGGAAAGTAATCAAGATGTCTGATTTTTTAAATGTACAATTTGTACCACATATTTCAGTGATGAAATAATCTCAAATGTTAAACCAGAATCACTACTCTGATCTTACAAAGGCAAATATCTCACAACTTTCATTCTATTTCATTTATAACAAAGAGCTAAGTATTTTTTCATGGAAAATGATCAAATTTTACTATAAATTGTACTAAAAAACTACTCTACAATATAACTGAATAGTTCAAAACTTTACTATTTCCAAACTGCTTCTAGAAAAGACAACACTGATGCTTTAAAACATGGGAAAATTCTTCCCATTTTAATCCTCAAATGTGAGGAAGTCCCATGGTTAAAATATATGGCAAAGAGAAAAACTGTAAAATATATTCATCCTTCTGTTATTTATAGCTAAATATTGGGTGCCTTTTGAAATGATACAATTTTGATAGTTTTTCTTCTCTTTACAGTTCTTTGTGTAGAAATGGGGCTTATTTGAAAGGAATAGAAAGCTTCGTTAGGCCTTTCTCCAGGAAATTGCTCCACCTAGTGTCAAAAGCTGTACATGTATCACATTCTATAGGACTAAATTATAGCTGGTGGACTCATTCTCTTTGTTATTGTTAAATACAACAAACTTTATAAATCACTAGGTGTATATATAGTTTATAGATGGCTCTTTTTTTTTTTTTTAGAGACAGGGTCTCACTTTGTTGTCCTTGGTAGAGTTCCGTGGCGTCACAGCTCACAGCAACCTCTAACTCCTGGGCTTAGGCGATTCTCTTGCCTCAGCCTCCCGAGTAGCTGGGATCACAGGCGCCTGCCACAATGCCCGGCTATTTTGTTGTTGTTGTTGTTGCAGTTTGGCTGGGGCCGAGTTTGAAACCGCCACCCTCAGAATATGGAGCCAGTGCCCTACTCACTGAGCCACAGGTACTGCCCTATAAACGGCTCTTTAATCATTTTCTTGTCCTATGACTTGATGAATCATAATGCATATACACATAAGGAGTATACCTAGGATACATTTTTCTTTATAAAGTACTAAAGTTCCTATTTTGGTAAATTTGTTTACAGAATTATGAATCACATTTCTTTGTTAATGGGAAATAATTATAACGTGGCTACTCTCCCAAATGTTTATAACATCTAAATGTTTTTTAAAAATAAATTTTATTGTATACATTTGAAATTTGTAATATGTCATAGGACACATATAGATAGCAACTTCGCCAGGCTTTGTGGTTCACACCTGTAATCTTAGCACTCTGGGAGGCCAAGGTGGATAGATCACTTGAGCTCAGGCATTTGAGCTCAACCTGAGCAAGAGTAAGACCCTGTATCTACTAAAAATAGAAAAATCAGCTGGGTGAGGTGGTGCACATCTGTAGTCCCAGCCACTCGGGAAGCTGAGGCAAAAGGATCCCTTGAGCCCAGGAGTTTGAGTGAGCTATGAAGCCACTGCACTCTAGCCTGGGGCAATAGAGTGAGACTCTGTCTCAAAAAAAAGCACATTAGTTACTTTTTTTTTGACAAGAATTGCTAAAATCTACTCACTGAACAATCCCTAATCCAATACAATTTTACAACTATACTTCTCACATTGTACTTTAGATCTCTATACTTGTTCATTCTACATATAACACCTCAATTGAATTTATAAGTTACCTCTCTAATAGGTGCAATGCTATGAAAATGGGCAAAGAGTAACTGAAAGTATCAATAGTTACATAAAATTGGAACCAAATCTTGCTGTCACCAGGCAGCTCGTTTACTGAAATTCTGCTTTTGTCTTCACGAAACTTTTTTTTTTTACCTTGATGGTTTTCTATACAACTCCAAAGAATAATGTTAAACTTAGGATTTCTTGAGCATGAAGAGAGAAATGATAGTAATTATTTGGCTAATGGATGAATCAAATGCACAAAGCATCATGTGAAAATCCTTAGAAGATAGCTAAACTCATGACTCCCAGGCTCAACATGCTTATTCTAGTGTACTATTGTCATTGAATGAGTTAGAGCAGAGGTTAGCAAACTACAAAGTGCAGATCAAATCCAGGTTGCTGCCTGTTTTAGTGACTATGAAGTTTTATTGAAAAACAGCTACATTCATTCATCACATACTGTCTATGGCTGCTTTTTCATTACAAAGACACATCTGAGTAATTGCACACTGTATGGCTGGATCAGAACGCTGAAATACCTACTACCTTGCCCTTTATAGAAAAGAGTGCTTTCTAGCCCTGGATTAGACCATTATTAAGACAGAAATTTTTAGCTCAAACAGGATGCATCAAGATGCGCCAAAGAAGTCAATAGCAACTATGTTCTCTTTGTGCAAACATTAACTTACGGTTTTTACTCTAGGTATAATTCCCACTATATTAGAGAGTAAATAAACATTTCTTGATCACTCATATCAAATACTCTATAAGGAACCCTACTATAAGCTTGATAAGAAGAAAATAAATATGTCAATGAATTTCTGGGAATTAACATCTAAGTGATGAGTGCTCAGAAAATGCTATCTTCGGCTTGGCGCCTGTGGCTTAGTGGTTAGGGCACCGACCACATGTATCAGGGCTGGTGGGTTCGAACCTGGTCCGAGCCTGCTAAACAACAACAACAACAAAATAGCCAGGTGTTGTGGTGGGCGCCTGTAGCCCCCGCTACTTTGGAGGCTGAGGCAAGAGAATCACTTAAGCCCAAGAGTATAAAATAAAATAAAATAAAATTAAATTAAAAAAAAGATTCTATCTTAAAAATATCTGCCAGCCACAGAAGCTTTTTTGTGCCCCATCTATGTATAAACACATACGTAAACTCAATGAGTAAAATCAGTTAAGTTACACTATTTGCGAGGCAAAATTTGCTCAAGATAGTTATCAAAAGAAGCCAGGCACGGTGGCTCACACCTGTAATCTTAGCACTTTGGAATACTGTGGCCAGAGGATCACTTGAGGCGAGGACTATCCTAGGCAACATCTAGTAAGACCCTGTCTCTAAAAAAATTTTTTTCAAAAGCTGGGCATGGTGGTGCACACTTGTAATCCTAGCATTCTGGGAGGCCGAGGTGGATGGATTGCTTGAGCTCAAGCATTCAAGACCAGCCTGACCAAGAGGAAGACCCTGTCTCTAAAAATAGATGGGAGTTGTGGCAGGGCATCTATAGTTCCAGCTACTCAGGAGGTTGAGGCAAGTGTATCACTTAAGCCCAAGAGTCTGAGGTTGTTGTGAGCTAGGCTGACATCATGGTACTCTACCCAGGGCAAAAGAATGAGACTATGTCTCAAAAAAAGAAATAAACTGGGCACTGTGGTGTGTGCCTGTAGTCTTAGCTACTCAAGAGACTGAGGCAAGAGGATTGTTTCACTTAAGCTAAGAAGTTCCAGAATGCAGTGAATTATGACTGTGCCACTGTACTTTAGCCCTGCTGACAAGAATGTGTCAAAAAATAAAAAACAGATCATGGGTAATATTCCTTATAACTTATTTATTTTTTTTTTTTTTGTGGTTTTTTTTTTGGCCGGGGCTGGGTTTGAACCCGCCACCTCCGGCATATGGGACCGGCACCCTACTCCTTGAGCCACAGGCGCTGCCCTATTCCTTATAACTTATTAAGAATTATTAAAACATAGTAATTGAAAATGACAGCATTAAAAAATCAGTGTACAAACAGTGATAATACTAATTGTAATAGCAGCAATCATTTATTGAATACCTTGTATTTACTAAGTATGAAGCTAAAAATTATGAGTTATTTCATTTATTCCTCAAAACAGCTTCATGAGTATATAATATTACTACTTAATATTATTACCATCTCATTTAGATCTGCATAAGTTGAAGTTTAAAAATTAAAACATTTTCCAAAGACTACACAGATCAGTTTCAATCATTTGTATATCCTTAAATATTGACGGGCAGGATGGAATTAAAGTTAGGTAAGTTTGGCAGTATACCTGACAGTGGGCATACCACAGGGTTTACATCCTACATGTAAACATGTAAGTCACAATAAAAAGAAAGGCTGACTGATTCTAAGTAGCTAAGCCATGGTTTAGCTGTTAGATGACGTTGCTCTATGTACATAGTACACAGAACAGAAACTGTAAATATAAAATAGTATATTGGCTGTGTTAGCAATGCCACCTAGTGGCAGGCAAACACACGCCTACTTTGAAAAAAAGTTCTAGCATGGTTAAAAAAACATTTTTAACTTTCTATGGACTTTCTCAGTCTTTGAAGAATCTGCTGAAAACTATAGATCATTTATTGCCAGGAAAAATGCTTATTTGAAAAGATATACAAATATTGTCTTTGTGGGGGAAGTTCAGGCCTTCTGAGGCTCATTTTTTGACCATTAAAATTAACAGAATAACCACCTACCCTAGCAGTCCACCTACCTCCCATTAAACTATGGGGAGAAGGAATTCATTCACTTTCCCTTCATCTTTCCTTTCTGGCTAGCAATCACTATTCTTGCATGAACAGTATTTAACTTTTCTTTTTTTGGCTAGATGTCTGATTTCTACAAGCTACTAGATTTACACTGTATTCAAATCAAGTTACTAAATTTGATGGTAGCCTAAAGTAGTCATTTTTCCCTGCTGATTTTCATTAAATTAAACATGGATAAAACAAATACTAACTTTTACTAGTAATGTTTAAAGAAATGATAATGACTTCCAGACATCTGAATTTCACATTATAACATTTTAATTATATCTAAAAATATACATAAAATTATTTGTTAATAAACTTAAACATCAAGGCAAAATTTTTTTTGAAAGTCAGATATATACATATCTAATATTTTAGGAATTATAGCAATTTTTTTTTTTATTTGAGGCAGAGTCTCACTCTGTAGCCCTAAGCTAGTTGTGCAGTGGAGTCTTCACAGCAACTTCAAATTCCTGAGCTCAAGTGATCTTCCTACCTCAGCCTCATAAGTAGGTGGGACTGCAGGCATGCACCACAATGCCTGGCTGATTTTTCTATTTTTAGTATAGATGGGGTCTTGCTCTTGGTCAGGCTGGTCTTGAACTCCTGAACTCAAGTGATCCTCCTACCTCATAGGTATGAGCCACTGCACCTGACCTAAAATAACTCCTTCAGATGGCTTTTTTAAAAAAAGACAAGATCGGGTGGCGCCTATGGCTCAGTCGGTAGGGCGCCGGCCCCATATACCGAGGGTGGCGGGTTCAAACCCAGCCCCGGCCAAACTGCAACCAAAAAATAGCAGGGCGTTGTGGCAGGCGCCTGTAGTCCCAGCTACTTGGGAGGCTGAGGCAAGAGAATCGCTTAAGCCCAGGAGTTGGAGGTTGCTGTGAGCTGTGTGAGGCCACGGCACTCTACCGAGGGCAATAAAGTAAGACTCTGTCTCTACAAAAAAAAAAAAAAAAGACAAGATCTTCATCTGTCACCCAAGCTGGAGTGCTGTGGTACAACCATAGGTTAAACTCCCGGATTCAAGCCATCTCCTCACCTCAACTTCCTAAGGAGCTAGGATTTGACTTGTATGACCATGTCCAACTAATTTTTATAATTTTTGGTAGATGTGGGGGTCTCACTGTTGACCAGGCTGGTCTCAAATTCCTTGCCTCAAGTGATCCTCAAATCTCGTGCCCCCAAAGTGCTGGAATTACAGGTGTGAGCCATTGCATCTGGCTAAATGACCAGTTAGTATACAATCACTTACAATTTACTAAACAATACTTTCAAAAAAGGTAACTTCAACACTGGAGGAATCATTCTAAATAAATATTTTAACAACTTAATTTGGATAATTTACCTATTTGGGAAAAATTTTTATATTTCACTCTCAAGTCTAGGTATGAAACTGAAAATTATGAGTTACTTCATTACTTCTCAAAACAGGTTCATGAAACAGGTACTACTTAACATTATTTAAACCATAATTTTGGGTGGTGCCTGTGGCTCAAGGAGTAGGGCGCCAGCCCATATACCAGAGGTGGCGGGTTCAAACTCGGCCCCGGCCAAAAACCGCAAAAAAACCACCTTAATTTCCAGTAAAGAAACCATAATAAAGAATGAATTAATTTTTTAATCTTTGTAAAATTGGTTTCTTTTCACACATTCTGCCACAAATTATTCTCAAAAGGAGGGCCATATTTCTCACTAGGCTACTCTGAAGACTTAGTTATGTGAGTACGTGGCAGAGGTATCTGCCAGGTACAATGGCTCTTGCCTATAATCCTAGCACTCTGGGAGGCTGAGATGGGAGGACTACTTGAGGTCAGGGGTTGGAAACCAGCTTGAGCAAGAGCAAGACACTGTCCCTACAAAAGAATAGAAATATTAGCCAGGTGCGGTGGTACATTCCTGTAGTTACAGCCACTTAGCAGGCTGAAGCAGAAAGATGGTTTGAGCACAGGAGTTAACAGGTTGCTGTGAAATATTATGATCCCACGGCATTCTAGCCAGGGTGAGAGAGCAAGATTCTGTCTCAAAAAAAAAAAAAAAGTAGAACATGAAAATGACACATCTCCCTAAGGAAGTGTTATCTTATATCTCATAAGTAAAAGGAGAAGGAATTAGGCCTTCCTAAACAAACTTAGATTTTCTAGATATAAACCAAACGAAATGGTGAACCATAAGGAGGTTGAAAGAAACCTCTATCACCGAGAAAATGAAAGAAACTTATAAAATCTAATCAGAGATTATTTGGAATATTTTTTATTAAATAAAAACAAGATCAAATTTGCCTCTAGCTTCTTATTTTCTTTTCTGCACTTGCCAAAGTTCACAAGTAGATAGTCTACACTGATTAATGAAAATTTTTACTACACATTTTCTACATTATTTATTATAGACTACCTTGGCTCTTGGGAAGGCTGAGATAATTCATATAAAGTAATGACTGCAGAGCCTAGCACACAGTAAAATGTTAGCTAGTCTATCAGTCAGGATAGCACAGACTATGATATAATGACAAACAACCCAAAGATCTCAAGCAACACCTACCACTCATCTTCATTTTTCATTCATGAAATTATATGGCTCGAGTTCAACAAGTGGGGTGGGATACAAAATCTTTTCACAGGCACAAATAGATACCATAAAAAATGGCCATCAGATACGGGTGAAAAATGAAAGAACAGCTAGTTTTAACATGAGTAGGACAATGATGTTTGTTCTTTCTGTTGTTAGTAGTAGTGGTAGAAGATAATCTCTTGCAATCTGACTTCCATCCCAGCTGGTCAATTAAAAAACAAAAATCAGGGGTGGCGCCTGTGGGTCAGTGAGTAGGGCACCGACCAAACTGCAACAAAAAAGGCGGGTGCCCATACTCCCAGCTACTCAGGAGGCTGAGGCAAGAGAATCACCTAAGAGCTGGAGGTTGCTGTGAGCTGTGACACCACAGCACTCTACTGAAGGCGGCAAAGTGAGACTCTGTCTCTAAAAAAAAAAAAACAAACAAAAACAAAAATCAGTGACATCCTTTGTCTAGCTTTTGCTTGACTTCTCCACAAGTTATGTTTGTGTGTGTATATCTTGAGAGAGAGAGACAGAGACAGACAGAGGCCCTCTGTCACCCTGGCTAGAGTACAGTGGTGTCACAGTTCATAGCAACCTTAATCTCCTGGCTCAAGCAATCCTCCTGCCTCAGCTTCCCAAGTAGCTGAGACTATAGGCACATGACCACACCTGGCTAATATTTTCTATTTTTGGTAGAGACAGGATCTCCCTCTTGCTCAAGCTGGTCTCAAACTCTTGAGCTCAAGCGATCCTCCCATCTCAGTCTCTCAGAGTGCTAGGATTACACATGTGAGCCATGGCACGTGACTGCAAGTTACCTTTTGTCAATGGTCTTTCTTCACTCTCCTGTAACACTCAGAGAATCCCAAAAGGAATTTAGGAGTAAAAAGATCTAAGAACTAAAGATCATCTGGACAAATGGAAATGGCGTATGATGGGCCTGTATTTATTTATAATTTTTTTTTTTTTTTTTTTTTGCAGTTTTTGGCTGCGGCTGGGTTTGAAACTGCCACCTCCAGCATATGGGGCTGGCATCCTACGCCTTTGAGCCACAGGTGCCGCCCCCTATGTTTATATTTAATAGATTGCTCCCAAAGCATCTGAATATCGATTTTTCCCCCCTCTTTGCTACATCAGCCTTTCGTTTACTTCTGGTTACCAGTCTAAAAAAGCAGGCTTTTCTGTGGAAAAATCCAACACTGATTCATGACTTAAAAACCCCCAGCATTCTCAGCATACTAGAAATAGAGGGGTATTTCCTCAACTTGGTAAAGAACATCTATAAAAAATCTATAGCTAATATCATACTTAAGCGTAAGAAACTGAGGCTTTCCCATTAAAGTTGGGAAGAAGACAGATGTCCTCCTCACAACTCTAATTCAACATCATACTGAAAATCCAACTAATGCAGTATGACAAGAAAAAGAAATAACAAGTATACTAACAGGAAAGGAAGAAATGAAACTGTCCTTGTCTGTAGATGACATAATTGTCTATGTAGCAATCCTATAAGAATTGCCACAGAACTCTTGGAACTATAAGCAACTGATTACAAGGTTGCAGGATATAAGGTTAATACAAAAAAGCCATTTTTTCCCTACATACCAGCAACTAACATACGTGATTCACAAATAATGCTTTTAGCTATTTTCCCCAATGAGTTAAAAACACTCGCACAAAACCATGCACAAAAATGTTTATAGTGAGCAACTTTATTCATAATCACAAAAATATGGGAGCAAAGAAGATATCCTTCAATAAATGAAGGGATAAACTATGGTGTTACAGCCACATGCTCGAATATAATTCAGTGATGTAAAGAAGTAACGTATCGAGACATGAAAAGACATGGAAAAACTTTAAATGTATATTGCTAAGTGAAAGGCCAGTCAGAAAAGGATACATAACTCTGTGATTCCAAATTCGTGACACTTGGGAAATGGTAAAACTATAGAGATGATAAAAAGAGCAGTGGTTGCCAAGAGTTTGAAGGTAGGATGGGGAAGTGAAAAGGATACGAATAAATAGGTGGAGCACAGGCATTTGTAGGTCAGTGAAACTAACTGATGTGATACTATCATTGTGCATTTGTCAAAATCAGACAACACAAAGAATGAATCCTAATGACACTATGGGTTTTTGTTAATGTACCAATATTCGCTCCTTAATTTTAACAAATAAATCACACTAATACAAATGGGGGAAATAGAAAGTGTACTGATTTTTTTAAAAAGTGTTCTTAGTCCTTTAAAAATTTCTCTTCTCTTTTTATCCAACCACTGGTACCAGCAACCAATCTAGATAAAGTGAAGATTTCTTTTAATTTGTAGCATAATTACAGTACCCCTTTATATTTTTCTTTTCATGTATTTACAATATGTAATGAATGTGAACAGGTGACACAATTGTTTTCTATACAGCTAATGGCATCAATGTCCACACAACATCACTCAAGTCAAAAACCAAAAGTGGTAATGACACAAAGCAGATAGAATAATTTACATAGAAATATACAGAAAGTCTTATATAAAAACTGTTATATATATTACAATAGTTTCAGAAGTTCTCTGACATCTTCATACTTGCTGAACTAGTATAATAGATATAACACTGAGTATAATAAGAGACAGATAACTTCCTCCAAATAGCTCTTGAAGAATTCTTTCTAAAATTGTGAAAAGGCTAACAACGGTCCATTAAACTTATACTATGATCAAAGGCAGAAATAACTACTTTATAAAAACAAAGATGTGATTTTCTCTTCAGATCAATTTTATAATAAATTCTTACTTTGTCTCAAAATCTTTTACATGAAACCTGGATCAGTGGAACTACAATAATAATGGTCTCACATGAAGACATTTTATTAATGTTTCTCATGAATATGAAAAGGAACAGGAAACACGAACTTTCTATATTTCAAATTTCTCTGTCCTAAGTTTTTTTGTTTTGTTTTCTAGACAGAATCTCATTCTGTCATTTCAGCTAGAGTGCAGTGGCGTCATTATAGCTTACAGCAACCTCAAACTCCTAGGTTTAAGAGATTCTCCTGCCACAGCCTCCCAAGTAGCAGGGATGGAAGTCAGATTGCAAGAGATTAGGGACTACAGGAGTGCACCTGTTGGCTAGTTTTTCTGTTTTTTTTTGTAGCGATGAGGCTGGTCTTTTAACTCGTAAACTCAAAGGATCCTCCCGTATTCGTCTCCCAGAGTGCTGGGATTACAGGTATAAGATGGGCTATTCTAAGTTTCTATGCAATTTAAAAGAATCTGCTATCTGGGTTGCTTTTCAGATGTTTGCAAATTAATTTAATGCAACAGATGAGTTCCTTTTTTTTTCTTTAGTTTCACTCTGCTGCCTAGGCTAGAGTGTTGTTGTGTCAACCTAGCTCACAGCAACCTCAAACTCTTGGGTTCATAAGCAATCCTCCTGCCTTAGCCTCCAAGAAGCGTGCCTGCCATGATGTTTGGCTAATTTTTCTATGTTTAGTAGAGATGAGGTTTCCCTCTTGCTCAGGCTGGTGTGGAATTCCTGAACTCAAGGGATCCTCCCACATGGGATTACAGGTGTGAGCCACTTATACCCAGCTGACAAATGAGCTCTTTATAATCTGGTTTCCAAGTTTAGTAAATTAGCTACAAATTACAAATTAGCTCCTTAGTGTGGTCTTCCCCTCTCAGAAGACAGGTCTAAATAAGAACAGAAACATACTCTGTAATTTGTAATTCCTTCTTTTCCCCTCTCCCTCAACCTCTAGTAGTGAATGTAGTGTTATTCTACAAAAATTGTAGTTATTAAAGAAACAATGATCTAGATTACTTCCCTAGATATAAATTCTAGGGAAGTATCTAGTTAAATCAGCCAAAAGATATGAACAGATTTGTAAATGCTAAGTTTTAAACTCCCATAAATTTGGAAAAATTACGTATTATAGATTAATTCCCAAAGTATTCTTCTGGACATTAATTCAGTATCCTTCTGTCCCAAGCAATCATTCCTTAATACTTATCATACTTGCTTCAAAATGAATTCTTTATACTGTTTGCGGCAATGAATCTTATTCAGCAATCAGTACTATTGCAACATCCTTTCACCTGTTTTTCTCCAATGACGATCACACTGTTTTCAAATTTGGAATTGTTTTCAATTTATTATTCAGGGACAGGAACAGAATGAAACCAACAAGGCATCTGGGGCACAAAATTTAATGAGGCACTTACTCAGCCCTGTATTTGCATGACCCTGAATGTGCATATTTAAACTCTGTGCCTCAGACGTCTTGCTCATTTCTCCATAGTTCTAGTTCTGACATTATTTCAGTATATTTGTGACTGTTCAAAAGAAAACTTATCTTTATTCTTATTTCAACAAGTAAAAGGGTATTTTTCAAAAGAGGCACTTTTTATACTTTGGCTCAAAGAGTTTAAGGAAACAGTTGGGGAGGGCGACTGAAGAGAGAGGGCAATTCTCACCTCATGCACACAATATCAGGGTATTCAGCATGTCCCCTGGGTAAGGGGCTCAACTACAACTTGAACTTTACTCTGAAAGTGAGAACAATGTAAGCCAAAAATTTGTACCCTTATATTAATTTAAAATAAAAAAAGAAAATATTTAGTTCTGTATGTGTAAAACTTCTTCAATTACATTAAGAATACTAAAGTAAGGCCTGGTGTGATGGCTCACGTAGTGGTAGCACTCTGGGAGGCTGAGGAGAGTGGATTACTTGAGCTCAGGAGTTCAAGACCTGCCTAAGCAAGAGCGAGACCCCATTTCCACTGAAAACAGAAAAACTAGCAGGGTATTATGACATGTGCCTGTAGTCCCAGCTAGTTGGGAGAATGAGGCAAGAGGATTGCTTGCACCCAGGAGTTTGAGGTTGCCGTGAGCTGTGACACTATGGTACCCAACCAGGGTGACAGTGAGACTCTGTCACAAAAAAAAAAAAAGAATACCAAAATAATTACCCAAGTGTACACAAGGTGTTGGAGGATGAGACTATTGTCTCTTTTGCTGTTAACAAAGTAAACTGACCAAATTCATTCTAAGCCTTATGTGGAATTTCATACATTTAAATTAACTTCATACCATTAAAATGACAATTATATAAGCAAGAGAATCATTATTCCAAAATCTAAAAGGAAAAAACAAATCTCCAGGTTGAACTAATTTAAATAAATAACCTCATTTCTTTAACTGAAGTTTTCCCTTTTAAAAAAAAATCCCGGGTGGCGCCTGTGGCCCAAAGGAGTAGGGCACCGGCCCCATATGCTGGACGTGGTGGGTTCAAACCCAGCCCTGGCCAAAAACTGCAAAAAAAAAAAAAAAATCCTTTACCTAAAAGGAAAAACAAACTTAAAGTACTGATTTGAAGATCAGAATGCTTCTAAAACACAAAGGTAATTAAATACAAATCATATAATTTTAACTTCTGGAATAAAAATCTTTTTATTTTTGAATATTAAAAGAAAATTATTCTCACCAGGTAAAGCAGAAAGGTATGCAGCCCTGTTCCAAGCCCAACAGAAGACAAAATTCCTAAGCCTATCCAGTAGGCATACAAAAGAAATTGTTTCTCTATACGTTGCACATACTGCAAAACAAAAGGGATAAGGTGAAAAATGTGAATTCTTTATACAGAAATGTGGTATTTATAAACTATCACTAAAATTAAACAAACCAACTAAAATAAGTTTCAAACAGGAAGAAAGAGTAAAAATTCCTTGTAGCAGACCTATATTTTTAATACACAATAGCAAAGATAGAAAAAGTTCATCTAACTAGAATAAATTCCTTGTTTCTAAAGCTTTGAAGTCCTACTATTAAGAATTACTCATAGGGTGGGGCGGCGCCTGTGGCTCAGTCGGTAAGGTGCCGGCCCCATATACCGAGGGTGGTGGGTTCAAACCTGGCCCCGGCCAAACTGCAACCAAAAATAGCCAGCCGGGCGTTGTGGTGGGCGCCTGTAGTCCCAGCTACTTGGGAGGCTGAGGCAAAAGAATCACTTAAGCCCAGGAGTTGGAGGTTGCCGTGAGCTGTGTGAGGCCACAGCACTCTACCGAGGGCCTCACAAAAAAAAAAAAAAAAAGAATTACTCATAGGGTAATAACGAGGATAAAAATTTTAAAAACACATTTAAAAGAAATGCATTTAAAACTATAAATCCTTCTCTGAGATTAAAGTGTTTTAAAACATGAAATGATACCATTTAAGAACCATTCAAGAACCATACAATACATTAATGTTTTGCTATTTTAATAAAAGGTATTAACAAAATGTCCTATTTTCCCACCAGTAACGTACTCATGGAAATGAACATGTATTTCTATGCAAATAAAAGCTAATCCGTAATTTAAGATTAGAGGCCTATCAATATGTTTTGATGGATGACAAAAGCATATTATAGAAATTATGAAAATTTTGTAGTAATTAAAGGATTCATGATGCTCTGCCTGAACAACTTCAGGAAACTTACAGTGAAAATAAAAACAAATCATATAATTCAAACAGAAATGCTAAGCAGCCATAAGTGAATACCACATGAATATTCTTTGTGTATGATGTTAAGACACTGAGATACCAGTTATGAAATATTGAGAGTAGACATTCTATGAAATCCATATTATTCCCATTTGAAACCAGGATTAGAGAATGTGCAAGACCAGAAATAAAACTGCTGAAGCTCTTACCTGTTGATGTGCTCCTTCAACATAATACGTAGCTATAAGCACAGCAAACAGCAGTAAAAAAGACACCACAATGCTTTGACGATGCCATAGTCTTAAAAACAAAGTAAAAAAAATCTCAGTCTCATTTTTAGGATTCATTATTTCAAAACAATTTCTAGTTTCCAGCTCAGATACAGAATCAATCTTTTTGGGCTAAGCTCTTGTGTCCTTTAGTATCCATGGGCCTCTTGTGAGTGTGCGAAGGGGGAGTAGGGAAGATAGATGGAAGGGACGTAGGACCCAATTTCTGACCATAAACCCTACCACAGCCTTATTCTTACCTTGTTTACACTTCAACTTCTAAATTGGAAAGGCATTACAGTATAATAAAAGAGCACTGGCTTTCGACTCAGAGGATCTGGGTCAAAGACCCTTCATGTTGTACTTTGAGCAAGATACTTAACTAATCTTATTCTATTTCTTGTTTTTATAACTTTATAATCATGTACCTGTTTTACCTTCCTTATGAAGTTGACATAAGGATCAAAATGAAATAAAAATGTTACAAAATGTTTTATAAACTCTTAGTACAGTACACAGGAAGATAATAGTACAGATAATAACTTGAAAATGATACAGCATTTAAAAGTTCAACTCGCTCTTTATATTTGAAATAGAGTTTACAAGTACTAAATTTAAAGACACAACACTTTTTCATTGGCTCAAAGTATCAGTAAAATTGCCACGTATCATGAACCTTGTCCTGCTAAATAATCAGTGTATCTAATGTACACAGGCCTGATTTCTCCTTAATGTAAAACTAGGAGAAAAAAACACTGTCATATTTTCAGTGTTCTCTCTTGCATGGAAGATTCAACATGAGAAGCGTAAAAAAAGATTTAACATGAGACAGTGGTCAACTGTAACAATCCAATGAGCCAACAGCAATATTTCCCTAATCTACTTTTTTTTAAACCTATAGTAAGGAAAATAAATGTGTTGCTATGATAGTATTCTAAATTTAAGTAATTTATTTTGATGTAACAGAGGATAGGAAGTAGGAGAATGTTGAGGATTTCTAAACTTAGTAAATATGGTTCATATAAAAAGTAATGGAAGACTCTTTACTTTGAGGTCCATTCCTTCAAGATTACAAGGATTTCCAGAGAAAAATACTGCAAGGTAATGAGTGGCTGTCGCCACAGGACAATATTCTGCCTTTCTTCCCGATCCCTCCTCTTCTTTTCATTCATTGAAGAGGGGTCTGGAAAACAATAGTGCAGAAGTTAAAGCACAATTTCTAACATTTATGTCCACTCTTTCCAATCACTTTAAAAATTCATCTCACATCTGAAAGACTGCATAAAAATCTCAAACATACAAACATGATTCATACCTGGGTCGTATAAATTTAAACAGTTCTGGTACTAACCTGAGATCACCTCTTCTCTAGAGGAGGCAATCTATAAAACACAATTCTAATTACAGTGTTTGAAAACTATAACAGAAAGCCAAGGATTGTGGTTGGTCTCCATAACTTAAGCCTCAACAGAATTTCATTTGTCTATATATCTACCTACCTCCTTCCCTTTCAATCAGTGGCAGTCTTACAAGATATTCTTTTAAGTAGTTTTGGAGAGGGATGGTACAATGTACAAGTGCTTAAATACATACTGGACAAAAAGAGTTTTACCCCTGCTGCAGGCAACAGCAAGTCCTGGAGTCTTCAGAAATGAGAACTAGTCCAGACTTAGCAACACTTAGTGGCTTATCAAGGAGATGAATTACAGTAGTAGTTCTTCCTCATCTGCGGTTTAGGTACCTGTGGTCTAACGCTGTCTAAAAATACACTAAGTTTTAAACTGCATGTTGTTCTGAGTAAGGTGATAAAAACTCATGCTGTTCCACTCCATCCAGCCTAAGTTATGAATTATCCCTTTGTCTAGCTTATCCATGCTGTATACATTACTCTATTACTGGATGGGGAAAAACAGTGTCTATAGTTTTTGGTACTATCTGTAGTCTCAGGCATCTGGTGGAGGTCATAGAATGTACATACCAGAGATAAGAGGGAACTACTGCATTATAGTTGCCACTTTTTTTTTTTTTTTTTTTTTTGAGACAAAGTCTCACTTTATTGCCTAGGCTAGAGTGCTGTGACATCGTCATGACTCAAAGCAACCTAAACCTCCTGGGTTCAAGCGATCCTCCTGCCACAGCCCCCCAAGTAACAAGGACTACAGGCGCCTGCCATGATGCCCAGCTAATTTTTTCTATTTTAAGTAAAGATGGGGTCTCACTCTTGTTCAAGCTGATCTCCAGCTCCTGAGCTTAAGGGATCCTCCCCTCTTGGCCTTACAGAGTACTAGAATTATAGTTGTGAGCCATCAGGTTGGCAAACAGTTGCCACTTCTTAATCAGTGTTACCTAATAAACTGAGGCCAAAAAAGTGCTTACCATTTGTCAACTCGCTGACTTGACAGATACGAGAACCTTCTATAGAGGGTGTGCTAAAGAAATGGCACTAAAAATCTGAGCAGTTGATTTGGGAAAAACTCTATATTTCGGGAAAATGAAATGTCTAGACCAGGTCCTTCTGCCCCAATCTCAACATTATGTTTTGCAATTATTTTACTATCAGAGCACAACCTTCCACTTTTGTATATTACGCTGTTTCCCCGAAAATAAGACAGTGTCTTATTTTAAGGTGTGCTCCCAAAGATGCGCTAGGTCTTATTTTCAGGGGACGTCCTAGCTTTCCTGTAAGTAGGTCTTATTTTCGGAGGATGTCTTATTTTGGGGAAACAGGGTATTTATGTCTAGGTTGGTTTACCTTTTATGGGGGGGCATCATATCAAACTAATCATATTATAGAGTAAAGTGGTTTAGATCTCAAAATGTGGAAGCAAACTAGTTAGTTCCAAATCCTGGCTCTGCCACCTACCAGTAATACAATCTTGGGCAAGTTAGTTAACATTTCTGTGAAATGGGGATAACAATAGTACTTACTTGCAGGGTCAGTAGGTTAAGTGAGTTAATATCAATATGTATAAAGTTCTCAGAAAAGTTTGATACTTAGAAAGTGCCCAATTAATTAAGGTTAGCTATTATTGTCATCATTTATCAAAATTACACATACACTATTATAAGCCAATAATTTCATTTCTAGGAATGATTAGATATAAGGTGAAATGACTTGTACAAATTCATTCACTACAGCATTACTCACACTAGCAAAAAGACTGTCAACAATTTAAATATTACCAAGTGAGGACAAAGGAGTGATTAAAGTATGGTGCACTTATACAGTGGAATGGAATACTAAATAGTAAGTTTTTATGAACAGTGATAGCACCATCTCTAAGAAATATCAAGTAAAAAACACATGGTACCAAAGAGTAAGAATGATATGCTAACATTAATTTTATTTCAATGGAGTAAACAGTAGAGGAAGAATATATAAATGTATGTGCTTGCTGAAAGGAAAAGAAAAATAGCATACAAAATCTCCTAATAGGAACACACTCTGATATATGCAACGCCATCTCTGAATCCTGAAACTTAATGAAAGTGCAAAATTTATTGATAATCAGAGTAACCCAAAAGTCAGATCATTGCTGCAAAATGTCCTCTGTGAGGAAATAGAGATTAAAACAAACAAATGGAAACCACTGTTTCAGACAGCTTGCACAATAAAAGAGAATATCTGTGATAATAGTACCACACTAGAGTATTATTTTCAATGTGTTTGAGATGCCAAACAATTCAGAAGTTAAAAAGAAAACTAGTGCAATGAATCCCCAACAATAAAAAAAAAAAAAGAATATTAAAAAAAAAAAAAAGAAAACTAGTGGGTGGAGCCTGTGGCTCAGTCGGTAAGGCGCGGGCCCCATATACCGAGGGTGGCGGGTTCAAACCCGACCCCGGCTGAACTGCAAACCAAAAAATAGCTGGGCCTTGTGGCGGGCGCCTGTAGTCCCAGCTACTCGGGAGGCTGAGGCAAGATCGCTTCAGCCCAGGAGTTGGAGGTTGCTGTGAGCTGTGTGATGCCATGGCACTCTACCGAGGGCAATAAAGTAAGACTCTGTCTCTACAAAAAAAAAAAAAAGAAAACTAGTACAATTATCAGCAAAGAAAAACGTTTCATTTTCCTTTAAATGCACCAAGGAAAGTTCCTATTTAAATCATCCATATCAATAAAAGCCATCATTTTCAGGGTAAATGGATAAATAAGAGTCAAATATATCAAAATTTATTATCAATCCCAATTTGGTTATCAGGTAAGTTTATTCATCTCAAATTAAAACTTAGAAATAAATTTATAATAATCACATTCTAACTTTTGTAATAATCGTATATTTAAGAGTAGTGTAATGAGTAAATTTATAACCTATATTTTTGTGTGTTTGTTCTTGAGTTTTTTTGAGACAGAATCTTGGTTTCTCGCCCTCAGGAGAGTATGGTGGTATCTTAGCTCATAGCAACCTCAAACCCCTGGGCTCAAGCGATCTTCTTGCCTCAGCCTCCTGGGTAATTATACACCTTGGTAGTTACAGAGATGGGTGCTCTCTCTTGCTATGGCTGGTCTTGAACTCCTGAGCTCACTACTACACCCTGCTAGTTATAGAGATGGGTGCTCTCTCTTGCAATGGCTGGTCTTGAACTCCTGAGCTCAGGCAATGCACCTGCCTAGGCCTCCCAAAGCTAGGATTACAGCTGTGAGCCATTGCATCCGGCTTATAACCTACTTTTAAAGTTACAAAATACCATGATAAATCTGAGCACTAAGCCAAATAAAGACTTACCACATACCATTAGACAAAACACGGCTATGTGACTATGGCCAGGCTGTTTCTACAATCACTATGAAAAATTACCTATTGGCCCTGACTCTGATTTGATTTACAATGACAATATTAATAACAGATAAATAATATTTGAAAGGTATATCATTTAAATTCATAAAGCCCCTCTCTCCAAACCACCACAGTTTACCTGTGAAATTTCCATTATGTTGTTCCTTGTTCATTGCTACACGTCTCTGGTCACAGTTTTTTCCATTCTCTGCCATTTCATAGATCAGTAACTTTTGAGGAGCTAATACAACAAAATAAAACCCAGCAATAACATTATATACTTCTGCTTTGCAATTATGGCTGAATAAAACTTAATACAGGAATAACATCCTGTATTAAGGAATAACATCCTGAATAAATAACAATAATATTCCACATGAATGTAAAATGTGTTTATGCTTTTTTTCTTCTGTTACCAAGATTTGAACAAGTTACACAGAAAGTCTAATACAATCTGTAAAATATAAAAGCTGTGTACTTGTAAATCTTTTCCAAATAATTTTTTCCAGTGATTTTCCAGATTAAAATTTGGAGGCATTTTGTCCACAGACCAAGGATATCAAGTATTAGCACCTGCAAATACTGACAAATTATAAAGTCTAAAGTTATTCTAATTCATAATTTAACATCATATACATTGTCTACTCACAATTTACCCTATCATTTTTCCCTTGCTACCATTTTATCTTTCATATTCCTTTTAACATTAGAAAAAATAGATATTACCAAAGATGTTAAAAATGTTGACATATACATCTAAGGCCACAGATGAGTTTTATTTAAAAAACAGTTCTACTGAACGGAAGATAAAATCTGGGCACAGAAGACAAAAATTTTTAAATGTTTAAGATACATTAAATATATTTTTATATCATGCTTCATGACAGGTATAAATGTTTTTATTTATATCATTGAAATGCAACATATAAATTGTACTGACATAATTATTCTACACAAAAACATTAGATTGCCTATGATTGTACAATCCTTAGGTGTTAATAAATCAAATCTTTGTATTCAAAAAAACACACCACTTCAAACAAAATTAAAACTTTTATTCTTCAAAGGACATCAAGAAAGGGAAAACAACCTACAGAATGGGAGAAAATATTTGCAAATTGTATATTTCAGAAGAAGCTTATATCTACAATATATAATAAACTCTTACGATTCAATAATAAAAAGCAAATAATCAAAATTTAAAAATGGACAGAGGATCTACATAAATGTTTCTCCAAAGATATACAAATGGCTAATAAATTAGCACATGAAAAGATGTTCAACACCCTTAGCCATCAAGGAAATACAAATTAAATCACAATTAGATGCAACCTCATGCCTAGGAAGATGGCCATAATAAAAAACTCAGATATAACAAGTGTTTCTGAGGGTATGAAGAAATCCGAACCCTTATACACTGCTGGAGGGAATGTAAAATGGTTTAAACTTTGGAAAATAATCTATCAAAAGGTAAAACACTGGCTCAGTGCCCGTAGCACAGTGATAACGGCACCAGCCACAATGCACTGAAGCTGGCTCCATCCAGCTAAACAACAAATGACAACTGTAACCAAAAAATAGCTGGGCATTGTGGCGGGCACCTGTAGTCCCAGCTGAGGCAAGAGGATTGCTTAAGCCCAAGAGTTGGAAGTTGCTGTGAGCTGTGACACCACAATACTCTACTGAGGACTACAAAGTGAGACTCTGTCTCCAAAACAAAAAGGTAAAACATTGCTGCCAAGGCTCAGTAATTCATAAATGTTCACAGTAGTGTTGTTAATAGCCAAAAAGTGTATACAACCCAAATGACTATCAGCTGATGAATAGATACAGAAAATATGGTACATTCAAATCATGAAATATTACTCAGCCATGAAGAGAAATGAAGTGCTGAGAATAGATGCTACAGGTTCGATTAACTTCGAATATATTAAGTTAAGTGAAAGAAGTCATTCACTAAAGACCATATTGTGATTCCTATTTCTATGAAATGTCCAAAATAGGCATATCCATAATGACAAAAAGTAAATTAGTAGATTGACTGAAGGGAATTGGAAACTGGCTGCAAATAAGTTACAAGTTTCTTTTTGGGGTGATGAAAATATTTTAAAATCGTGGTGATGGTTGCATAGGTGTGAATACGCTAACAACCACCTGACTATACAGTTTAAATGAGTTAACTATGCGGTGTGTGAATTATGTTTGAATAAAGCTACTTAAGAAAATTCATCAGCATAAAACACCAAAACTAAATATGTTCATAGGAAAAAAATGGTATACTATTCTACAAGTTGCTTTCACTTTCTCTGTATTTAATAGCCTCACGCTTAAGAATATTCTTATGACCAAGTAGTCAAATTTTTCTACTTTGTTAGCTGATTTAGTGACAGTTCTGAATTCAAAGCCAAATGTATGAGTTGGAGAATTACAGTATTAAAAAAGAAAATTCAAGAAATAACTTTTTAAGATGCCTGTACGAATATGTTTACCTATTTTATTCCACAAGTATTAAATGAATAGCACAGCACCCTGCATGTACCAGAAATCATGTTAGATTTAAATTAGCTGATTAGAATATGATATAGTCATAGGCTAAATCTTCCTGTAGTTTCTTTATTGGTGCTATTTTATTCCTTGACTAAACTTCTAATTATAATAACTATTTCCAAAAGCATACCTTTACAAAGGAAAACAAGTGATTGAACAAAAGTATACATTGAATGACTGAAAAAAAAGTATACATTTCATCATTGCAACAGAGATTCTCCTTTTTTAGATACAATCCATTTGTAAACACCTTTGTTTTGTTGCCTTCCTTTCTCAAGGAGCACATAAACATATGGAGAAATAAGGTATAGGTTTCCATTAGCATAGATAGACTCAAGTAGATACTTGTAAGATCTAAAGTCTGAAAATCTGGATTTGCATACCAAATTTGCCACTAACTAGTTATGTGATCTTAAGTAAATGTCACGGTCTGTAGGCCTTGTCAGGATCTATAATATGAGGACAAATTATTGTCCCTTTCAAAGGATATGTGAATGAAATAGTGTGTGTGCATGCACCTGTTATCTGCGTGTATGCGGGTGTGTGTAACTATAAATGCTAACACATCAAATGGGTAAGAGGTATATGAAGCAGTAAACCTACAAACTGCCTAAACTAGAAAAACAACTTCACAGCATGTGCCTCACTGCTACCCTATCAGTGATGCCAGTGTTGCTCATTCAACACTTATTTAAAAAGTAATGGGATCTCTAATGGGCAGTGAGGAGATAAACGTGAATAAGACAAAGTCCTTGTCTTCAAGAGGATCATAGTCTGGTGTAAAAAAAAAAAAAAGTCAAATAAGTACAAGAAATCCATACGGCTATATATAATGAAATGGGGCTTTTTTTTTTTTTTTTTTAAGATCAGAGTCTCATTTTGTTGCCCTTGGTAGAGTGCCATGGCATCGTATCTCACAGCAACCTCAAACTCTTGGGCTCGAGCAATTCTCTTGCCTTAGCCTCCCAAGAAGCGGGACTACAGGCGCCCACCATCATGCCTGGCTATTTTTAGAGACAGGGTCTCAATCTTGCTCAGGCTGGTCTTGAACTCCTCAGTTCAAGCAATTCACCTACCTTGGCTTCCCAGAGTGCTAGGATTATAGACATCAGCCATTGTGCTGGGCCCTAAAATAGGTATTTTAATAAAAAATAAAACTAGATAGAGGCTAGGCGTGGTGGCTCACACCTGTAATCCTAGCACTCTGGGAGGCCAAGGTGGGTAGTCTGCCTGAGCTCAGGAGTTCAAGACCAGCCTGACCAAGAGCCAGACTCCGTCTCCACTAAAACCAGAAAAACTAGCTGGGAATGGTGGCTGGTGCCTGTAGTCCCAGCTACTAGGGAGGCTAAGGAAAGATGATTCCTCAAGCCCATGAGTTTGAGGATACTATGAGCTAAAATGATGCCACAGCAACTCTACCCAGGGCAAGAGAGTGAGACTCTGTAGAAAAAATTAAATAAAATTAGATAGAAAAACAAGGTTCAATTTAGTGGGAAGAAAACAGCCTTTAGAGTCTAAAAGAACTGGGCTTAAATCCAAGTTTCACAAGTAACTATGAATTTGGACAAGTTTGGCTTGGTGTCTGTAGCTCAGCAGCTAGGGCGCCAGCCACATACATCACAGTTTGCGGGTTCGAACCCAGCCTGGGGTCAAACAACAATGACAACTATAGCTAAAAACAGCCGGGCATTGTGGCAGGTGCCTGTAGACCAGCTAGTTGGGAGGCTGAGGCAAGAGAATCGCTTAAGCTCAAGAGTTAAGAGTTGGAGGTTGCTGTGAGCTGTGAAACCACAGCATTCTACTGAGGGTGACATAGTGAGACTCCGTCTAAAAAAACAAAACTTTGGGAAAGTTTGTAAATTTCTCTAAAGATCAGTATAATTTATGAAATAGGTAAAGCATGAAACACAAAGAGTTATTATGAGGATCAAATGAGGTAAAGTATATAAAATATTAATGCGTTGACTCATCTTTCAGGTGAATTCAATATATATGTAGATAAAGACGATGGTGAGGAAGAAAGTACTATGGGAATTCAGAGGACAATACATTCAGAAGAGTTCACAGAAGCTCAAAGTTTGATTTTGCAAACTTAAGCTATGCTTTTGCAAAGATGTAGTTAAAAGATAATGCAGCCCAAGCAATTATAAAAAAAGATGAAGTCATTTTGTGAAAATATGTTAAGGCCAGAGCATCACAAAATGTTTATGAAATGGAAATCTATTCCAGAACCCTGAATTTTATTAATAAAAAAATCAACTTAGGATATTTGAAATGGAACAATATAAAAGAGTTAAAGAATTTCTATCTGCCAATTAACTAGTGGTTATACTTAGGTTCTGCAAATATTTAAAACTACGTGGGCTCAAATAGTTTGAACCATTTCAAAGAAAGTTCATTCACCTACATCATAAGTAAAATATAATTAATCTGTGGTGAAAAGATACACAGGACACAAAATGGCTTGTATTAAGAAGAAAATATTCTAAAATTTTTCCCCCTGCAAAACATTCATAATTGAACTCATTTACTCCTTCCTATTGAGCCATCATCAAGAGATAAAAGAGTTTTATACAGAATAACATGGGACCATTTGAGTTTATACTTGTAACGATGGTATTGCATAATTATTTAAAGGTTTTGTTTTTAAGATATTGCAACAGAAATTTTCATTTGAGCAAATAATGTGTTCTTACACAATGCGCTTAAGAAGAACAGTTTCAAAAATTCTCTCCAGAAAATAAAAATAATAGTGTGAAATTTTATTATGTAAGAACAAAGTTATCTATTTGTCATCAGTTTATTTCTTCATACACAAAATAAATGGGCAATTTGAAAAGCAACTTTTCAAAACTTTTGCCATTCCCAAAAGAAAGAACTATATCATAAAATTAAACAAGCAAAGAAAAATTAGAATTAAGGCAATAACATGTGCAAACCAAGCACATAACCCTGACACAGTCCTTAGTAAAAAGCTTTTTTCAGTTAGGTGATGGCTGATACTGCTGCATGCAGGTCAGTCACTGCTTTGAATAGCTTCATTCATGTGAGAAAAAAAAAAAAAAAAAAAAAGAAAAGAAAAAAAACATCCTTCCTACTAGCCCACAATGGCCAAAAGAAGCCGTAGGTAATCTCTGCTTGTGTGGCTTGAAATCATTGTGCCCAGAGTCTTCTGATACATCTGAGTAAACATCTGTTTTATCTGCACAACATCAATCTCACTTCAAGTGACCACAATCCTGATCAGGGTGGAGTCATCTGTGGCAGCACCTTTCATGGAATAGTAGAGCCTCTCAGCAAAGAAAGCAGGGCAGTTCAGGGCACACTGCAAGCTGGCCTTCAAACCACTCTCAACATATCCGGAAAATTCACGGCCCACACTGCTTAACAAATCTCGGTTAGCCATTCTAGAATAAGCCTCCATGGTAGCTTTCAGCTGAGGAAAGCTTCTTGTGGCAAGGATCATGTTAAAGCAAGATTCATCTGTCCCTAGTCTTCCTTCACCATCTTGATAGAGTTGCTGAGCATTCCTGAGCCATATGGTGGTTTACACTCTGGTTCTCATCACGGTTTCCCTGGCACATAGATACAAGTAAATCAAAATGCCCTGATGTATCTGACCTAATGTCTTTTTCAAGGTCTCGTCCAAACTCTGATTGATAACATCTGACGATTTCTTGGATTTCCCGATTTGTTCTTGTGCACAAAATCTCAATCTATACATGTTCCTGAGTTCCTGCTCCCAGCATTGCGTTCCGTAAACTCCAGGCATCATAATATGTAGATGGCATGAACAGGAAGTCTTCCATATTTCCACTTAACTCTGATTTGAGATCTTTCATTAAATCCTTGCCATACATGATCTTAAAAGCTGCTTTAATTTTTTGCCTCTGATCACTGGAACGGTTGGCCACAACATCCACAACTGCTTGCTCGTCTGTCCCAAAACCATTCATTGCTCTACGGAGAATTTCTGCATCTCTCATAGCACCAAACTCGGCAGCTGGTCTGACTGTTCCTTGAGTGCCCTGAGTCATCGCAGCAGGCTGACTAGGGTAAGGAGCTTGTCCTCCAGGAAAGCCATCAGGTAGTAGAACCTGTGTTGGACCACCACCATAAGACTGTGAAGGTGGCTGTGGATAGCTAGAAAAGCCTGCTCCACCTGGAGGGACTCCAAATCCTTGGCCTGGAGGAACTCCAGGATAGGATAGTGCTCCCCCTGGCTGTGGGGCACCAGGATAGCCTCCAGGGGCTGGATAACCTCCAGGTGCAGGTTAGCCTCCAGCTCCTGGGTAGACACTATTTGGCATTTGTGGGTAAGCACCTCCTCCCATTGGAGGAAAGCCACTAGGATAAGGATACTGGCCTGGAGAGGGAAAAGATGACTCCTGACCTGCAGGAGGATATCCAGGGAAAGGTGGGTAGCCTGTAGGAGGATAGCCTGGGTATGACATTCTGACCCCTGGAGCAGCCGAACCACTGGAGTTCTAAACAGTTCAGCTTATAAAGCATCAAAACCTTTTTTTTGTGCTGAGAGGCCAATGCAGGTGGATTGCTTAAGCTCAGGAGTTTAAGACCAGCGTGAGCAAAAGGGAGACCCATCTTTACCAAAAATAGAAAAAGCTAGGCTCACACCTATAATCTAGCACTCTGTGGCTAGTACAAAGTGGCTCACACCTGTAATCTAGCACTCTGTGAGGCCGAGCAGCCGGACTGCCTGAGGTCAGGAGTTCCATACCAGCCAGAGCCACTCAGGAGGTTGAGGCAAGAGAATCGCTTAAATCCAGGAGTCTGAGGTTGCTGTGAGCTATGCCACCACAGTACTCTACTGAGGGCAACAAAATAAGACTGTCTCAAAACAAACAAACAAACAAAAAAAATGAAAACAAGAAAAAAACTAGTCAAGCTTGGTGGTGCACACCTGTAGTCCCAGCTACTTGGGAGGCTAAGGCAAGAGAATTGCTTGAGCCCACGAGTTTGAGGTTGCTATAAGCTATGATGATTTCACAGTACTTTACCCAAGGTGACAGAAGGCGATTGAATCTCAAAAGAAAAGCCTTGTTTGTTTTTTAAAATTTCGACCATTTAGAATGGCTACAAATATCCTAAGAATAAAATCAAAATAAAAGAACCACTGGGGTTCTAAATAGTTAAGTTTATAAAAGCATCAAAAGTTTTCTACATTTTAACCGTTTTCTAAAGGATTTTACATTATTCCTTGCCTTTTAAAATTCCCTTGAAAATACTCTCAATTTCTTTGCTTCCTCTTTCCCCAGTACTGCAAAACCGCAAAGCCACTGGAACCACCTACATTCTTATGTTCTACCTGAGCAGCCAAACAACTGGAGAAAAGCCACACAACTGCTCGATCACTTTAAATTCACTTACTCATTTCATAAACAATTTATCAAGAGTCCATCATGTGCCAGGTACTGAGATGCCAATCTCAAACTGATGATTCAATAAATATTTTTATACTCTTGTATCTATTTCATACCTTGTTCTCTCTCTTCAAGCTTCCTACCCTACATTCGCCTTTGTTATTCCCAGCCATGGGCTTTGTGTCTTTAAAAAAAAAAAAAAATCACAAAAGCAGAGAGAATTCCCCTGCCTACTACTACACCTACTGAAATATTTACATCTTCAGCCATGTTAGCATTCCTTCTCTTTTTACAAGTAGGGTAGTGTCCTCTACCTATCACCCTCTCTCACTTTCTCAGGGACTTTGCCCCTTCAGTTCTCCCTCTCTCTGTAATCACTCTTTCCTCCTTTATTCTCACCAGCAGATAAGCACTATTCAATATT
The DNA here is from genome assembly GCF_027406575.1 of Nycticebus coucang. Classification (NCBI taxonomy): domain Eukaryota; kingdom Metazoa; phylum Chordata; class Mammalia; order Primates; family Lorisidae; genus Nycticebus; species Nycticebus coucang. The sequence goes on from NC_069797.1 coordinate 42,592,321, forward strand.
TCCCATTTCTCAGTCCTCCTTCACACACAAAATTCTCCAAAGAGTCGCCTACATACACACTCCACTTCCTCATCACCAAATCTATGCTCCAATCCACTGCAATACAACTTCTGTCCTAACGAATCAAAAGAAACTGTTTTTGTAAAGATTACCAATGACCTTTATGTTGCCAAAGCCAAAGGATGCATCTTACTGAATCCCTTAGCTTCACCTCACACAAGTATCCACACCCTCTTTCTTGAAATACTTTCTCCTATTTTTCTTTCTATTTCTCTGGTCATTCCACAGACAGCTCCTCCTGCTCTACTTCCTGAGTTCTTCAAAGCCTGATCCTAGGTTCCTTTTGGTGTTCTCTTTATACTCTCTCCCTAATGCTGTCACCTATTTACTGAGTCTTAAATACCCTCTACATACGGACAATTCTCTTTCTTTCAAAAGCACAACGATGTTCCACATGACAGTACTTTATGAATACTCTGCAAAAATAATCAAAATCACAGAAGGGAACTTGAACAGTATTAAAGCCCATCCTATAAATCACAGATAAATATCCCAGAGGTACAGTGACTCGTATAATGTCACAGAACAAATTAGTGACAAATTTGGAGGCAAGACCTAGATATAGGGTGATCTTAGGGTATGATGACCTATTAGGAAAATACTTCCACCCCATGAAACCAAATTGAGGATTATTTTTCAAAAAATTCTGAAAGGACAAGCTCACTGGGCTCGTTGGCTTACGCCTATAATCCTAGCACTCTGGGAGGCCAAGGCCAGTGGATTGCCTGAGCTCAGAAGTTGGAGACCAGCCTCAGCCAGAGTGAGACCTCGTCTCTAAAAATAGCCAGGTATTGTGGCAGGTGCCTGTAGTCCCAGTTACTTTGGAGGCTGAGGCAAGAGGATCGCTTAAACCCAAGAGTTTGAGGTTGCCATGAGCTGTGACATGACAGCACTCTACAGAGGACAATAAACTGAAATTTTGTCTCAAAAAAAGAAAAAAACACGAAAGGGACAAGCTCAATCTACAAAAGTAAACTAGTGTAAAAGCTAGTTAATAAACGTGATTTAAGAATTGAAGACTGAAATCTCATTAAGTTGAAAATTATTTAATCTGGGAGATATTATTAGGTTGTCCTTAAAACCATAAAATTATTAACTATACTGCCTGACTAAAAAACAGAATAAAGTGACTGGTTTTATAAGCAAGGATCAGCAAGACAAAAACAATAAATACTGTAGAACCTCTGTAAATTGACTGATGTAACAAACTGGTCAACATATGGAGGTGATACTAATATATATATGTGGTACATGTCTGGTCTATGAAAATTAGGTCAACTTGAGGTGGTCAATGTAGGGAGGTGGTTTACTGTGGAGGTTCTACTGTATATCTCTAGCACACTACACCAGAAGTTATTAGATTTATAAATCTCACGCCTACTGGGGCACACAGCATCATAATTATCAAGGACTTTGATTATCCTGCCAATATGGCTTCTCATGTGGACTGGTTTATAAGGAGAGAATATGCTTCTAACAGACTGTTGCCCACCAAAATTCACAGGGTGAAGCCCTAACCTCCTTATTTGTTAGGTTAAATGAAGTCATGTAAGGTTGACTCATGTCCTTAAAGAAGAGACACTAGAGAACTTTCTTTTTTGCCTGTGCACATAGCAAAGTCTATGAAAAAACATAGGGGTCTGTAAGTAAGAGAGGCCTCACCAGAATCCACCTATGCTGACGCCTTGATCTTGAACTTCCAAACTCCAAAACCGTAAGACAATAAATTTCTGTTGTTTAAGCCACCCAGGCTATGGTATTCTGTTATGGTAGCCATAGCAGACTAATACAAACAAGACTAGTACAATTAATAGGACTCAGATGCTATAAGATAGTAATATTTTTCTTCATAGTATTAGAAAACTGCTATTATGGGTTTATCAATTTGGTTAGAAAAATTCTACATCCTGGAGTACATTCAGCTATACATTATCTAATTCAAATTTCTAAACTATAAAACTGAGGATCAGACCCTGAAATGTGATATCTCTACCAAGTTCCAGAAGCCCTGAAAGGATTTAACTGCATGGCCAGCCTATCCTTTTTCCTCATGTACTTTATCAGGTCTTCAAATTTCAACTACTTAATGTACTATCAACATACCTTGTTAATTTTACTCATTATCATATTCATAATTATAAAACAACCCATTTAAAGGGAAATAGGAGAACTTGGTGCCTGAAAGCTGTCAATATATCCTGATTGATTGATAGAGGTCATATGAGGACAAGACACAGCTGGACTATGTATTTTACCTGTATTCCACATACCAGGACTAAACCCACTCACCCTATTCTAATTCTGTTCTTCCCAGCTCAAAGTAGTTTTACTTTTTATAGCTAAAAAACTACTACCAGGGGTTGGGCGCAGTGGCTCACACCTGTAACGTCTGTAATCCTAGCACTCTAGGAGGCCAAGGCAAGTGAATTGCTTGAGCTCACGAGTTCAAGATCAGCTTGAGCAAAAGTGAGACCCCGTCTCTACTAAAAATAGAAAAATTGAAGCAAGAGTCACTTGAGCCCAAGAGATGGAGGTTGCTGAGAGCTATGATGCCATGGTGCTCTACCCAAGGACAGCTTGAGATGCTCTCTCAAAAAAAAACAAAAACAAAAACCTACTACCACCATCACTTACTAGTTATGTGACTTTAAATTAAATAATTTTTCTTCATTTCAGCATATTTACATAGCATTCCCATCCCTATGGGATGTTTTTGTTTTGCCTTAGGGAAGGGAATCTCAGTAATTTAGCTTCTTTACTTTAGTCCCCACATAGTGACTGGCACATAGCAGGCACTTAATATTAATTTCTGCATGTCCTTTTCATGAATGTCACAATTTTCCAAAGTAATCACAGTGAGTACCACCCCAAGTACTCACTAACAGGTACTTGCTTTTCATATTTCTACATAACTGGTTTCCACAGCCTACATAACAGAAGCATCTACAGAATCAGAATAAGATTAGTTTGTGTTAAGATAACAAAAATTAATTATTTTTCATCAATGTAAATATTTCAAAATGTACTACAAAGAAATGTGTCAAAAATTATTATGGAATAAACGGGCTCTAGTATACATAGCTAGGATCAGATGAAATCATCATTTTTAAGGATAGCCACTTTTCACAATTCAATGTGTAAGTAGTATTAATTTTGGAAATCTGTGATGAAACAGTGTCAGTAAGATTCCTGATGTGGGAGTAAATATGAAGTATTCTTAGCCTGTTTAAAAGATTGAAATGTCTTTAAATAGGAATCTAACACAAATTCTTGTTTTCTTTTTTGGAGACAGAGTCTCACTTATTAACCCTTGGTAGAGTGCCATGGTGTGACAGCTCACAGCAACCTTCAAATCCTTGGGCTTAGGTGATTCTCCTGCCTCAGCCTCCCAAAGCGGCGACTACAGGTGCCCGCCACAACGCCCGGCTACTTTTTCTATTGCAGTTTGGCCAGGGCTGGGTTTGAATCCATCACCCTCAGTACATGGGGCTGGTGCCTTACCCGCTGAGTCACAGGTGCCGCCCACAGATTCTTTTTTTTTTTAAATTTCAGATTAGGCCCAGCGCCTGTAGCTCAGTGAGTAGGGTGCTGGGCCACATACACGGAAGCTGGCAGGTTTGAGCCGTGCCCAGGCCTGCTAAACAACAATGACAACTGTAACCAAAAAATAGCCAGGCGTTGTGGTGGGTGCCTGTAGTCCCAGCTACTTGGGAGAGTAAGGCAAGAGAATCACTTAAGCCCAAGAGTTGGAGGTCGCAGTGAGCTATGATGCCACAGCACTCTACTGAGGGTGACATAGTGAGACTCTGTCTCAAAAAACAAACAAAAAATTTCAGAATAAGAGGATACAAATGTTTATGTTACATTGTTTTCATCTCTAAGGTAAAGTTCAACTAACAAATTCTTGACATTCAATGGAGCCTACTTTGTACTGAGTGCATATATGTTAAGTTAGTTTTATTTGTCAGAATGACATTTTTGAATTAAATTTTATAGGCCTGGGGGTGGGGTGAGAAAACAAAAGAACAGAAGCATAACTCAAACATCAAATAATACTTTTCACTGTGCATACTTATCTAGATACAAGAAATGTGTTAAACAACTATAACTAACAGATTTCATTTATTATTTTTTGAGACAGAGTCTCACTATGTCACTGTTGGTAGAGTGCCTTGGTGTCACACACAGCTCACAGCAACTTCCAACTCTTGGGCTTAAGCGATTCTCTTGTCTCAGCCTCCTAAGTAGTTGGGATTACAGGCCCCATCACAACACCCGGCTATTTTTTGGTTGCAGTTGTCATTGTTTAGCAGGCCTGGGCCTGGCTCAAACCTGCCAGCTTTGATATATGTGGCTGGCGCCCTACTCAAGCTATGGGCGCGGAGCCAACTAGCAGATTTTTAATGCAGTTAAAGAGTTTAAAATAAAAAGTTGATATTAAAATACATGGGGTTTTTTTTGGTCTGTTTATGGCAAAAGAACTTGGAAAACTGCAAAAATCAGCTCACAAAGGTTCTTTGTAGGCTGTACATCCAGTGCGAAGGTTATAATACTCCATTCATTTTAAATATTAGTCACACTTACAATGAAAAAACAATGTGAAAGTAAACTACTGAATTGTTCCTTAAAGCAAAATAAAAAACATTCCTGAGTAACTCTAAGAGTTATTTGAAAAGTTAACAAGTTGAAAAGAAAGTAAAAGTAAGGAAGCCACTGCTTTTCATTTTCTTGGCAATGTTATTCCAAAATGAAATGAACATACTTCCTTTCTTTAAGAAAATCCTTCATCTAAATGAATTCTGCTTTCTCACAAAAATATTAAGTCAGTTTTCTCAGTAAAACACATTATTCTTCATATAACTCTTTTTTTTTATTGTTGGGGATTCATTGAGTCTTCATATAACTCTTACAAAGATTAATTTAAATGTCACAACTTTCAGTAAATTTGTTTCTAGAAGTGTCCATCTGTAATTGAATTAGTGTAATCAGTTACGGACTACTCAAAAAGCTATTGATTTCCCTAGAACTATGAAGATAAAAAAACTGCAACTTACTCTGATAAACTGAATAAATAATCTTAGTGAGTAATGTATCTTGGCCAATGAGGCTTTGACAAAGTTTTCCACTTGTACAGGGGTATAAAACCAAAGATAATTCAAAAACAATGCACAATATCAGAGAGACTATCAGATCATCTGACTGACTCTGTGAGTCAGATAACAGTATCTGTGTTCTCTGAAAATTAACTATGATTTGAATGGGAATATATTAAAAAAAATCCTCAAATCTTTGTGAACTAAGTCTTGGGGAATTACGCAAATCCAAACCCCAAATTAGAATGTAAATTAAAAGCACCCAAAATCTCCCAATAATGGGTTAGCAGGTTACAAGAGTAGATACTACTGAAGTGTCTCAACTTAATTCAGTGACACATGAAATAAATTCAACTCCTCTCAGTTTTCTAATTGTTGAAAGAGGCTTCAGATCTATTCTTTGATTAGATAACATTTTAAGTGAAAATCCAAAAAAAAAAAAGACACGACCTGGAACACATTTGAGGGCCTCCCTTTTTGAAAGTCTGATAGGTTTGGAAAAGCTTTCTTTACCCCTCAATATGCAAAAATATCATTATATGCTCCTTCTTGTTAAAACATTTTATTTTCATGAAGAAAATGTACAACTTATAAAATTACAGCTTAAAAAAAAACAAAAACTACCATTTCTCATTTTCTCTTAATCCACTTCAAAATGTCCATGCAGTTTTTCATAATCAATGCAGTCTTAGCAGAACATTTTCACCCCCCCAGAAAAAAAATGCAGGAGTAAGAGAAAGATAAAGAATTAAGATAGTGTGGGGGCGGCACCTGTGGCTCAGCGGGTAGGGCGCCAGTCCCATATGCCGGAGGTGGCGGGTTCAAACCCAGCCCCGGCCAAATTTAAAAAAAAAAAAAAAAGAATTAAGATAGTGAAAGGAATATCAGACTAGAATTGAGAAATTTAGTTAGCTGTGAGACCTTAGAAATGTCATTTCACATCCCTCATGCTCTCTTTCCTCATTCAATTGTTAGGCACAAGGTAAATGACTGTCATAATTTCCTTTCTAGTCTAACAGTAAAAAAAATTCCAGATTGGGTGTGGTAGTTCACACTGTAATCCTAGCACTTTGTCAGACTGAGGCAGGGGGATCACTTGAGCCCAGGACTTTGAGGTTCTGTAAGCCAGGCTGATGCTATGGCACTCTAGCCCAGGAAACAGAATGAGAATCTGTCTCCTCGCCATCCCCACCCTACCAACAGTCCTTCTATTGCAAGGGTATGATTTTGAATTTATGTAATAAACTATAGTGATCTTTAAACAATAAACCACTTCTGCATAGTGATTTATAGATTAACAAGATGCTAACATGCCTCTGTAAGGAACAGGGTTTCTTCTGAGACAGACTATCACTCTGTCACCTAGACTAATCTGCCTTGGCATAAGTCTAGCTCACAGCAACCTCAAACTCCCAGGTTCAAGAAATTCTCCTGCTCTAGTCCAAGTAGCTAGACTATAGGCACCTACCACAACACCAGGCTAATTTTTCTATTTTCAGTACAGACAGGGTCTTGCTCAGGCTGCTCTCGAACTCCTGACCTCAAACTATCCTCCTGCCCTAGCTTTGCCAGAGTGCTGGGATTACAGGCATGAGCCACCATGCTCAGCTTGGGGGACAGTTATTTATATCCTGGCTTTTTACAAATGAGAAAGAAAGCACTCAAAAGGTCCCAAATAACAATTCACAGCATATAAACATCAAAGCAGGAGTTCAACCTCACTTTTCCAACTTCAAATCCATTAGTTCTTCTACCATACAAAACAGTCTGGTGACAGTATTTTTGACTATCACCAAGGACTCCAGAGGCACAAAAACTGAGGAAAAAAAAAAAAAAGACCAATACCCCCAAAGGTTTTAGCTTGTCCTAGCACTTTCAAATGTTCTCCATTATTAGAATTAACACAACACTCATTCCCATTGATTCTCACTACTTAAACTATAAGATGAATATGAAACTCACATGATTTTATCTTTGCCTCATTTGGTCATTTCTTTCTGGGTTATTACTGTTTGTGTATTTCTCTGACAAAATTTAAAGTTGGATTGCTTAATGGGGCTTTTCTACTGCCCCTAAATACCTAGGGAATACAAGCTAGACTTTAATAAGAAAATAAGTTAAATCATAGAATATTTTCAATAACTCAAGTCTGTGCTTCATATTATTTTATCAATTTGATCCAGTCAATTCTAAATTTAAGATCTATGGCTTGGCGCCTGTGGCTCAAGCGGCTAAGGCGCCAGCCACATACACCTGAGCTGGTAGGTTCAAATCCAGCCCGGGCTCGCCAAACAATGACAGCTGCAACCAAAAAATAGCCGGGCGTTGTGGTGGGCGCCTGTAGTCCCAGCTACTTGGGAGGCGGAGACAGGAGACTCGCTTGAGCCCAGGAGTTTGAGGTTGCTGTGAGCTACGATGCCACAGCACTCTACCCAGGGCAACAGCTTGAGGCTCTGTCTCAAAAAAAAAAAAAAAAGTATATTTAAGATCTATGAAACAGAATGTTTTTGTTAACCACTATTTGGAAAAATATTGACCTGCTACATGTTTTCCATGTATTATTATAAAATGGTAGTAATGGCTGGGTACAGTGGCTCATGCCTGTAATCAAGCATTCTGGGAGGCAGAGGCGGGAGGATTGCTTGAGGTCAGGAGTTTGAGACCAGCCTAAGTGAGATCCCATCTCTACAAAAACCCAAAAAATTAGTCAGACATACTGGCTCTTGTCTGTAGTCATAGCTATTTGGGAAGCTAAGACAGGATGGTTGCATGGGCCCGGGAGTTTGAGGTTATAGTGAGCTATCATGATGCCAATGCACTCAGTTAGTGTGATACTGAGACTGTCTCAAACAATAATAATAATAAAAATAAATACTATAGCACTCACCGCTGCCTGCCAGACCGCCCCTCCCTTGCCTCTTCCTACTGCCACAGAGCTGGAGCGCTAGCCGCCACTGAGCCGCAGCCACGGGCACTATGGCCTGCAGAGTTGACACAATTTGGAAGGTATTTTTGCTGCTGCTCCTGAAGCTCTGACATCACCCAGTAAAATAGGAAATATTTCAGGGATCGGGCAGTTTGTGTTCGTCCCTTTGGCTCTACCTTCCCATTTGCTTCTATGTCCAAACCTCTTTAAGAAGATGAATGGGGCGGCGCCTGTGGCTCAAGGAGTAGGGCGCCGGTCCCATATGCCGGAGGTGGCGGGTTCAAACCCAGCCCCGGCCAAAAAACCAAAAAAAAAAGAAGATGAATGAACAGGATGAGTTAGAATCCTTTGGTGTATCATATTGATTTTTTTTTTTTTGCAGTTTTTTTTTTGGCTGGGGCCAGGTTTGAACCCACCACCTCCGCTATATGGGGCAGGCACCCTACTCCTTTGAGCCATAGGCACCGCCCCATAAATTAATTTTTAAAACCTGACAAATATGATTGGACTATTTGCACAGCTTCTGGAGTTACAGTGAATGATGAAGTCATCAAAGTTTTTAATGATATGAAAAGTAAAGAAATCTTCTACACAAGAGGAGATAGAAAAAGGAAGAAAACAGTTCTCTTCTGCTTAAGTGATGACAAAAGACAAATAATTGTACAGGAAGCAAAGCAGATATTGGTGAGTGACATTGGTGATACTGTAGAGGACCCCTACACACCTTTTGTGAAGTTGCTACCTCTGAGTGATTGCCAATATGCTTCGTACGATGCCACATATGAAACAAAAGAGTCTAAGAAAGAAGACCTAGTATTTATTTTCTGGGCTCCGGAAAGTGCACCTTTAAAAAGGAAGATGATTTATGCTAGCTCTAAAGATGCCATTAAAAAGAAATTTTCAGGTATTAAACATGAGTGGCAAGTAAATGGCTTGGATGATATTAAGGACCATTTGACGCTTGGAGAGAAATTGGGAAGCAATGTAGTAGTTTCACTTGAAGGAAAACCATTATAAAATGCCAGTCAAGTGCCACCTAGATCTTAAGGAGCTTCTATTTCTCCAGCTCAGTCCTTGGAATAGTATTAGGTCTAGTTTTTTTGTTTTATTCCCCTTTCCACTGGGCCCTTCCAACACAATGAATGAAGGAGTTATCATTCATTTACACAACCTATCAGTGATTGCCATGAGACTGTTTAATATTGTTACTTTTATGTAGAACCTAAGGAATGCCTTCCTGTCATATTTTAGCAAAAATAACTGGTTACATGCCTCCCTTGTAGCAAGCACTACAATGAATGTGTTTGTCAGTGTTTGTCAATGTGAATAGCTTAGAATACTGCTAAGAGTAAGCTAATTGAATGCCTTGAAAGTATTATCCATCAGTCAGATGGTAAACTTTTTTCAGTATAATTTGAAGTTGCACCTGATTGCAATCTGTGAGGCTCAAGCATTCAAACACCTCACCTGCCTTGGCAGGCCTATTTTTGTGACACGGCAACACAGATATAACACTGCATTAAAAGCACTTTTTTTTTGAGACATGTTTAATCTCCCAAAAGGAATGCCAATTAAGTTTCCGTTAACTTTCAATTTATCCTAGTACCTCAGTGTTCATTCCTGTTACCTGCATATCTTTTTTTTTTTTTTGAGACAGAGCCTCAAGCTGTCACCGTGGGTAGAGTGCCATAGCATCACAGCTCACAGCAACCTCCGACTCCTGGGCTCAAGCGAGTCTCCTGTCTCTGCCTCCCAAGTAGCTGGGACTACAGGCGCCCTCCACAAAGCTCGGCTATTTTTTGGTTGCAGCCGTCCTTGTTGTTTGGCGGGCCCAGGCTGGCTTCGAACCCGCCAGCTCAGGTGTATGTGGCTGGTGCCTTAGCTGCTTGAGCCACAGGCGCAAGCCACCTACATATCTTAGAGAAATAACTATTATCAGCTGGGCATGGGCATTATCACCTGTAATCCTAGCACTCTGTGAGGCGAAGGTAGGTGGACTGCCCTGAGCTCAGAGGTTCAAGACCAGCCTGAGCCAGAGTGAGACCCCGTCTCTACCGAAAAAAAAAAAAAAAAAGCCGGGGGTTGTGGCAGGTGCCTATGGTTCCAGTTGCTTGGGAGGCTGAGGCAAGAAAATCACTTAAGCCCAAGAGTTGGAGGTTGCTGTGAGCTATGATGCCACAGTACTCTATTGAGGGCCACAAAGTGAGACTCTGTCTCAATAATAAAAAAATAAAGAAAGAAATAGCTGTTATTAATGCCTTTTTGTTTTCTGTTGAGTGTACACTACAGAATAAGTGTAGGAGTTTTATGTTTACCAGGTGAATCCTGCAACACTAAAGATACTTTGAATATCAGTCATGATGGCAATTCCTGTATACAAGAGCCTTAAATGGAACATTGTTTTAAGATTAAACTCCTCACCCTCATAAAAATGGCCACGTTGCAATAAAAATTGTGGCATATTATAAAAATAAATAAATAAATAAATAATATAAAATAAAACTTTTCCTTTTGAAACATATTGTTAACAAAGCAAAAAGGTAAGCCACAGAATGAGAGAAAATATTTTCAGTACATACATGTGACAAAGTACTTATACCAAGATAAATATGAAGGCAATCTTGTATTAGTACAGAGACAAACAAACTGACCAAGGTAAGATTCTTGTGTATTTGGAACTGTTAGGACAGAAATGGCAAGATAGATCACTGGGGAAAGGACACAGTATTTGATAAAAATGAATTGAAAAAGTGATTATTAAAGTAAGACAAGATAATTTGGATTCCCTATGAAAGCAGGTAGTGAAAACAAGACGGAGAAAGTCAGGCCAGGGCCAACATGACATAGCTGGTCTGATTTGTTCAGGTCCTAAGTGACCTTTACCTCCAGTCTCCCATTCTTGTTTTGTAAATTTAGCTCCCACCCTAAAGATGCCTATCTTGAGTAGTTTAGTTGGACTGGTTTAGGAGATTAAGAATTGGAATGTTGGGCGGCGCCTGTGGCTCAGTGAGTAGGGTGCCAGCCCCATATGCCAAGGGTGGCGGGTTCAAACCCAGCCCCGGCCAAACTGCAACAAAAAAATAGCCGGGCGTTGTGGCGGGCGCCTGTAGTCCCAGCTGCTCTGGAGGCTGAGGCAAGAGAATCACGTAAGCCCAAGAGTTAGAGGTTGCTGTGAGCCGTGTGACGCCAGGGCACTCTACCTGAGGGCGGTACAGTGACACTCTGTCTCTACAAAAAAAAAAGAATTGGAATGTTGAAATAAGTCACTGAGTTACGCTAATTATTATTTAAAATAAGTGTTAACGTGGTCTTTGCTTTGAACTTTCATGCATAAAACTGTGATTTTTTTTTTTTTTTGGTAGAGACAGAGTCTCACCTGATCGCCCTCGGTAGAGTGCCGTGGTGTCACACAGCTCACAGCAACCTCCAACTCCTGGGCTTAGAGGATTCTTTTGCCTCAGCCTCCCAAGTAGCTGGGACTATAGGCACCCGCCACAATGCCTGGCTATTTTTTGTTGTAGTTTGGCCAGGGCCGGGTTTGAACCCGCCACCCTCAGTATATGGGGCTGGCGCCCTACCCACTGAGCCACAGGTGCCGCCCCAAAACTGTGATTTTGGAAATAGAAGAAAGGAAAAGTCTTAGGCTACTCTCATTGTTCTCTGGAATCACTGGCCTTCTGACAAATAAAATTTGGTGAACCTATCCCCGGCTCTGCATATTGGCTGACAGTGACAGACAGCTGGACCCTCTTTGTCCAGTAACACCTACACTGAATCATGTACAGAGTTCAATTCCAAATGGATTAAGAATTGAAAACTCAAAAAGCAATACTTTTGGAAGAAAACAAATACTTTTCTGTCTTGGGATAGAGAAGGATTTGTTAAGATGCACAAAAGAGTTATCCAGAAATCAAAAGACTAATAAACTATAAAACAATTAAGTTGAAAATTTAAATCCAGGCCAGGTGCAGTGGCTCACACCTGTAATCCCAACACTCTGGGAGGACAAAGTGGGTGGACTGCCTGAGCTCAGCAGTTCAAGAGCACCTTGAGATAGAGGGAGACCTCATCTCTACTACAGATAGAGGAAAAAATAAAAACTAGCCGGTGTTGTGGTGGGGCGCCTGTAATGCCAGCTACTCAGGAGATTGAAGTAAGAGAATCGCTTGAGCCCAAGAGTTTGAGGTTGCTGTCAGATATGATGCCATGGCACTCAACCCCAGGGTGACTGAGTGAGACCCTGCCTTAAAAAAGAAAAAAAATTAAATCTATCATGAGTGTATTAAGAATGTAGAAAGACCAGAGAAACAAACAACTGATAATAGACTAATAGGCGGATTACACTAAGTATCAATAATATTAAGAAAAAGACAATGCTTGGGGCCTTGGTGTGTGTCACACTTTATGGGGGCAAGACACAATTGCAAGAGGGACTTTACCTAACAATTGCAATCAGTGTAACCTGGCTTATTGTACCCTCAATGAATCCCCACAATAAAAAAAAGAAAAAGAAAAAGAAAAAGACAATGCTATAAAACTAAAATAGGCAGGCTCAGTGCCTGTAGCTCAAGCGGCTAAAGCACCAGCCACATACACTGGAGCTGGCGGGTTTGAATCCAGCCTAGGCCAGCTAAAACGACGACAACTACAACCAAAAAATAGCCGGGCGCTGTGGCGGGCGCCTGTAGTCCCAGCTACTTGGGAGGATGAGGCAAGAGAATTGCTTGAGCCCCAGAGTTGGAGGTTGCTGTGAGCTGTGACGCCATAGTACTCTATCCAGGACGACAGCTTGAGGCTCTGTTTCAAAAAAAAAAAAAAAACTAAAATAGGCAAATGACACAAAGAGGAATTTCATAGCAGAGAAAATACGTACGGACAATAAAGATATCTACTTACCCTCACTGACAACCAAAAAATATGAATAAAAATCACAATGAGAGATCATTTGTTATCAATTAGCTTTTGTTGTATAACAACTTAACCTCAAAGCTTAGTGACTTAAAAAGTAATTTAATATTTTTCTGGGGGTAGGTGAGGCAGTTCTGGTCTGGGTTAGTCTGGCTCTTGAAACAGGCAGGCCTCACCCAGGATTGATCGGCATGGTCATCAATCTCCAACAGATTACTGTGTGCCTTTTTCACATGGTGGGCTCAGGGTTCCAAAGAGCAGTAAGAAAGGACAAGCCCCACCATGTAAGTGCTTTTCAAACTTGTGTTTGTGTCATACTTGCCTATGTACCACTGGTCAAAGCAAGTCACACATCCAAATGCAAAATCAAGAGATGGAGAAATAAGACTCTAGAAGTAAAATCACATTGCAAAGTACAGTAACAGGAAGAATTAATTGGCCATTCTGCAATTCTGCAACCTGCCACTCAATTTTACAATCTACCATATCACTTTTCTTCTGGTGAAAAGTAGGACTTGTGACAATAACAAAGTTTAGGAAACAAGTTACAAAGTTTAATACTGGCACACACTATGCTAGCAATCCTATTCCTAGGTATATAACTACCATGGTTGAATGTGGTCCCTCCAAAATTCAGGTGTTACCAATTTAACATTACTAAATGGCTTGTGTCTATGATCCTAGCACTTCTGAAGGCCAAGGCAGGAGGACTGCTAGAGCCCAGGGGTTCAAGATGAGCCTGGGCAACACAGCAAGACCTTGTCTCTTAAAAAAAAAAAAGTTAGCTGGGTATGATGGTGTGTGCCTGTAATCCTGGCTACTAAGGCTGAGCTGGGAACATTGCTCGAGCCCAGAGTTGGAGGTTGAAGTGAGTTGTGATCACACCACCACATCATACTCTAGTCTGAGTGACAAAGTGATTAGCCCTATTGTGAACAGGATTAGGTATCCTTACAAAGGGGTCTGGCTGAGAAAGTTCGCCCTTTTTGCCCTCCTACATTCTGCCTCGTGAGGATAAACACAGCATTCAAAGTGCCATCGTGGGAACACAGCAAACTTCATCTGATGTAAGCACCTTGATCTTGGACTTCCCTGCATCCAAAACTGTGAGAAATAAATTTCTGTTCTTTATAAATTACTCAGTCAGGGGTATTCTCTTACAGCAGCATAAAACAGACTAAGACAGAAACTGGTACCAGGAGTGTAGTGCTGCTATGACAAAAAACTAAAAATGTGGAAGCAGCTTTGGACTTGGCTGAGTAGAGGCTAAAGCAGTTTGGAAGTGAATTCTGGAGAAAGGCTACACTACTGTGAATGGAGCATTAAAGGCAATTCAGGTGAGAGCTCAGAAGAGCTGTAGGGAAAGTTTCGGTCTTCTTAGAGATTACTTAAGTGGTAATAAATAGAATATTGGTAGAATTATGGAAAGTAAAGACCATTTTAATGAGGTCTCAGATGGAAACGAGGAAGGTGGTATTGGAAATGAGTGGAAAGGTCATCCTTGTAATAAAGTAGTAAGAACTTCGGTGAATTATTCATGATCTAGGACTTTATGGAAGGTAAAACTTAGAGGTGATGAACTATTTAGCAGAAGAAATCTCTAAGCCACAAAGCATTCAGCATTTGCATGACTTCTCTTAACTGTTTATACTAAAATTTGAGAAGAGAGAAATACTTTACAGATAGAGTTTATAATCAAAAGGGAATAAGAATGCAAAGATTTAGAACATTCTCAGGCTGGCAATGTAAAGAATGGAAAAGTACATTTAGAAGAGAAAACTAGGGGTGTGGCCAAGTGACCTTTTGATTAAAAGATTAGTATAGATAAAAGGAAGCCAGGTGCTATCCAACAATGGGAGAAGGACCTCAAAGGCATTTCAGAAATCTTCAATGTACCCCCTTCCATCACAGGTCTAGAGTATAAGGGCCTTGAGGACAGAATAGTTTAAACGGAAGGACCCAGAATGCAATAACAAAAGCTATAAAAAACTCAAATGTTCATTGTCAAGATAACAGATAAACTGTGGTTCACTTACATAATGAAAATGAATTTTTCATGCACTTCTTTAACAAGTATGTACTCAATACATACTACATGTCAGGCATAGATGGCTAGAAATACAGTAGTGAACAAAAATTTAGACATGTTCTCAGATAGTGATAAGTGCAACAGTGTAAAATAAAACTGGTAAGTATTCACACACAATTTTTAACAGTCAACAGAGAAACGTTCTCCAAGAATCTGACATTAGAGAATAAGCATGAAAAAAACATGGAGAAGAACACTGCAGAGGAACACAAAGAAGTACAAAGAGGAGGGAGGGGGGTGGGGCCTTGGTGTGTGCCACACCTTCTGGGGGCGAGACAAGATTGCAAGAGGGACTTTACCTAACAAATGCAACCAGTGTAACCTGGCTTATTGTACCCTCAACCAATCCCCAACAATAAAAAAAAAAAAAAAGAAGTACAAAGACTTTGAGAAAGGAGTCCACCTTGAGTGCTTCACTTACCAGTAGTTATTAAGGTTATTGATAAATTTGAATATTTAATTTTTGAAATAGGGTTTTGCAGACATATAAAATTTCAAGTTTATTAAAACATCATTTTTGGAAATAAAAATTTATAAATGTTTAATATATGATATTCAAAGGCACTAAACTATTGTGAAATATAAAGAATTATTGGAATAAAAGTAAATATATTTACATCTGACTTGCATATTATTTTTTTATTTATTTTGAGACAGAGTCTCACCCTGTCACCCTGGGTAGAATGCCGTGCCATCATAGCTCACAGCAACCTCAAACACTTGGGCTTCAGCAATCCTCTTGTCTCAGCCTCCTGAGTAGCTGGGACTACAGGCGTGCGTCACTATGCCCGGCTAGTTTTTCTGTTTTTCGTAGAGACCGGGTCTCTGTCTTGCTCAGGTTGGTCTCCAACTCATGAGCTCAAGAGCAGTCCAAGAGTGCTAGGATTACAGGCGTGAGCCACCATGCCCGGCTGCACTCAGCCTACCTAATATATTATCTTTTAACCAAGTTTTATCAGTTGAATCATGACAGAAAATAGATCCCTGTAAGATCTCAGACATTTCTGTTATTATTTAATAAACACTGAAGAAAACTCGCCTGCCCCATACAAGCCAGTACTACAATCTCCTGTAAATACGTCTTGAAAGCTTATGGGAAGCAAGAGATCCTTGGATATTCTTGATGCAAGGCCTTTTGTAACCTGCACACCTGAAAATTTCTAGAATGATCGAGACTCAACAATGAGACAAGTGGTTAGTCAGATCAACCAACTTACCTTTACAGAACTTTATTCTGTCGTAATCTAGACCACACAGTAGCATTTGATAAAACTATATCTCAAGACTTCTGAAAAATTAAAAACTTACATATAAAAAAAAAAGAAAAACCTCTGTGCCTTACCTGCTTCATACTCTCCCTGCTATATATAACCACTTTTATTAGTTTTGTGTATCTGATTTTTTTTTCTTTTTTCAAATGCTCCTTTTGCCACGATTTAAATATTTGTAGCCTTCAAGACTCATGTTGAAATTTAATTCCTACTTTGTCAATACTGAGAGGTGGGGTCGTCACTGGGTTATGAGGGTTCTGGCCTTTGAATAAGATCAATCTATTCATAGATTAATGGGTTATCATCAAAGTGGGTGACTTTATAAGAAGAGGAAAAAATAACTGAGGTAGCACACTCAGCCCCTTCACCAGGTGATGCCCTGTACTACTTCTGGGCTCTGTAGAGAGCTCCTCACCTCCCCCCACCCCCCAGCAAGAAGGCCCTCACCAGATGCAGCTCCTCAATCTTGGCTCTCTCTGCCTCCATAACTATAAGAAATAAATTTCTTTATAAATTGCTTAGTTTCAGGTATTCTGTTATAAGCAAAAAAAAAAAAAAAAAAAAAAAGGACTAAGATTGTTAGTCTCCTTCACCAGATTTTTCTTTTCTACCTGACCTAAATCCTCTCCCCAAATGACACACTTTGTTCCGTAGTTTATAATACTATCTTGAATTTGTATTCTGGTTCTGATCTCTAGATTTATATATGTAAGAGTATCACTTAGATAATTCATAAGTGTCTCAAGTATCCTTTCCTACTCATACCTACTCACCTTCTTGTAATAAATAAACAAACCTGGTCCTTTCTAAACTGTTCTCTTCCCAGTACCTGGTACAACCACCCACCCACTCACTAAATCCAGAAGCTTAGTCATCCTCAACTCTTCTCTCTTTTTCTTACCACCCAGCTAATCCAAGAGCAAGTGCTATTCCAAACATATTTAGTAGCCACACACTGCTGTCCATCTTCTCTGCCACTCTTCTAGTCCATCTTCATCTCCCACTTGGACGACTGCAGCAGACTCTAAACTTCTCTCTCCAGTCAACTTCTTAGGAATCATATTACTCCTTTACTTACAATTGTAGAATGACTTCCCGTTACACTCAACATCAATCAAAATTCATTACTATTGCCTGCAAAGCTAAATCTCTACATGACTGGAACCCTGGGTACCTATGCAAAGAAAAACTCAAACCATGTTTTTCTCTGCTCTCACAACATGATTATAAACATGGAATTTTGTGACCCTAAAGTATGTGGGGATTTCTCCCCATCACCAAGAAAACAAGCAACACGGGGGACACCAGCTGATTATCTTCCATGTCAATTCCAATACTGCCTACCTAAAGACAGAGTCAGATCCCACAGGTTGAAGGCTCAGTACTCAAGACTACTCCCACTTCAGACACCAGTCGCAAGTCTGAGCCTCCAGAACTTCTGACTGACTGGCTTTAAGTTAAGGTTCCCATGAGCTCCTGTTTGGGTTCAATTAATTTGCCAGAGTGGCTCCCAGAACTCAGGGAAACACATTTATTGGATTATTTTAAAAGTTACTGCAAAGAATACAGATGAAAAGCTGTATGGGGTGAGGCATGTGAGAAAGGGGCACAGAGCTCCCTGTCTCCCCCCTCGTGCCCCCCCCACAACCTCCCACCCCTGGTCTCTCTCCCCAGCATCACCCAAAAGGAACTTCCACATGTTTAGCTCTACAGAAGCTCCCCAAATCCTGTTGTTTGGGCCTTTTATGAAGACTTTATTGGTTGATTGAACCATGGACAACCACATCAAAATGTGATTAGATAGAAAGGATATTATCTAATCTCAGCAAGGCCTGTCTGTCCAGATTTTTTCTTAGCTTCTCTGTACAGCATTTCTTCTTCTTATGGGGCAGGACCCACTGGAACAAGGGTCTTTTGAGTCCTGGCTTGGGCAGGTGAAAGGACAGGAGAAGGTCAGAGAGAGATTCTATTTTCTGAAGCCTGCTCCAGAGGCCTAAAGGGCCCCAGCATCTCTATGGGAGTTATGAGCTAGGAATTGTGGATGGAAAAAAAATACACACATGCACCCGTATATATCACAATACCTGAACGTCTTTCCTACACCATCTCATGTTGCTATATCCAAGTCTACTGTTTTCCAGCCTCAAGGAGCTACACATCCACATTGTTAACTCTCTCTCAGACCCTTGTTTGGTTTCTTCATGACAATTCTTGCTTCCCACTGTTTTCCCCAGAACATGGTATAAGCCCTAAGACACAGATGTTTGTTCACTGACTGGATGAATGAAAAGAGAAAGTAATAGATGTCACTGGAAAATGATCTTTCTTTCTTACCTTTCTTTTTTTTTGAGACAGACTCGCCCTTGGTAGAGCGCTGTCACATCACAGCTCACAGCAACCCCAAACTCTTGGGCTTAAGCGATTCTTTTGCCTCAGCCTCCCAAACTTGGGTACCTGGAACTACAGGAGCCCACCACGATGCCCAGCTATATTTGTTGTTGTTGTTGCAGTTGCCATTGTGGTTTAGCTGGCCCGGACTGGGCTCAAACCGCCAGCCTTGGTGCATGTGGCTCGCACTATAACCACTGTGCTACAGGCGCCGAGCCTGGAAAATGATCTTTCAATGAAAAAAAAAAAAAATACTAGAAAACATCATTGAGTACCAAAAGAACGGTTAGTTTCCATCCCCAAATTCCATGTTATGGCTTACACAGATAATGTAATCTGTTAATAATACAAAAAGGTTAACAGTATGGTCTATAAGAATACGCCATTTGGTTAAGAATTCCTTATGTTATAAAATATTCACAGGCTTGGCACCTGTAGCTCAGTGGTCAGGGCACCATTCATGTGCACCGGGGCTGGTGGGTTGAACCCGGCCAGGACCTGCTAAACGACAACAACAACAAAAACAGCTGGGTGTTGTGGATCCCTCAAGCTGGACACCTGTAGTCCCAGCTGCTTGGGAGGCTGAGGCAAGAGAATTGCTTAAGCCCAACAGTTTGAGGTTGCTGTGAGCTGTGATGCCACAGCACTTTACTGAGGGCGACATAGTGAGACTCTGTCTCAAAGAAAAAAAAACATTCACAAAATGAAATGTATACTCTGAGATATTTATTTATTTAAACTTCATTAATAATGAGCAAATAATAATTAAGCAAGCAGCTATATAAAGGCATGCATTCAAAAGAGGGTTGGGAAAGCACTCTTAGCAAAAGTTCAGGGAGTCACATGATGACAGTGATCATGGTTAACAGTATGACAGGCACTGTTCTGAATGCTTAACTTAAATCTATTCATTTAACCCTAACAATAAAGGTACTAACTTCATTGTCTTAGAGGAAACAGAGATAGCCAAAGGTTAATTAGTTAGTAAAAGGGTTGCAAGGTATTAGTTTGAACCAAGGCAATCTACCTTTACATCCCTGGCTCTTAGCATTGTCTGCCTAGTCCTTCCAGATAATATATAAAGACCAAAGCTATCATTAAAGCGCCCTAAGAACAAGAGGAAACATCACAGAGTACTCCTGAAAAGATTACGGATACTAACAAACACTTTAGCAATTATAGGTAGTTTAGTGGGAAAGGATAATTCAATGGATTGCCCTTGCTTAATTTAAACATGCCTTCACCTTTGATATGACACAGCAAAGTATCTCTTGATCAAACTGCCTTAATACCGCAAATCAAGAGCATAATTTTTTCTTTCTTTCTTTCTTTTTTGAGACAGAAAAGTAGAGTGGTAGAGTGCTGTGACGACATAGCTCACAGCAACCTCCAACTCTTGGGCTTAAGCAATTCTCTTGCCTCAGCCTCCTGAGTAGCTGAATAGAGGCGCCCACGACAACAGCCAACTATTTTTAGAGATGGGGTCTCACTCTTGCTCAGGCTGGTCTCGAACTCATGAGCTCAGGAGATCCACCCACCTTGGCCTCCCAGAGTGCTGGGATTACAAGCGTGAGCCACGGTAGCTCACAGCGACTTCAAATTTCTGAGTTTAAGTGATCCTCCTGCCTCAGCCTCAAGAGTAGCTGAGACTATAGATACCAGCCAGAACGACCAGCTAAATTTTTCTATTTTTAGCAGAGATGGGGGGGTCTTGCCCTTACTCAGGCTGGTCTTGAACTCTTGAGCTTAAGGGATCCTTTGGCCTCAGTCTCCCAGAGTGCTATGATTATAGGCATAAGCTATAATCCACCCTGTACCGTGCCAGGGTGGAGCTTAGTATTTTTAAATGAGCTTTATGTAAGGGTTTACATAATACATAACTTCAGTTCAGCAAACACTTTCAAAATTATTTTCCAAGACAAAATAAAAAATTTCTTGGGGCAATATTTGGTCTTTAAAAGTTTACTCCCAAAAATACTTGCAAGACTTTGTGAAAGAAGATTAACAACTAACGCAATTACAAGCAAATTTTCACTTCAATTCATCTAATTTGTCAGGATTCTCTAATCCACAGTTCATTTCCACAGTCAAAAGAGAGAGAGACACAAAGGGTACTTGAGCAATAACAGGAATTAGAATAGCACCCAAACTATTATCTCCAAGAAAGAAGAGAGCGTTAACAGGTTTTGTGAAATCAATGCAACCAAAAGGAGTGCCCAACAAGACAAAGAATTAACTCTTTTCCAATGGTTATTTACCCAGAATGAAGTAACTATAGAAATAATTCTTCATATAATAAATAATTAACACAACAGAACATTAAAAATTATAAACAGCTTGGGAAAATATTTTTAGCAGGAGTAAGAAATTAATACAGCTCCCGCCTACTCTTTTGCAACATTTACTCAGTAGAGCCATGTGTTACAAGGATCCTCTGTCATTGCCACTTGCCAGAAAGAAGACACCTCAATACCTGATAGTGACGAAGCATGAACTCAGAATAACTATCCTGAAGAATATAACTAATTTTCTTGAAGCATTCCCACAGCAAATCTTCCCAAGCAGTTTTTGCCATCCCACAATTTATAAGACTAAACCAGCTATAAAAGGAAGGAAAAGTTTGCAAAAAAATGTTCATGTATGCATGTTTTTATGTGTGTAGACAGATTGATTCCATTAAATAAATAAAACATTTTCATGCAAACCAGGTAATATTACCATATTCAGATGCCTAGTGAAAACCTTAGCAGACCAGAAAGCATACTTGGAGCCTTAGTTACAGTTCAGGTTCTGGCCCTGTCTAACCCAGATTATCTCAGGCAAGCCAATTATGATTGTTTCTGAGTCCCAATTTTCTCCTCTATTAAATGAGAAGAATCTAACTACATGTTCACAGACTTCCTTCTAATTCTAAATATTGGTCCCAGTGAAATAATAATGTTTCTTATGTATGTAAGCAAGGTAGGGCTATGTCTAACTTCTAGTTAATGACATGTAAGGACCAAGGCTTGAGCTTTTTCTGCACTTGAAAATTTTCAAGTGATAATACATGATGACCAAGAAGGATCAGATTTAAACTTCCAAAGGCAAAAACTATATTCATTTTCCAGTCATCTAGTTATTAATGAAGGTGACTAATTCAAAGGATCATAGTATCAAACTGTTCTTGGCTAGCTTTACTGTGTTCACAAGAAGGGCAAAGTTCACATCTCATAAGAGTATGTGATAGTATTTTCAGAACATCATGGGAAACATATTCTTCACTGATACATCTCCAGCTGTCACCAGTAAAATTGTACCACCTTGTCTTTTTATATATAATTTTACATTTACCATCTCACTTAATCCTTGTGACAATCCTATGAAATAAAGCAAGCAGTACTTTTATCAATACGATCCAGACCACTCCAGAATGTTAGGTAATCTGCCAAACATTACTCAATAAATGTTGAAGCCCAGACTTCAATCCAGCTCTTCTGATCTGAAGTGTAATAATCTGCAAAATCTTAAAAAAGTAGAGACTCAAGCCAAAGGCAAGAAGAAACTGGAAAAGTAAGAAAAACTGGATAATCAGTCTCTGGATAACTAAAATCAATAAGCAAATTTACCTAATGAAACATCTAATTATCATAATCTCACATCTCAAAATCTTGTCACTTAATTTCAAAAATAAGTATGAAAATAATTTTCTAACTCAAATAATAACAATATGTAACGTAAATTAAAAACTGATTAAACTAGCTATAGGTAAACTGCTATTTCAGAAACCTGGTTACATGTGTACTTTCTTGGTAAGTCACAGAAATTAAACGGTATTAATCAATTGTAGCCAAGTAGGATACATTATCAAAGTAAAAAAAAAATGCTTCAGTGCTTTAAAATAATTTAGGCAAAGAAGTATAACACGAAACACTTCTATTTGAAAGTCACTTCATACCTACACAATGACATCTGACTAGGTACCACCATCCCTTTTCCACAAGTCAATAAAAAATATGCTAGAATGCATAGAATGCTGCCTATGGGAAGAAATAAAAGTTTCTTCCCTTCATCATCTATGCTAATAATACACAATTAAAATCAGAGTTTAATAGCTAGTAGCAATCTGAATATTAAATGCTGTATCATTACAATAGGAATACCTGCACAAGCTTTTCCAAATCAAAGCAAAACAAATCTGTCTACGAAATCTCTGACAAGCCCCACAGAAGGAATGAAAGACATTAAAGTTAGGATAAGAAGGAATACTGCCAAGATATGCAAGCAGTGCCGATCTATATATCAATACATTTTTGCATGGAGTTACAGGGGGAAAAAAAGATGATGGTGTAAAATCTACTAAAGGTAATAAAAAAATCTAGCAATGTGATACTGGGCCACGTCCGGCTTCTTGGAATTTTAGAGACGTTTTACTGCAAATACCTCCGCTGTAATGAAATACAGGGTCAGGGGTTTGAAAAGGCATACAGTTCTTTTTTTTATGAAACTAGTGGCATATCTGTTACGGCTCTACGGAGCGAAGGCCCATTCTCTTGACCAGCTGTACCCCGGTGCTTTAGATGGCACCTGCACACCTGAATTTCGTTTAGGAGCGGATACATCAGCATCATGCGCTAAAGGTTGGGGAGAACAAGAAACAAACTGACAATACTGAGAAACAGCTCGGTCGTCAGCGGGGAAGACCTTCTCCACTCTAAGTTCCTAGAGAAACCAGGACGAAAGAGTGTAGCTTCTAAGTCCGCGGAGAGGAGAACGAACGGTCAGGAGTCCGGCGTCTGGGTTCAATGTCCCGGCGACCAACCTGAGAAGGTGTCCCAAATAACCCGGCTACTGCCAGGCTGAGACATTCGGCATCAGCAGCGCCCTAAAATACCGCTGGAAGTCGAAATTACCCTGCCCCTAATCTGCACTAAGTGGGAGAGCTCCGGAAAAAGCCCCGCTCTGAGGATAGTCTCAAGCTTCCATCCCCAATTCCCCGCGCTGGCTAGCTTACCTACCCGTTCCGACCCCGGCTTCCCCGGATCTCACGATCCTGGAAGCGGCTCCTGATCGACTCTCACACCCGCCGCTGGGCTCCGGCTAACCGGAACTAGCTGGCGTCACTTCCGGTCCAGTCTCCTCATCACGCCGGAGACCGCCTCCAAAAGAAAAACATTCCCCCCGCCCTTGGGAAGCGTCGGCTGGGCCTCGCGGGATTTCAGTTCGGGGGTTGATGAGGTCCCTGTGGGTGTGGCAAAAGGAAGAATGACTGGTTGCTTCGTGGTTCTTGATCCGGAACTTGTAGTGCAGGCACCCCGGAAGAGATAGCCGGCGCGAAAGACGCGAGTTAGCTGCCTAGAAGTGAAGGAGAAGGCGCAAGTGGGAAAAAGGGTTGTTTTAGGTAGGTTGGCTCCTTACACGACGAAGGATACGTATATCATTCTCCATCCTCTCTGCAGCTGCAACATTTCTTTCCACCTCATTCTATAACCCCCTATCCCTTCATTTTCTTTATAAACTGTCTGCCGCCTAGTCTCCGCTGGGGGCTTCGGTTCTTTACCTGCTAGCAAGCTGTGGGCAGGGGAGGACCCAGAATTTCTAGTTCTCAGCAAAGCCTCCATTCAGGTAGCATGGATGCTCCCTCTCTGCAATTAAGAAAATATCGAGCACGCCTCAAACTCTGCTATGTGTTTATTGAATACCCACAGCATTTCAGACTTTTGAGCTCTACATGGAAAGAAATGATTTCTTTTTTTTTTTTTTTGGCTGGGGCTAGGTTTGAACCTGCTACCTCCGGCATATGGGACCGGCGCCCTACTCCTTGAGCCACAGGCGCCGCCCATGATTTCTTAATAATTGAAAGATTCGTTCCCTCAGTCACACAGAGGCATTGTGTAGATAGGTTTTTAGTCCTGTAACATATCCCAGGCACTGTACTGGCAAGGTACAGTAGTTATGTCTTAAGTGCTATAGAAGTTCTGAACAGGATATAATTATAATTTTTATAATTATAAAAAACTTCACTGGCAGTGCCATTTGAATTAGATGAATAGGATGTTTTTGTTTGTTTTAACTTGAGAAAAGTAGAAACTAATTTAGGGGAGAGATTGCTGCTTGAAAGAAACTAGTAATTTGGGGTGGCTGGATAGTGCAGTATGTTTTGTAAGAGGAGAGGAAGTTGGGAGGATAAAGTAGCCTGTAACCAGATTGTGTAGTGCTTTGAGTTAATACTGAGATTTATGTTTTATTCTGTAGACGTGTAGCTGATGATTTTTGAAACGAGAATTTGCATGTGTTTTACAAATATATTTACAATGATAACGTGGACTAGGATGAACTAGGGAGAGAGTGAAGCAAATAAGGTATGGTTAGAGATAGAGAAGTTTATTTTGGAGACTTTGGCAAGACTTTGGGCACCAGTAGTAGAGAGAGAGAGGTTAAAAATAGATACATTTAATAAGATTTGGTGACTGGATGTGGTAGGACACAGGAGAAGGAAAAGTCTAGGTTTACTTAGAAATCAAGTATACAGATAGTTTAGGCTGAGCACACTGTTAGCTTACACCTGTGATCTTAACATTGGGGAGGTGGAGGCTGGAGGATCACTGAAGCTCAGGATGTTGAGAATAGCCTGAGCAAAAGTGAGACACCCATCTCCACTAAAAATAAAAAAAATTAGCCCAGCATTGTGGCTCGCACCTATATAGTCCCAGCTACTCAGGACACTGAGGCAGGGTTGCTTGACCTCAGGAGTTTGAGGTTGCTGTGAGCTAGACTGAGGCCCTGGCATGCTTGCCCACATGACAGAGCAAGACTCTGTCTCAAAAAAAAAGAATATGGCAGAAAGTTTGAGAGAGGAGGAAAGTTACTGAGTTTAGTTGAGGACACAGTTTAGAATATTTCATATTAATAGATCTCTAAATAGTTTACTTTTAACTAATCTAAGTTTGTATAATCACATATTGACCCATAGCTTCTTTATTGGGCAGCGTAGATATATACTGAAGAAAGGGCCAAATGTGTCTGCTTTGGTAATACACATATCAGGGGCAAATAGAAGATGTAGAACTGGAGGAGACTGTTGAAAAGCTATCAGAGATACAGGATAAGAATCAAGTGAAAGTTGGGTTAAAGAATACCAGAGATGGGCGGCGCCTGTGGCTCAGTCGGTAGGGTGAGGCCACGGCACTCTACCGAGGGCCATAAAGTGAGACTCTGTCTCTACCAAAAAAAAAAGAATACCAGAGATAAGAATTTAAAGGTTTATTTTATTTATTTATTTATTTTTGAGACAGAGTCTCACTGTGTCACCCTTGGTAGAGGGCGGTGGCATCACAGCTCACAGCAACCTCAAACTCCTGGGCTTAAGTGATTCTCTTGCCTCATCCTCCCAACTAGCTGGGACTACAGGTGCCCGCCACAGTGCCTGGCTAATTTTTTGTTATTGTTGTCATTGTTGTTTTAGCAGGCCATGGCCGGGTTGGAACCCGCCAGCCCCAGTGCATGTGGCCAGCACCCTACCTACTGAGCTAAGGCGCTGAACCAGAAAATTTAAAGGTTTAAAAGTGATCAGTGAATGATGAAAAAAGCTCAAGATGAGGCTTAAAAAAGACAACTACAGTTGGCAATTAGGAAGCATTTGATTCTTTAGCAATTTCAATGGATTGGGGAAAAGGCAGTTGAGCAGGGTGATTAGAAGAAATAGGTAATTGAAAAAGTTTGGAGGTAAAAGGAGGAATAATAAAACGAGACAGTGGCTTTAGTGTCTGAAAAGATTCAAGAAAAGTTTATTTTGTTTTTGTGTGAGGCAGGGTCTTGCTCTGTTTCCTGGGCTAGTGTGCAGGGGAATCATCATAGGCCCTATAACCTCAAAGTTATCCTCCTGAATCAGCCTCCTGAGTAGCTGGGTCCACAGGCACATGCTGCCACACCTAACTGATTTTTCTATTTTTTTGTAGAAACTATAAAACTGCTGTGTTGCTGAGGCTGGTCTTGAACTCCTAGGCTCCAGTGTTCCTCCTGCCTCAGCCTCCCAGAGTGCGGGGATTAGAGGTATAAGCCACTGAACATGGCTAGGGAAAGGTTTCTTTAGGATGGAAAATGCAGAGGTACGGTAGCCAGTGAAGTAGGTTTAAGGAGCGGAATGTGGTTTGGGAAGACAGTGGGATCAAGAGCACCTGTGAAACTGGTTTAGTGAGGAGAATTTGAAGGCACCAAGAGGGGGGGTTTTATAGGACATACTTGTTTTATTGTTCTGTCATTACTCAGGATTATCTGTGATACTAAAAGTGGTTATTTTTACCTTAGTTCTAAGCACCGGGCTTATTGTTTTCCTTGCAGGAGGTATAGTATATAGAAAAAGAGCTAGACTGACGCACTATTGTAGAGGGATTAGATGATAATCTGATCAAGGTTGATGTGAGATGGAACATCCTAAAGAATGAAGATATAAGAAGATATAAATGTTAGTTTTAATTTTTTTTTTTTTGAGACTTGCCCTTGGTAGAGTGCTGTGGCGTCATAGCTCACAGCAACCTCAAACTCTTGGGCTTATGCGATTCTCTTGCCTCAGCCTCCCAAGTAGCTGGGACTACAGGCACCCACCACAACGCCCTGCTATTATTAAAGACAAGGTCTTGCTCTGGCTCAGGCTGGTCTCCAACTCCTGAGCTCAGGAAATCCACCAGACTGGGTTTCCCAGAGTGCTAGGATTAGAAGCATGAGCCACTGCGCCTGGCCAGTTTTAACATTTTATAGTAAGAGACCCCATTGAGATGTGGGGCATAAACAACAGCAAAAAGTAATTTCTGTAACTGTCACTGTTCTCTTTTGATCTTACTGGTGTAAATTAATGAGCCTTTTCTTACGACCTTTAGATAGGTATTTTACAGTTCTGCCACTTACTAGTTATGTTACTGTGAATAAGTAGCTTTTCTGTTTAGTTCACACTTTTCTCAGCTTCAAAATGAAGCTAATATCTTCCTTTTATGTTCATAGCAACACTAAATGAGATAATGGATGTAAACGATTTCATATGTTATCCAACACATAATAGTTTCCTTTTCCAGATAGTACATGAATCTGGTAAGTGGGATGTTTGGTTACTAAACAACCTAGAAATTGGTGCAGAGAGTCCTTATAATTTTTTGACATAGAGATTAGTATATTTTTTATTTTTTTTGCAGTTTTTGGCTGGGGCTGGGCTTGAACCCGCCACCTTCGGTATTTGGGGCCTGCACCCTACTCCTTGAGCCAGAGGTACCACCCAGAGATTAGTATACTTTTTAAGAAATAATTGAATATTTGTTCAATTTTGAATCTGTTAGGTTATCAAAGAGAAGATCTGTTACTATGTAAATACACAGTGTCCATAAAGTTCAAATGCAACTTAAATTGCATAAAACTTTATGGACACCCTGTATGTAGCAACTGAATGATAGACGCATTATGAGATAATGTGTTTGTAAAACTTTCTATTGAGTTGTTTAATTTAAATTTAAATTTTTTGCTGCAGAGACATCTAGAATCATAAAGTATTATGTATATCAGCGCAACCCTGTCACCATTGGGCTCTCTTAACGAATGCAGACTGAAACTAGGTGTTCTACAACTTATCATATGTGACCCTCCTACTTCTGACCCCTCCATGTCACTCCTCTTTGATCCCTAGTGTTCATTTCCTCAGGATTATGTTTTAGTCTTTTCTTCATGCCCTCATACCACTTCAGTAATCTCCTTTTATATATCTTAAATCTGTATTTCCAGTGTAGGCCTTTCTGACCTTTTAAACTATTATATCCTTTTTTTTCCCCTGGATATCTCTAACCAAGATGTCTTTCATTCAAACCAAAACTGAAATCTTTTCCTTTTAAACACACTATTTCATCAGAATTCACTTTATCAGTAAATACCCTGTTTCCCCGAAAATAAGACATCCTCTGAAAATAAGACCTACTTACAGGAAAGATAAGACATCCCCTGAAAATAAGACCTAGCGCATCTTTGGGAGCACACCTTAAAATAAGACACTGTCTTATTTTCAGGGAAACAGGGTACTACTTCTCTTTTCCATTTGTTCAAATGTATAGGTATAGTTTTCTCTCTTAACTTCCTCCTTTCTTTTACCACCAAACTTACAGTTAGTCATCAAATTAGACAGATTTGCTTTGGCCACTTCTTTTCTTTTTCATTCCCATTTCTCATGTCTAAGTGACCATCATCTCATCTGCTCTACTAGGAGAGACGTAATAGAGTAGTGTTAAGAATATGGCTGTGGATTAAGACTAAAACTTTAAGAGCTGTGTAAATTTGGGCAAGCTACTTAGAGTTTCTGTTCCTTTATTTCCACATCTGAAGAATGACTATAATTATTATATACAGATGTTCCTCAATTTAGAGTGGGGTTGCATCCTGCAAACTCATCCTAAGTTGAAAATACTGTAAGTCAAAAATGTATTTAATACACCTAACCTACCTAGTGTTATGGCTTCTTTAGCCTAGCCTACCTTAACCATACTCAAAATGCTTTCATTAGCCTACAGTTGGGCAAAATCATTTAACACAAGGCCTGTTTTTTAATAAAATGTTGAATATGTCATGTAATTTATTGAATACTCTAGTAAAAGAGAAAAACAGTATGGTTGTGTGGTTACTTGAAGTAAGGTTTATACTATTGAATGCATATTGCTTTTGCACGATTGTAAAGTCAGAAAAAATATAATAAGTTCTTGTCTGTATTTATCTTAATGTTGAGAGCATTAAGGGAGACAATTTATATAGCCAGTGCCTAATACATAGCAAAACACTTGGTAAATGTTAACAATTACTATTACTGCGTTATAGCAGCCTCCTAATTTGATCTTCTATGTCTGTTCTTGCTGACTTCTAATGCATTCTTTACATTGAAACTGCAGGTGATCTTTTAGAAAACAATTGAATAACAAGAAATAATTGAATATTTGTTCAATTTTGAATCTGTTAGGTTATCAAAGAGAAGATCTGTTACTATGTAAATACACAGTGTCCATAAAGTTCAAATGCAAGTTAAATTGCATAGCACTTTATGGACACCCTGTATGTGCAGCAGCTTCCCAGTGTCCTTAGGGTAAATTCCAAACTGTTTGACATTGTTTGTAAAGCCTCCTTTGATCTGAAATCTTCTTTCTGTCACTGTCCTCTGCTACTCTTCCTCCGTCTTTCAGCTATCTGGATTGCTTTCAGGTCATTTGACATAAGCCTGTTTTTCTCTGTTTGCCTTCCCACTTGGTGTTCTTTCTGTGTGGAATGATCTTTCCTTCACCTTTCTTACTCATCCTTTGTTGAAGATTCAATATCATTCCTCGGGCCAGAAGATGCCCCTCGGAGCTGGGCGGCAGCTGATGCCCAGGTTGCACGACCACTTCTGGAGCTGTCCCGGCGGCCAAGCCTGGTGAGTCCCGCCATGCTTCGGGATGGCAGCCGCGGTGGTCGGTGTGCTGTACCCCTGCATCGACAGCCACCTGGGCGAGCCCCACAAGTTTAAGTGGGAGTGGGCCAGCATTGTGCGCTGCATCGCAGTCTTCGTGGGCGTCAACCACGCCAGCGCCAAATTGGACTTTGCCAATAATGTTCAACTGTCCCTGACTTTATCAGCCCTGTCTTTGGGCCTCTGGTAGACATTAGGCCGTTCAAGAAGTGGCCTTGGGCTTGGGATCACCATAACCTTTCTGGCCACTGATCAGTCAGTTTCTCCTGTATAATGGTGTCTATCAGTATAAGTCCCCTGATTTCCTCTACATCCGCTCCTGGCTCCTATGCATATTTTTCTCAGGAGCCATCACTGTGAGAAACATTGGGTGACAGTTAGCTATGGGTGTTCCTGAAAAGCCACATAGCAATTGAGTCTTCAAACACCCTGATTCTGAAGACCGAGCAAAATTTTGGAAGAAAGTCTGTGGTAGTGCATTATGACAAAGATTATCCTTTTTCCTTAATAATCTATTTAGATTGGGCTGACTATACAAATGACTCCTGGAAAAAATATTCATCTAGTGTAGAATAGCAAAGTGGAGAAAATAACTACTTACCTTGAACTCTCTCCTGGACTGACTGCCTCACACCTGTCTGTGCCCTGGCAAGTTCTGTCTGGCTGGGAGGGCAAGCAGGTGGCAATTTCCTGAGTGTTAAGTTCCATTCACATGATTAAAGACAAGTTGCCATATTTCAAAGCCTTGAACTAAGATTTAATTACCAACTGTGTCGGTGCCCCAAAAAGACAGGTTGATGGTGCTTAATGAAGACGAAGTATGATGTAATGGGAATAATATTTATCCAGAAGATTTTTTATAATAGGGTTGTGTTAAGAAAAAAAAAAAAGGCAAAGCAGCATGGAGTGTAGTGTGGCCAGCCCTGGACGGCAGTGCTTGCCCATGTGGCCGCACACATGGGGACACCAGTGAGTGGACTGTGCTTTTCAGTCTTCCTATGGAAGTTTGTGTAGACAATCTTACTGAGAGCAAAAGGCAATGAAAAGTCACAGTTCTGCACTGTGGTATGGTGTTTTCACCTCAGTTTATGAAGTTTTTTTCCAAATCTATCTAAGAATGAATACCTGCCTGCCATGTATTTTAATCTTAGCCAAAATTGTTTGTGTCTTTGTTATTCCAGAGTAGAGATGACTGCACAGCCCTATGGAATTTGCAATCTGTGATTGCCTTGTAAAAAGAAGAGTGCGTATGTCACTACATTAGACATGTGGTGTTTCTAAATATTCGATGATACTGGTGAGCACAATATATTTATTTAAAAGTATAGACCATGTTAGACCTAATTTGCAAGTATTGGGTCTTAAACTTCAAGTGCAATGTATATGAAAACCAATCTGAGCCTTGTATTCTCTTAAATATTTATTTTTCTTAACGTGTGAGATGTTCCAGAGAAGGGTTCTCCAAGCATTTCAGTGTTGCATAGAGGCAGAACTCAGCAATAATTTCCTTTGGTTGTAAAGTTACTTTATTGTTTTACCCTCCACTGAGCCCCAGTCCTTTGAAATACTCCAGTTTGATGGGTTTAGTAATTTTTACTTACAAATTTACCTTTTCGTACTTTGCAATTTAAATGTTTTTGTTTTGTTTTAAATTCTGTGAAAGTGGCTTGATTAAAAGACTCCTTTAACAAAGAAAAAAAATGTATCATTTCCTCAAGGAGGCCTTTTCTGACCTTCTAAACAGAGCTAATATCTCTTATAAGTTACGTTCCTAACACCTTTTCATGACATTTACCACCATTGCAATTAGTTGTCTTCCCTGCTCATCTGTGAATGACTGACAAGGCTCTATATTGTTTATCACTATAGGTGGCACAAAGCCAGTAAAATATTTGTTTTATTGAGCTTAACTTCTCTTTTATTGGCTTCAATTTCATTTTTCATGTGGAAATAATCCTCACTTCTCAGTGTTATGTGGCTCAAATGCCAAAGTATTCTGAGCTTTAAAAAACAAAGTGTTAAAAGAAATTCAAAATTAGGACTGAGCCACTTTAAAACCGCTGCTACAATGTAAACTCCATTAAGAAGAGACTTTGCTATTTTGTGTATTCTGTGTACAGTGTTTGGAAGGCAGGAGGCAGTATATCATAAAAACTGAAAGAAATAGGCCAGGCATGGTGGCTCATGCCTCTAATTCTAGCACTGTGGGAGGCCAAGGCATGTAGATTCCCTGAGCTCACAGGTTTGAGACCAGCCTGAGCCAGAGCGAGACCTCATCTCTAAAAATAGCTGGGCATTGTGGTGGGCACCTGTAGTCCCACGTACTTGGGAGGCTGAGGCAAGAGAATCGCTTGAGCCCAAGAGTTTGAGGTTGCTCTGAGCTGTGATGCCACAGCACTCTACCCAGGGCAACAAAGTGAAACTCTGTCTCAAAAAAAAAAAAAAAAAAAAGAAAGAATTGAGAAGGTAGATAAACTTAGTGACTCACTCCTGACTATAATTCAGACATTCACTTCTATAGCTGTGTTTTGGATTTTGTATCTCTTTATAACTTTCCAGCTCCCAAATCAAGGCATCTCTTTCTAACCACAGCCATCTGCCTTTCAAGCCTACTTTAATCACACCACCTGTTCTTTAATAGCCTGTCTAGATAAATAGCATCTATTTACTTTGCTGTCCTTAAATTATTCTCTAAGAATATAGGTTTCATGGTATATCATTTCAGAATTCGTCCTCATCTTTCAGCTATCTGGATTGCTTTCAGGTCATTTGGCATAAGCATATTTTTCTCTGTTTGCCTTCCCACTTGGTGTTCTTTTGGTCTGGAATGATCTTTCCTTCACCTTTCTTACTTTACTCATCCTTTATTGTCCTCATCCTGAATTCCTTTGCACCATTGTGTCTTGGTGCTTACTCCTGCAAAATTCAAACTGGGATAAATCTGACTATTCTGTGTGGGAGAGGTGAAGGATGAATGGGTACAGATAAGTTTGTATGTTTGGAGGAAGAGATTAAGTAGTTTCCTCTGTAATTTTGCCATACTTTCCATTCCAATCTTTCTCTTCTCCTTCAGTTTGTCTTTTGTATGATCGCCATCCCTCCAGAGAATGACTTCTTGCCTCGAAGTCCATAGACCTGCCTAACTAAAACTTAACATTGGGAAGGGCGCCCCATTTCCTTTCCAAGACTAAATCCCTTTGTAAATATAACAGAGCTGTGTGCTCTGTTTTGAGCATATAGCTACCTTTTATCTGACTCTATCCTACTGGCACTTAAAATATGTTCATCAAACAGAAAAAAAAAAACACTTTTATTTTTCCCTGTCACCTTATATCCATTGCTTTTTCTTTTCACTCACTTAGTCTCTATTTCTTTTTTTTGTAGAGACAAGAGTCTCACTTTATGGCCCTTGGTAGAGTGCCGTGGCCTCACACAGCTCACAGCAACCTCCAACTCCTGGGCTTAAGCGATTCTCTTGCCTCAGCCTCCCGAGTAGCTGGGACTACAGATGCCCGCCACAACGCCCGGCTATTTTTTGGTTGCAGTTCAGCCGGGGCCGGGTTTGAACCCGCCACCCTTGGTATATGGGGTCGGCGCCTTACCGACTGAGCCATAGGCGCCGCCCTAGTCTCTATTTCTTGATCCCACCTCAAACTAATTTCTGCCCCACCAAAGACAATAACTTTTTTTTTTTTTTTTTGGCTAAAACTAATAGACGAGGTGCTATTGATCACATCATTTTTCTAGAAATATGTTCCTGACCGCAATCTCTTGGTCATTCTGCTTCCTTGTCTGTCGAAATTGGGTATTAGGAAGGTAGCTCCAGAAGGAGCGGAAGGTTTTGGGGGAGGTATTTTGGAAAGTGTCTGAAAAGGATTCTAACAGACTCAAAAAGTTGTAGGTTTTATTAAGTAGCAACTCCAGGAAGATGAGTTTTGTTTACTCAAGGACAGGACTTGAATTTGAGATTGCAAGTGTGGGGATATCAACTGGTTTTACTCTTCTTAGAGATGGGTGGGGTCTTGCTACGTTGGCCTCTAACTTTTGGACTCAAGCAATTCTCCTGCCTCGGCTACTGCACAGCTCTTTTACCTTTTTATTAATTTGACTTATATCCAGCTTTTAAAAGCAAGATACAAGCAAATAGCGGTATAAAGTATTGAATTATATATTTATAATTTGGAGAGATTATAAATTCTTTATAAAACATTGTTTTCTCTTCAGAGATTGGGTGTAACTCTGTTACCCTTTTACAGTTACTAGAAGCCTATCATTAAAATCCTACTATTTCCCAATCCTGCTTTGAGATCTGGCGACAGCTGAGATTTATATATGCAGATCTATTTGCAAAGACTTTGGTTTTTTGTTTGTTTATGAATTGCAGACTGACTCTTAAGCTACTAGAGCAGTGGTTGGTTCTCAGCCCCTTCAGAGTGAACACATTTTTATAATAAACCATTTGTAACAAATGTAAATGGTGCAGCCACTTTGGAAAATAATTTGATAGTTGCTTAAAAAGTTAAACAGTGTCATCATGTGGCCCAACAGTTGGACTCCTAGGTATATGCCCAAGAGAAATGAAAACATGTTTACACAAAAAACTTAACATACAAATCCTCATGGTAGCATTATTCATAACAGCCCAGAGTAGAAACCTAAATATACATCAGCCGATGGGTAGATAAAATGTGGTACATTTGTACACTGGAATATTATTCATCAATAACAAGAAGGGAAATAATGATACGTACCACAACATGGGTGAACCTTGAAAATGTTATGGTTATATAATGTCCAGAATAGGCAAGTGGGAGAAGAAAATGGGAATTGACTGCTAATGGATAAAGGGGTTCCTTTTGGAGCAGTGAAAATGTTTTGGAATCAGATAGTCTGATAGTCATACAACTTTGTGGATATGTTAAAAACCACTGAATCATATAGTTTAAAAGGGTGAATTTTATGGTACATGAATTACATACAATCTTGCTTTGTTGCCTTTAGTAGAGTGCAATGGCATCACAGCTCACAGCAACCTCCAGCTTTTTGGCTTAGGCGATTCTCTTGCCTCAGCTTCCTGAGTAGCTGGGACTACGGGTGCCCGCCACAACACCCAGCTATTTTTTGTTGTTGTTGTTGCAGTTTGGCTGGGGCCGGGTTCGAACCTGCCACCCTTGGAATATGGGGCTGGTGCCATACTTACTGAGCCACAGGCGCCGCCCAAGGCCCTATGTTTATAAATGCTTGGATACTATGCCACTAGAACAGCAGTTCTCAATCTGTGGGTTGTGACCCCTTTTTAACAGTGGAAATACATTGCAGCATTAGGAAGGTTGAGAACCACTGCACTAGGAGAAGAAACTGATGTTTATACCTCCTTATAGAAGCATTATCAATCCAATGGCCTCAAATGTAGACTGACACAGGTATTTTATTGATGACTCAGCTATTATGAACAGCTTTGCTGGGCTAACAGGATTTTCTAAAATAATAAAGGATGGTATTCTTTTGTTTTATATCATAGTTATACTTTTGGAAAATTCAGTGCATTCTTCAATGTAAGATTTTTTTATTTTATGATGGTGGAAAAGCAATACCCATTCAGTAGTAACTGTACTTCGAGTTTTGAATTTTGATCTTTTCCCAGGCTAGTGACATGTGGTATGATAACTCTCTTGTATGCTGGGCAGGGCATTGAGCCACAGCTCCCAGTCAGCCATGCAATCATGAGGGAAAGCATCTGATACTCAACAGTGCACTGTGTTGCCAGCTTTTTTGGATATTGTGTTTTGTGTTTTCACATCCCATCATGTCTACAAAGTACCTGTTTCCTGCTTCTGGTGAGATGGAAAGAAGGCGGCAATTACTCTTGAGGTAAAATTCAAGGTATTACCCAGCATGAAGGCAGCAAGCCAGTAGTGGCCTTTGCATATGAGTTTAGACTTTCACAGTCTACAATTTCAACTATCTTAAAGGACAAGTGAATCATTGAAGGACAAGTGAATACATCATCAGCAGGAGCGGCGCCTGTGGCTCAAAGGAGTAGGGCACCGGCCCCATACACCGGAGGTGGCGGGTTCAAACCCACCCCGGCCAAAAACTGCAAAAAAAATCATCAGCATTGGTTAAATCCACTGTCATCACAAAGAAAAGACCTGGGCCACTTGATGATATGCAAAAATTACTTGTTAAGTGGATTGAAGATCAGCTGTACAGAAGCATATACCACTTAGCCTACTGATGATCCAGGCTAAGGCAAGAAGTCTGTTCAATATGTTAAAAGAGGATAACAGTGACCCTACATATATACAGATATTTGAAGCAAGTCATGGATGGTTCCAGCACTTCAAGAAACATAATTTTCGTAATGTGAAGGTCAGTGGTGAGCATCAAGTGCAGATACTGAACACACTGAAGCTTTTAAGGAACAGTTGCACAGGATAATTGTGGCTGAAGACTGCATTGGGGAGCTAATCAAACTGAAAGAAGAAAGAACTAAAGAGCCCAAGGCAAAGGAAGAAGTTATACACAAGGCACCAAGAAATTTCACAGCAAAGAAACTGGCAAAGGCATTTGCTGCTATCCACATTGATATGTGGTCGTTAGGAGAAATGGATGTCATTTATGAGACATTCAAAAAAGTTGATAGGCAAATATAGAATGTTTTTGATTGCTATAGAAAATATATAATGAAGAAAACTGTACATCAAAACTTGGTATCTTCCTGAAGAACACTATGCCTGCTAAACCATCAAGTGTTGATGCCCCACTGCTTTCTACCGGCTATTCTCAAGCCTCGTCAGAAGTGAGAGATCCAGTAAATTATTTTTTATTTCAATGCTTCCAACTTGCTGTAGTGTGCTTTTACCTATGTAAATTAATGGTGAGTACCCATACAACCATTCTGTGTTTCACTTTCAGTGCAGTATTTAATAAACTACATAGATTGTCAACACTTTATTTGCCTTGTATTAGATGATTTTGCCCCAACTGTATGTTAATGTAAGTGTTCTGGGCATGTATAGGGTAGGCTAAGCTATGAACTCTGTGGGTTAGGTGTATTAAAGAAGGGATTTATTGGGCTATAACTCCATTGTTAAGTTGAAAAGCATCTGAATGTATTAAAACGCTCAATGGGACAAGTTCATTTTGCATGATTTCTAGCATCCTTGCTCAGTAAGGCACTTTACTCTAGGTCCATTAACATGTTGTTGACTGTCGGTTTTATACCAAAGCTATACCAGGTGACTGGCTGTTGTTCCATAATCTAATATAAAAGTGAAATGAAGCTGATAGGTCCTCTACATGGTACCACTGCTTCATCTAGGGATAATTCCTGCTTGGGTATATATAAAGACTGAAATTTTGAAATAAAGTAATCCAAAAGAGGCCTGATTTTTAAAAGTCTGTCTTCACTAGATGTAGTTTATGAATTATCACTAAGATGAAAAAAATGGAAGAATTTTCTCGAACCTCCTTCTGGTCATAGTTTTACAGAATATTGGTGTTTCAATCAAAGGGTCTGTTGACCAGTATAATCTCTCCAATGTAATTTTTTTGTTTGTCTCTTTAATATCAGTAAACTGAGAAACTTCTTTAGGTCACTAGTAGTAACTTCTATCCACAGTAAAGTTTTAGCAGTTTTTATAAAATTATTCTATTTGGTGGGGGTATAAATTGGTTCAAGAAATAAATAGGGGACACCCGTAGCTCAGTGTCCAGGGCGCCGGCCAGATGTTCCAGGTCTGGTGGGTTCGAACCCAGCCTGGGCCTGCTAAACAAACAAAAAAATAGCTGGACATTGTGGCAGGTGCCTGTAGTCACAGCTACTAGGGAGGCTGAGGCAAGAGAATTGCTTGAGCCCAAAGTTTGAGATTGCTGTGAGCTATGATATCACAGCACTCTACCAAGGATGTCAAAGTGAAAAAAAAAAAAACCAACTAAAAAAAAATCATCAAAAGGTAAATCTGTCACTTCACTGATACTCTGGATCAGGGATCCTCAAACTTTTTAAACAGGGGGCCCAGTTCACTGTCCCTCAGACCGTTGAGGGCCAGACTATAGTTTAAAAAAACCTATGACCAAATTCCTATGCACACTGCACATATCTTATTTTGAAGTAAAAGAAACAAAACGGGAACAAATACAATCACACCACTGCATGTGGCCCACGGGCCATAGTTTGAGGACCCCTGTGCAGATCACTGAGTTCAACAGTTATATCTGAGATATTTGTATAATTCTTAAAGGTTAGTGTAATATTTTCAATCCACTCTTCTTCAAATTCACTTTCACTATCATATTCTATTACATTTCTTTTATGTTGTTTTGATGGTCTAATGTAAGACTGGTAACTGTCTTCTGATAACCTGTTATTTTCCAGATCACTACAAAATATTTCAAAATCACTCAGAGAACAAGATAAAGCATCTGCATATCATTCATTCATATCACAAAATTCTTCCGCATCACAATCCGTCATGGTTGAAATTTTTGCAATACTAAAATTGTGATTAAAAACCTGAACATCTAGAAAAATAATTTATGATAAAGTGAACACAACTGAACATAATCAAAAAACCTTTTCCAATATCCTACATTACTCTGTGGGCTTTTTTTTTTTGAGATAGAGTCTCACTATGTCTCCCTCGGTAGAGTGCTGTAGCATCACAGGTCACGGCAACCTCCAACTCTTAACTCTTGGGCTTAAGCAATTCTCTTGCCTCAGCCTCCCAAGTAGCTGGGACTACAGGCACCTGCCACAATGCCCGGCTATTTATTTTTTGGTTGCAGTTGTCATTGCTGTTTAGCAGGCCCAGGTTGGCTTGAACCTGCCAGCTTTGGTGTATGTGGCTGGCACCCTACTCACTGAGCTATGGGCACTGAGCCTACCCTATGTTGTTGTTGTTGTTTTTCAGTGGTAAGACAGTTTATTCACAGAACAAAAATTACAACTTACAAAAACCAAAGGTCCGGGCAGAGATGTCTTTTTTTTTTTGCAGTTTTTGGCTGGGGCTGGGTTTGAACCCACTACCTCTGGCATAAGGGGCTGGCGCCCTACTCCTTTGAGCCACAGGCGCCGCCCCTACCCTATGTTTTAAAAATTGCAATAGCTAATGCATGTGTAAGCACGAAATTAACTCGGACTGGTCAACAATATGTTAGCATGACAGTGGGAAATTTCTTTGAAGTTCTTCTAAGGGGAACTTATTTGATATCTCCATTAAAAACTACCACATTGTGAAAACACAGAATAGCACTGTATTCCAAGAAAAGGGTGAGTTATTTTTGGTTTCTTTAGATATTTTTAGGCATCTTGGTAAAACAATATTTTCTTTCTCCACAAGACTTAAGACTGAGGAAGAGTTTTTGAACTTGATGTGAATTTGTTCACATTAAGATTCAAAATGGCCAGGCATGTTGGCTCATATCTGTAATCCCAACAGTTTGGGAGACTGAGGCAGGAGTGATTGATAGGAGTTTGAGTCTGGCCTGGAAAACATAGTAAGGTCCTGTCTCTACAAAATATTAAAAAAAAAAAGTTATCCAAGCATGGTTGTGCACACTTGTAGTGTTAGCAATTTGGAAGGGTGAAGCAGGTGGATCACTTGAGCCCCAGAGTTGAGGTTACAGTTAGGTTTGATGTCCCCACTGCACTGTAGCTGGGGCTGTAGAGCAAGACTTTGTCTCAATTAGAAAAAAAAGAAAAATTCTAAATAACTTAAACTGCTTTATATAGATCAGGTGTCCTCAAACTTTTTAAACGGAGCCAATTCACTGTCCTTCAGACGGTTGGAGGGCCAGACTATAGTTTAAAAAAACAAACTATGAATAAATTCCTATGCACACTGCACATATCTTATTTTGAAGTAAAAAACAAAACGGGAACAAATACAATTCACACCGCCTCATGTGGCCCACAGGCCGTAGTTTGAGGACCCCTGATACAGATGCTTGAGTCTTTTCTAGTACCTGGAAGTGGGAGGTGGGGAGTGGAAGTAGGCTGCATGTGTAAGATCCAAAACATACTCTGCTTTTTTTCTGGATGACCTCATATAGTTCTAAAAAGCTTTTCTGCATATAGTTAAAGTGTTTTCTTTGATAAGCCTACATATCTTACTATTACTTAGTGATAACTTTTTTCCTTTCCCTTAGGATGCCCTCCAAATCTCTGGTCATGGAATATTTGGCTCATCCTGGTGCTTTCACCTTGGCTGCTGGAGTTGCTTGTGGTATGTGCCTGGGCTGGGGCCTCCGAGTACGTTTTGGGATGCTTTCCAAAGGCTTGACGAGCAAGACAGACACAGAGACAGGCACTGAAGCAAGCATCTTAGGAGAAAGTGGGGAGTACAAAATGATTCTTGTGGTTCGAACTGACTTAAAGATGGGAAAAGGAAAAGTGGCTGCCCAATGCTCTCACGCTGCTGTTTCTGCCTACAAGCAGATTCAAAGGAAAAACCCTGAAGTGCTCAAACAGTGGGAATATTGTGGCCAGCCCAAAGTGGTGGTCAAAGCTCCTGATGAAGAAACCCTGGTTCAGTTACTGACCCATGCGAAAATGCTGGGACTGACTGTAAGTTTAATCCAAGATGCTGGACGTACTCAGATTGCACCAGGCTCTCGAACTGTGCTAGGAATTGGGCCAGGACCAGCAGACTTAATTGACAAAGTCACTGGTCACCTAAAACTTTATTAGATGGACTTTTATGATGACAGTTCCTCTATCAGGTGTTTGATGCTTGTCAAATTTTAACAATAAAAGCTGAATTTCTTCCCTCAATTTAAATGTTCTTGAGATGAAAATAAAACCCATTCCTGTGCTTTTCCATCATGTACTTGGCAGTTACAGAGTTGTCATCTTGGGCTTAAAAAAATACTGTTGGTTAAATGATCATGGTGGTTCAAGTGATAGATGCCAAAACAAAAACTTAAGATGAGAGAAACAGGTCAAGATAAAATCATATTAAAAGGGGAAAACAGAGTGGTGCCTGTGGCTCGAAGGAGTAGGGCACGGGGTTCAAACCCAACCCTGGCCACAAATTGCAAAAAAAGGAGGTGGGGGGGACGTCATTTCCCTATACGCGATTAGGTCTTTCGTAGCTCTTCCCCAGGACTATGCTTCTGTCCTTTTAGTCAGTGGTTCAAGGGCATTCCCACAGGATTCAAACTGCAGTTTGTTCCCCTGTCATTTTTTTAATAACTGATCACCTATTTTTTAGTAGATCATGGTACAGCGGTCATCCACAATGGAATCTCACAGTTTAGTATCTGTTTGGATTTAAGTTTTAATAGCATTGATATAGCCCAGCCGTGCAGTGTTTTATGTTCACTTCCCCTGATTCACATTGGCCAAAGGTAATCAGCAGTGGCTCTAAATCCTAAGTTATAAAAATTCTTCCTTTTTCTCTAACAATGAAGCTGTTGAAACTCATGAAGAAACCATATGTACCTTGCAGATGGACATGAGTGGGCCCATGTAAGAATTTATGGTAATTTATGTCGTTTGTCAACTCTGATGTTCCTTTTCCTAGAACTTAAGGAATAGATTATTTTTTTTTCCTGAGACAGAATCTCATTTTGTTGCTCTCTGTAGAGTCCTGTAGCATCACAGCTCACAGCAACCTCCAACTCTTGGGCTTAAGCTATTCTCTTGCCTCAGCCTCCCAAGTAGCTGGGACTACAGGCGCCTGCCACAATGCCCAGCTATTTTCTGGTTGCAGTTGTCACTGTTTTTTAGCTGGACAGGGCTGGGGCTGGGGCTGGGTTCAAACTCGCCACCCTTGGTATATGGGGCTGGCGTCCTACGCACTAAGCCACATGCACCGCCCTAATAGATTAGATTATTAAGGGTGTCTGCTTTCTTATCTTTTGCTCCGCTTTTCTTTTTTTAAAATTTGAAATAGTCTCACTTTGTTGTCCTGGTTAGAGTGCAGTGGCATCATAGCTAACTGCCTATCTCAAACTCCTGGGCTCAGGCAATCCTCCTCTCTTGGCCTCTTAAGTATCTTGTACTGTAGGTGTGTGCCACCATGCTCTGCTAATTCTTGAGCAGAGACAGGTCTTGATCTTGGACTGCTGATCTCAGGTGATCCTCTCACCTAATCCTCCCAGAGTGCTAGGAATACAGGCATGAGCCCCCACACCTGGACCCCTTTTGTTTTTTTACACAAAATGTATTTGGTATCATTTTAATAATTACTATGTTATACTAGCTGTCCAAAATATGAACCAAAAGATCCGAACTCCTATAAAGCTTCCTGCTCATTGCCTTGCTAGAACCCAGTTTTCTTTAAAGCCGCCTTTTTGGAGGCTCCTGATAGTAATTACTAAATTCAGTATATCACTACAACCTGTAATGATGCCAGAGAGAATTTTGGTAATAGGTCCATTTGAAGTGGCTCTAAAGCTCCATGGTTAACTATAGCACAGTAGCACTATAGCAATATTATATAGTACAATTTCAAGCTCTAAGATCATTGGTATAATCTGTGGGCAGAACACCAAGACTATTGCAGCCAGTCTCAAAAGCTCTATTATTTGGTTTACATAGGCGTATAACACAGGAGAAGCTGCAAATGTGAATGATGCCACAGCAACTGTTTCTAAACAGAATGTTTATGCTGGCTTCAGAAGTGATGCAATTACATGAAACAACACGTAGCACTGAGTTGAACTCAATCTTAAATGTATGATTTTTGGCTCCAGTAATTTCTATGGCTTGCCTCAGACTAATGGCTCCAAATTCAAAGTGCATTCCCACAAAGGTGACCTTGGGTGGCTGACTGAACTAATAAAGCATGGCATATCTACTTGGGTGAATAAATAGATAGAAATTATGGTATATCTGTAAATATATTTGCTTCCTACTTCACCTGCATTTTATGGGACTTTCACAGTTCTCAAAGCATACACTGCAAAGCTCAATGGGGTCTCTGCAGGTCGAAAACTGTTTTCATAATACTAAGCCATTTTCTTTTCCCTGTGTTGACAATGCACTGGTGATGCAAAAGTAATGGTAGGGAAAACTACCGGCACCTCCCACAAATCAAGCAGGTGTGCCATTGTATTTTTCACTCACTTGCATTCACTAAGCTTCACTTAATGTCCTTGATGAAACAGTAAAAACATGTTATTGGCCCATTATTATTTGTCTTAGCCTTCTACGTATTATCAGGCATTGTATACAGCAAAGTATGATCATTGGCTTAAGGAAAAGGACTTGGGTGACTGATTTGTGAGCTGAACTAGCCGCTTTTGTCATGGAACATTTTTACTTGTAAGAACTAACAAATTATAGTTACTCAGACCTGGGTGTGTAAGACTTCTCCTCATACATAAACCACACCAGTCCCTTCAAGGAAAAGAATGGACAGTAAATTGACAGTATCTGGGAAAACTTTTATCTGTCTCCTGCTCCAGGCTTCCCCAAATTCAAGGCTTTTCTGATGAAAGCACTGTTCCTTACAAAATACTTTTTTTTTTTGTAGAGACAGAGTCTCACTTTATGGCCCTCGGTAGAGTGCCGTGGCCTCACACAAAATACTTTTTTAATACATAGTAAAATGTGTCAATAGTTTTAAGATCTATATTATTCAGTAAATCAATATTTTCTATATTTTATTTTAACATGCATTGGGGTTTCTGTT
The DNA here is from genome assembly GCF_027406575.1 of Nycticebus coucang. Lineage (NCBI taxonomy): Eukaryota > Metazoa > Chordata > Mammalia > Primates > Lorisidae > Nycticebus > Nycticebus coucang. The sequence continues at coordinate 42,636,142 of NC_069797.1, forward strand.
ATATTTAAGTGCATCTGTTTTTTTTTTGTAGAGACAGAGTCTCACTTTACCGCCCTCAGTAGAGTGCCGTGACATCACAGGACTCACAGCCACCTCCAGCTCTTGGGCTTTTGCGATTCTCCTGCCTCAGCCTCCCGAGCAGCTGGGACTACGGGCGCCCGCCACAACGCCCGGCTATTTTTTGGTTGCAGTTCAGCCGGGGCTGGGTTTGAACCCACCACTCTCGGTATATGGGAAAGGCGCCACCCACATCTGTATTTTTTTAAATTTCAAATATAGCAAATACCAGTAGGTATTAAATGGCAAACTAGAGCTGTGATTTTTAGTAATTTAAGAGTATTAAAAATCTAGAATGAGTGGTTCAGCGCCTGCAGTCCCAACTACTCAGGAGGCTGAGGCAAGAGAATTGCTTAACCCCAAGAGTTTGAGGTTGCTGTGAACTGTGATGCTATGATACTCTACCGAGGGCGACATAGTGAGACACTCTCAAGGAAAAAAAAAAAAAAAATCTGGCAGTGCCTGTGGCTCGGTGCAGGGCACCAGCCCCATATACCAAGGGTGGCGGGTTCAAACCCAGCCCCAGCCAAACTGCAACAACAACAAAAATAGCCAGGCGTTGTGGCGGGCGCCTGTAGTCCCAGCTATTCGGGAGGCTGAGGCCAGGGAATCGCCTAAGTCCAGGAGTTGGAGGTTGCTGTGAGCTGTGTGACGTCACAGCACTCCACCGTGGGTGATAAAAGTGAAACTGTCTCTACAAAAAAAAAAATCTAGAATGAGAATGTCGGCATGATTAAATTCACAGAAAAGTCAAGCGGCACTACTTGGAGATCACTAGTTTTGCAATATTATACACTAGTATATAGTTAAATAGTAGTGCCATGATGATAATAATTTTCAACAAATATAGCCACTTTACAAGTATGTGATATTTGGATACTAGGAAAGATCATTATTGAAAGCTTGCTTGCCGTCTGGAAGCTTTCCACTCTTTCTTTCTTCTTTTTCAAGTTACATTTAGAGAAATGGTAAGGACTTTTAGCGCCCTTGTCTGTTTTTAGTTCCTTGTAGAACATCTTTCATCAACTCAGAATTACATTAGGGAAGATTCTTTGCTTGAAATGCAGTTCATTACCAGTTAATTTTGCCACTTAGTGTACTCTTGCAATTGCCCACTCTTGGGCTAAGCATTTTGTGATTTAAATTTCCCACATAATTTTGAAAATGCTCAGTGGTAATATACAGCTCAGGGTCTGAAAGTAAGTGATACATCACAGAGGAAGGTTCTCTTTATACTGTAGCCAGATATGGATCGCTTAAGTGGCAATTTAACATCACAGAACACAGCACACACTTAAAAGGCTTGTTTAAAATAATAAACCACTTTTTCTTTTAAAAAATTGTTTGGTACAAGAAAACCTTTACTGAAGTTATTTTAAATTGCTTCTGTTAGGGAGGGTAAAGGAAAAATCATGCCACTGATACAAACCAGTTAACTGGAAGTATAGGAAAGGTCCAAGCAGAACAATCTTGTCACTGAAAAGAATGAGCTTCGAGGCGCCATCACTATTCTCCCTCCTAATTTGTTAACAGTAAAGAAAGGGACCGACCAGAGATCCAGAACACATGTACAGCCAGAGCCTGAACAGCAAGATGCTTTCACTATGATAAACCAAAAGAAATTTTCTAGCTAACACTCCAATTTCCTATATGAGGAATGGGGGTGGTGGTGGTGGATTAAAGGGAAAGGCTTGGGGGTTTTAAGTTTTTTAAAAAACTCTTCAGTGGATCTCTTGGTAGGAGTTATACAGCAGGCCAGGCGCAGTGGCTCATGCCTATAATCCTACCCTGTTTCCCCGAAAATAAGACAGTATCTTATTTTAAGATGTGCTCCCAAAGATGCGCTAGGTCTTATTTTCAGGGGACGTCTTATCGTTCCTGTAAGTAGGTCTTATTTTCGGAGGATGTCTTATTTTCAAGGAAACAGGGTAGCACTCTGGGAGGCCGAGGCAGGCAGGTTGCCTGAGCTCAGGAGTTCGAGACCAGTCCAAGTAAGAGTGAGATCCTGTCTCTACTATAAAACAGAAAAACTAGGCAGGTACCTGTGTCTCAGCTACTTGGGAGGCTGAGCAAAGGGCTTGAGCTCCAGAGTTTGAGGCTACTGTGAGCTCTGACGCCATGGCACTCGTACCCAGAGCAACAGAGACTTGATCTCAAAAAAAAAAAAAAAAAAAAAAAGGGTTGTACACAAACAAGGCTGGACAAGGAGCTGTGTAACTAATGAGGATTAAGGAAGAGATAGTGAAAGGAACTTAAAGTAGTAATATTCTCAGCCATAAGCAAGAGTTGAATTCATGCTCATTTAAAAAAATTAACTTGAGGTGGCGCCTGTGGCTCAGTCGGTAAGGTGCCGGCCCCATATACCGAGGGTGGCGGGTTCAAACCCGGCCCCGGCCTAACTGCAACCAAAAAATAGCCGGGCGTTGTGGCGGGTGCCTGTAGTCCCAGCTGCTCGGGAGGCTGAGACAGGAGAATCGCCTAAGCCCAGGAGTTGGAGGTTGCTGTGAGCTGTGTGAGGCCACGGCACTCTACCGAGGGCCATAGAGTGAGACTCTGTCTCTACAAAAAAAAAAAAAAAATTAATTTGAAATACCCATAGTTTAGGCACCTTTACAGTTCATGGTGAGAAATAGCATGTTAATTTTATGTTCAAATATATTTTACTTCAAGTTAAAATAACCTAACATCCACAATTTGTTCACTTAAATGAAATGCTTGTCACTTGGTTAAAATGTTGGGAGATAGGTGAAATGTAGCCCGCTCTAATAGTGACTAGTTCTTTAAACTGTATTGTACCTTATTAGCTATAAGAATATACATAATACACAGTTTCTTCATACATACCAATTTTCATTCCCCTTTCATGGCTCCCTGTATCATGCCTGAATATCCAATATGAAACTTCCAAAACTACTGTTCTTTGGGTTTGAGAGGTATTTAATTAAAACTGCAATTCTACATGTTATTTCCACAGTCCAGTAATTTATTTTAAATTTGAGTAATTTCAAATTCCACAAAACAAAACTGAAGAACAGCAATATTTTGTTTGAATTTCTCTCTTCTGTACACTCAGTGATCTAAAACACCACAATATCCAACATACACAAACCTCAGGGAAGGGTTAGTACACACAAGATTGGAATCATGGTGCTCTTTGTTCCTGAATGGAATGGTCCCACACAAAAAGCACAGGATACAGCACAACATAAGGGCACCTGTTACATATGAAGTAAGCAAAACACACTAGCATTTTCTCTATATGTGTAATGGGGAAACCTGCATAGGTTAGAGGACTTTTTATGCTCATTTAAAAATTAGGCTAGTTGTCTGTATGCATTTTTCAAAAAATTTGGAGAGCATTGCAATCCAATGTAGGATACGCTGATTAGTGTTGTCTTTGTTTGAAACTGACAGTCTTGCATGGTCATATACCAGTATTTTTGCTTTAGCTTTTCTTTGAATAAGAGTTTTAAACGCATTTAGACAATACATATTAAGCTGTTTACATATGCTAAATTTAAGAGATTCAGTATTAGAGTTTCTTTTTTTCTTTAAACACTACAGAGTGCAAATCAGGTTCTTCACAACAGATTGAATATTAAGCAGTTCTTCGAAGAATGAGGGGTAAGAAAAAACGCCAAAGTGAATAAAACATTGAAACTATTCCCCTTTGAAAATAAATTCTAAAATGATGTGGAATGTGAAATAATGTTTTAACGTAGGTGATCCATGTTTACAGTTAGAAACAAAAAGTAGTCCTTCATGAAATAAAGGTTACAAGAACACGTTGCCTGTTTCCCTCGTTACAAACTGAGAAGTGGGTAGAGACGATGTTTCAGGATGAAAATAGGCGACTACAGGATCAGCTTTTCACCTCACATGCTGTAACCAAAACCAGGCTGAGGCTGTCCATAGGGTGGTGCAGTATAACCATAACCAAAAGGTGCCTGGGGAGGGACGGCAACACTGGGTCCTGCTGTCAGCATCAACTGGGGTTGACCTAAAGAAGAAAACGAAAAGGGCAGGGCAAGGAGGCAGGAGAAACTATTAGCGTTGTAAGACTAAAAAATTCTAATCTCCCAGACTCTAGCAGTGTAATCCTAACTTAGAATGTGTTGTGTTGGAGCACTTTGGACTGTCACAATTTTGGCATGACTGTTTCACTCTAAGAAGAGTCCTGCCTAAAAATCCAACAGGGCAGGGCCAAGAGCCAGACATGTAGCATTTAAAGCATACTTGACATGATCAGGCCAGATGTCTCCCAACAAGCCTATCACATGGTATACCCCTACACATTACGAAAACTTGTTTTTTTAATGACATGTTTTAATATATAAATGAACTTTTAAAGTTAGATTGAAATTTCTGATTTAAATATATCTAATGAAACTTAATGAATTTCTAGCAAATAATCCAGCACTAATTTAGAGACAATCAAAAATAAGACACATTCAAATAGGCATGAGGTATGAAATACATTTGAATATACACCTACCAAATATTATGTTGATACTCTTTAGGTTTAAATACTTGTTGCCCACGTACATAAATCATGCTTCATTTGGAGAGAAAACACGTAACACCCCCGGCCCCACCCTCACAAAACAAATACTCTCAATCTCCCACTAAAATGTAAACCTAGGCTTGGCGCCTAGGCTCGGCATGTGAGCCCAACGGCTAGGGCGCCAGCCATATACACTGAGACTGGTAGGTTTGAACCTGGCCCCAGGCCTGCCAAACAACAACAACAACAAAACAGCTGGGTGTTATGGCAGGTGCTTGTAGTCCCAGCTACTTGGGAGGCTGAGGCAAGAGAATCGCATAAGCCCAAGAGTTTGAGGTTGCTGTGATACCACGGCACTCTACTAAAGGCGACACAGTGAGAGTCTGTCTCAAAAAAAAAAAAAAAAAAATTTGTAAAACTAGTTTGTTTTTGTTTTCTTTTGAGACAGTCTCATTTCGTTGCCCTTGGTAGACAGCATCATAGCTCATAGCAACCTCAAAGTCTTGGGCACAACTGATCCTCTTGCATCAGCCTCCCTAAGTAGCTAGGACTACAGGCACCCACCCTAAGACCTAGCTCTTTTTAAAGACGGGGTCTCACTCTCGCTCAGGCTGGTCTCAAACTTCTGAGCTCAGGCAATCCACCTGCCTTGGCCTTCCAGAGTGCTAGAATACAGGCGTGAGCCACCACACCCAGCATAAACCTAGTTTTCTCCCAACACAAGTAAACTCATGTCTTCTTTGCTACGGTTAACAACCAAAGTTGTCTTAAGCAAATTGTTTTTGGACAGTTTAAAAATATCCCTAACCTTGATACTGACATCTATCTTAAAATTCTAAGCTTATTTTCAACTGCCCATTTAAGCACCCTGGAAGAAGCCAAGTTCAGTAAGTACCCCCAAATTACACCCACTATTTTTGTTCCTACTCATGACAACTATCTTGCTCCCATCTGTAAGAATCCACTTTTAAGTTTACCTTTACCAAAATATCCAGACCCTTAAATTGCCAAATACTTTTTCTCTATAGTAGTTATAATAAAAGTATATATATTATTTGATGTAATGGTCATATTTTTATGCTCCCCTCCGAAGAACACCTGCTTAGAGTGGTTTAACCTTTATACACCTTTCATACTTACTGTTCAAATGATTCTGTTCACCAAGTATGAAATGGAAAAGGGAAATAATTCAGACATGCACATGTAAGAAATTAAACTGCCTTAAATTTTCACTTGAGAGTTTGAAGATCTAATTTCTCTGGAAAGTTCTCAAAAGGAAAAACTACCCAATTCTCTGTCCTGGCTTAAATTTAAAGTGAGGACCTACTTTTTATGTAAGGCATACTAAAGCCTCCCCTGGCATATTCAATCACCTTTCACTCTTCTGAAAATTGAATTCATCAGTATTTCTTACTCTGTAATTTATAAGCAAGTAATTCATCAGTGACCAGATGACAGGGAAACAATGTCATGATCTTAAACAACTTTGTAAAGTTTCCTTGCATTTAAGATTATTTTACTGAATAATGTTAATGCCTGCCCTTATGACTGTTCTCAGAAAAGAATATGACAATGAAGGAGCATTCTTTAACTCAGGAAGCCTTTTTCCACTCTGGAAGCTTCTTGTATTTCTATTTTGAGGTAGAATCTCTAAAGAAATAAATTACCGTAAACGATTGGTTGTGTCTCTGTTGCTTGTTCTTCTTCTTTTCTTAGCGATTCTGAAGCGTCTAATTTATCCACCTGGGGAAAAATAAGTTAAGTTAATTAGTACCCCAAAAGTATTACAAACCTAGATTGTATGGCAGAAAGTGGAAAAGCCTTAGTATGTTAAATTCTGTCAAAATAAAACAGACTAGAAAGAACATTCTCAGGCCCCCTCAAGTTCAATGGCAATGTTCATACTTTAGTCAAGGTGGTTTTCAGCATTGTCATTATAAACCCTCGGGACAGAGGGATTTATAAATGCCATAAAAGCTCAGGCCAGGCTAAAACTGGGCATGCTAGGATGCAGCCTGAGGGAGGGAAGGAACCACTTTTGCAAGTGAAGTTTAAAACTGTCAACCATGGTAGTGAACTCATGAACTGGCCAGACTTCCCTCCCCAGAAGAAATGGTATTCAAAAAAGTAAAATGAGTCCAATGACAAGTACGTGTGCAGAGTAAACTATTTTTGCCAGTTGTGTACTACTTCTAATACTGGTTACAAGTGCAGACTGAAGATTAAAATTCAATTGGCTCCATATGCCATCCTTTTGTAGAAAGACAAGCTCTATGTTTTAATGCTATGTGGTTCTATTTTCTAAGAAATAATTAGGAAAGCCCAATTTTCCCAACTTCTTTGAGAAAAAATTTTTGCTACTCTAAATCAAAGTGTATAGTGTCAGATAAATAATTCGTTAAGGAGTCCAAAAGTATTAGTGAAAGACTGTAGTGAGAATGCCTAGATCCTTCCACTAAAACCAGTTTTATGACCCTGGCAAACCATTGTACTGGTCCTCCATTTCCTTCTTTATATATCAAGAAGGTTGAATGAAATGATCTGCCAAGTTTCTTCTATGGCTAATATGATTTGATTTTGTAATTCTGTAAAGATTTAGAGAAAACTGACATTATGGCCCTGGGTTAGGGAATCTCCTTCACCATGCGACTTCCACTGCCTTTTATACTATACTGTATTTGTTTTTATAAATTATTTAAAAATTGGTATCTCAACCAAAGCCTTATAAATCGGCTTAACATTATACGCTAAGTAAAACTAAATTTCACGTCACAATGTTACCTATTACTAGTGGTTTTCGTAAATGTGCTGGGTGAGATCGGGGGGCAAAGTGCAGGGAACAACATTTTATAAATGTTCTTCGAAAAGGCAAATGGTGAAAAAAATCACTCACGAAAAAAGACATGCAGACTTCAGAGAAAAAGCTGTAAAGATCCAGTCCTAACAAGGTTAAAGTGGCACCTCATTTCTATGTGAAATACTAGTCTCTCACATAGGTCATTAAAGTTAGGACAGTGTTTGTACTTATTTTAATTGTTTCATGTTAAATACTATAAATATGGGTCTAATCCATCATATACTTTGTCAGGGAACTGAAAGTTTGTGAAAAGTTAAACCTAAGCAAACTCTAGATTTGTGTAGATGGAATGTGCTGATGTGCTTTTCCTATCCTAGGAAGATGGATTTGCTTTTGTACACTATTATCCAATTTTTTTTTTTTTTTTTTTTTTTTTGAGACAGAGCCTCAAGCTGTTGCCCTGGGTAGAGTGCCATGGCATCTCAGCTCACGGCAACCTCCAACTCCTGGGCTCAAGCGATTCTCTTGCCTCAGCCTCCCAGGTAGCTGGGACTAGAGGTGCCTGCCACAACACCCGGCTATTTTTTGTTTGTAGTTGTCATCTGGCAGGCCTGGGCTGGATTTGAACCCACCAGCTCTGGTGTATGCGGCTGGCGCCTTAGCCACTTGAGCTACAGGCGCCGAGCCTATTATCCTATTTTATAGCTTAAATCATGTGTTACAAATTATGCTAATATCAGAGACTATTATGGAATATATAAATACTATGTGAAATACCCACTGTTTGGCATCCAAACTTAACAACAAAAATGATTACAACTATAGAATTTAAAGCACAGTTCTGTGCTACCAAGGGTCAGATGGAGTTTTGCTAACTAACTAGTATCCAAGAGTGAGCTAAAGAAGTTATATAGAAAAATACATGGATGCCTGTATATAATAACTTAAACGAAAAATGAAACAACCAAAAAGCCACCGCTGTATAATACACTTCCAGACTTTCAAAGAAAAGAATCTAAAGTGAATATGTGTTTAAAAGTTATGTCTGAATCAGATGTTAAACATGAAAATCCTATTACAGAAATACATGGAAGACTTAGAAGAGCTAGCAATATCACAATGTCCAGGCATAGACATAGGCAGGTTGGACACAGGGAAAAATTAAAAATCCTGAAGGAACAGCATCAAGCTAAGCAAAAAAATTTTCATTTTTCTATATAATGGGACAGCCTCTGGCATGGGAACACCCAATTTTTATTTCCACTGACCCAATTTAGATTGCTCAAAAAAGAAAAGCAGAGAAGGCTCTTATGAACACAAGCTTTTGTTAAGAGCTGTAACAAAAGTTTCTGATCCTTGGATTTAAAAAGAATTAGAGGTAAGCATGTCACTGAATTCAGCTCCATCTGTACTACTGAAAATTCATTAAAATGTAAAAGGCTTTTCCACAAAGACTGCAATATGCTGCAGAGGAAAAGTTAACATGCAGTCAGTTATTTTGGTGTATGTGTGCATGAAAAAAGGCAAAAGTACTGAAGCAAGAAGTGAGATCTGAGGATGACTGTTGCTATACAGGCTCTCAAGAAACACACACAGCCCACAGCAATGCTCTAAGAGTTTCGAAAGTAGTATGATGTAATTGCAATGACTGTTGTACATGCTTGATTTGAAACAATGCATAACACCGCAGTTCAATTACCTGTTTTTCACACACACGCTTTCTAACTGCCTTGCTTACTAGCTGCTGAAGGGTCTCACACACAATGCATTTTACTCAGGTTTGCCCTAAGTTCCAGTGGTGACTCCAGTTTGGTTCAACGTAATCCTAAGGCTTTGTCCCCCACACAAATTCTTTTAAATTTGTTTCAATTCTCCTCTACCTTCCACCATTTTCTAACAACAATTTGATAACATATACATTTCTAAGTTTGTTCCATTTATGTTGGGTTGGAGACAAGCCAATGAAGAAAGCAGCAAACAAGAGGTGCTTAAATTTGATCTTCTTGGACAAGCCAACTGATCAATAAGAGCAACTTTTGGTAGTTTCAGAGGTGTACAATTATTACACAAAGTAGAAATTAATATTGCTTCACTGTAAACAAATAATCCACGTTGCTCAGCAACAATTATAGCAAGCTTGGCTCTCATGATTCAAAAGGTTTTGATTCCTCTTAAAAATGGACTAGCACCATAAGAACTGGACACCTGGAGAAACATGAGGAAAGTCTCTTCGGAAGCAGCTAGTATCTCTTGTATCTACTTTGAGCAAAAAATTAGTAAGAATCAAGAGATCAGAAACTGGATCACAGTCCTTCGATAACAAAAAAACCCCAAAAGTCTTTTAGGGCATGTATATACATATATAAATTCAACAACTGTCAGGCAAACTCACAAAATAAAACCAGAGGCTGTTTTAATTTATTTCAAGTATTAAGAAAGTCCTATTATGGTCCAGATACCCTGACAGGGAAGAGAAATTTCCTGATACTTTGGAATTAATATGGAAACTCACCATGCTCAGTTTTTTAATAATATATTTAAGAGAGACTGTGAACCAACTACTGATTAGCCTCCTGCCCTTCCTAAAGCCTATTAGCCAATTAGTAGCAAACATCTACTAATGTCCTACAGCTCTATTATAGTTATGTTTCAAGGGACTTGCAGAGGCTTTAGTGAAAATTTATTGGGGGGGGAAAAAGCAGCAGCAGCAGTGTAGAAAAGGAAGGAAAAAAATCATGCAAATTCCTTAGACTTAGTCCTCCAGACTTAAAGATGGAAAAGAATCAACTTTCACCTTTTCCTTTATTGCATCAACCTGCAAAGGAATTCAGAAGGTGCAGCTTAGAAAAAAATCAAATTCCATATTGAGCATAAAAAGGTAGAATCAGCAACAAAGGTTTAGGGTAGAAACATCTAATACTAAAAAAGGTATGAGAGAAGTGAAAATAAAGGGCATACTGGAAGCAAAATTTAGAATTTTTTTTTTTTTTTTAACTTCAAAGCTTACTGCAGAAGAATTTATGCTACAGTCAGTGTGAAAGAAAGCAGCTCAATCACTAGTAAAATATATAGCACTTAGGTTAACAGCAGCTTAGAGCCAAGTCTCCCAAGTTGGCATTATGCATTAAGAAAAGATGCTACTCTCATCTATGGCTAAGGCAACTGTTTTTTCTTTTACACCGAACTTTACATATAGAAAGGGTTAATTCTTTAAAAATTTTAAGTAAACACAATGTTATGTAATTAGGTGATATCCTAAGGAAAAATTTGGTATCCTTGGGAATTGTTAGTAGTGCTTTTTCCTCCCCTTTACTCAGGTAGGCTAAAGAGATCAGATGTGAGACTCTGATTTTAAGCATGTTTTGCTTTGACAAATGGATCCTTGATAACCATTTTAAAATGTACAGTGAGAAAGCTAGTGACTGTTGAGAATACGGTAAATAAAAAATTTCTGAAAAAATTTCTGACATCAACAAGGGACACTAAGCTGAAGTGTGAATTTTATAAGGTAATTATGCCCCCAGCTTGTTTAATGTGTTTTTAGGAAACATGGTTGTTAATCTCCTATAATATTTTTAAATTACGGGTTAGACTTTTGAAAACTTAAGAAGATTAATAAAATGTTAACACACGTGAGGCTTTCCCAGGGGAAATAGGCATAGACATCATTGAAGTCAGGAATCAACCCAATAAAAGGAAATCTACAGTTAGTTATGAACACCTGAGTTATAGGAATTTTGAGAAAGATGCTATTTTGAAAAAAAAATTTATCAAATATTTAACAAATGTAGACTATTATTCATCCTCAGAAATACAGTGAGGGTAAACATTATGACAAGCTGTGTTTATATTCCCTTTCCAATTAATAAAAAAAACTAGAGATCAGGAATATTTTTTATGATCAACTGGATAACTTTTACTACAGAAAAAGTATTTTTTAAAAACCTTGCATGTGAAACTCTACATATCTGCAAGGTAAGTAGATCTGAATACACTCAGAGGAGTACATTACCTTTGTCAAGTATTCCTTCATGACCTGGATGAAATAGGGCATGGCAAAATCCATGATATTGTGCCTCCATGCAGTTTCCAAGACAACATCAGGCCTTAAAAGATCATAACAGGTAAAAAGGCAAGCTCCAAAGCACTCTCTTTTTTCTTCCTGCAAAAACCACTGCAGGAGTTCTTCAGCCAACTCAGTATCTTTAGATTCAGAGGCATATTGCATTGCATCCTAGTCAAAGGAAACAGTGAAGGTCAAGCATATTAAACATGAACATGCTAAACTGGTAAACCAAGTACTGTACACTGGAGGCTTTCCAAAAATGTAAATGTGCATTTCCCAGGGGGTAAAAAAGCCTCTTACTTATATAATTAAAATTTTGAAAGAAAAGGACAGGATTTTCTTAAACAGATAAGTTCAACCTTAATATAAGATAGCCCCTAGAATCAATAAATCTACTGACTTAATTGCCATCTCTTCAAATGGGAGCTTAAAGTCAATTCTCACATTCACAAAATTAATACTTTTATAGAATGTAATCTCTTGAAATATATTATTTTAGGTTTGGTTTAACAGTCCTGCCCCCACCAACTTTATCAACCTTGTAAAGGCTGTCTTTCTTGCACAACTCAACACTTTGTTTCCAGCGATTGTTTCCTTTGAAGAGATAGGCAGCAATTCTTCTGAACTCAATGAGTTCATGTTTTTCCAAACGCTGAGCAAGTGAGATATTATCAAAGTTGTCATAAGCATCTATTGATGTTCGTAGAGCCTTAAAAGAAATAAAATACACAACATAAGGGTATATGTCACACCTCTTGAGTGTGGGACACAACTAAAGGAGGGACTCTACCTAAGAAATGCAAACATTGTAACCTAGTTTTTTGTACCCCCACATTAATCTTAAATAAATAAATAAAACAAAGCCATCCAAATGCCAAATCAGTGTTCCACTTAACATTTATATTTCATCCTTCTTGACCAATGAGCTCATTAGACGTTAACATGTAATATGACAGTCTAGATTCAAGCATCAAACTATAAAGTCATATAAGTGTCAAGTTTCTTCAGGGGGGAGGTGGGTAGAGGGGAGGGGATTGGTGGGATTACGCCAGCGGTGCATCTTACAAGGGTATATGTGAAACTTGGTAAACGGTCTGTGAAGCTAGTGAATGATGCCCCATGCTCATATCAATGTACACAGCTATGATTTAATAAAAAAAAAAAGTGTCAAGTTTCTTCAATCTAATTATATGACAATAATGTCCTGTAAGGTATACTGTTAGATTTCCTAAGATAAAATTTTGTCCAAGGTTTTCAATATTAAGGACTAACTTGAATGGTTATGAAACTGAAAGGACTTATTTATTTAGAGACCGACTTTTTGTCATCCTTGGTCGAGTGCCGTGGCATCACAGCTCACAGCAACCTCAAACTCTTGGGGGCTCAAACGATCCTCAGCCTCCTGAGTAGCTGGGACTACAGGCACCCACCACAATGCCTAGCTATTTTTAGAGACAGGGTCTTTCTCTAGCTCAGGGTGGTTGTGAACTCCTGAGCTCAGGCAATCCACCAGCCTCGGCATCCCAGACTGCTAGGATTATAGGCTTGAGCCATCACGCCTGGCCTGAAATTAAAAGGATTAATAATTTGGAGAGTAAGATTTTATGCTCGAGGGAAATTCCTGGTACAACTCAGCATGATATTCAGCAGTACAGATAAGCATGGGCTGAGTCTAAAAGAAAATCTTGCTGACAGCAAGAGAAAAAAGGCAACTAGCAAAATCCTTCATAAGAGAAAGTTTATCAAAAGATAAATATTAATTAGATATTGTGAAGAAAAACAGTGAATAGTTAAATACAGTTACTATCAGTTAATATAAATAACTTTAACAGACTAGGTAAGAGATTACAGATTTCTTTGGTCCTAAATATAATCCAATGTTAGCAATAAAGTAACTGCATCTTTTTTGCTTTGCTTTTTAGAGATAGAGTCTCACTATATCACCCAGGCTATATTTGAACTCCTGGGCTCAAGCAGTCCTCCAGCCTCAGCATCCCCAAGTAGCTGAGACTACAAGCATGTGCCCAGCTCCCATTCCTTTTTTTCTAGAGCAGTACCTTATATAAGATCTAAGTAAAATTCTGAAAACATGGCACTTATTTGTTGGAGTCCCGCCTCGGGGGCAAGGCCCTTTAAGACCTGTGGAACTGGTAGCGATCAACTGAAATAAAGTAAAGTTAGAAGTGGCAAGAGATAAAGAGACAGGATATGCAGAATAGAGTTTTCAAAGGTGGGGAACACAGGAGACCACCACCACTAGTTTGTGGCGTTCACAGCGAATGGCCCTGTGTGTCCCACTCAGCCTTTATTGAAGGCTATTTGCTCATTTAGCTCAGAGGTTAAGCTGAGGAAGAGAACAAAAACACTAGCAGTTTCTCTGAGTAAGCATGTTAGTTCTTTTTCTATCTATAATCATTAACTGTAAGAGTCTAAGCAGCCTTGAGAAATCTGAAACCTGAACCTCATGTGGGGACAGCCTCCTGTCTGTGATCACACACAGATTCCTTGGGGGAGGTTAATCCTCAGAAGTTCCTGTGGAGTAGATGCCACCTGCATTAACCTCCTCTGAACAATCAGTGGAACAGCAGAATTTTCTTCACATCTCTGCCCCAGAGGCATCTTCCTCTGTGATAAGGGGGTATAGGCCCTCCTGACCACATTTCAGGGCTTGAGGTGTTCCCTTGATTTCTGCCCTGGCCATAATACAAATCCTCACAATGGGTATTTGCTTTTTTTTGGTTTGTTTTTTGAGACCCTATCTCATTATGTCACCCTTGGTAGAGTACTGTGGTGTACCAGCTCACAGCAACCTCAAATTCTTGGGCTTAAGCGATTCTCTTGCCTCAGCCTTCCAAGTAGCTGGAACTACAGGTGCCCGCCACAACACCTGGCTATTTTTTGGTTTTAGTTATTATTGTTTAGCGGGCCAGACAGGGCTCAAACCCGCCAGCTTTGGTGTATATGTGGCCTGCGCCCTTCTCACTGAGCTACAGGTGCTGAGCCTGGGTATTTGCTTTGACTGTTGACTGGGGAAGGGACGGCCTAGTTAATGTTCCTCCCAGGCCTTGCATGCAGCTTCCTCTAAGGCCATTCTTTCTTCAAGGTTTACCTAGCAGAGGTGTTTGCAAGCTGTATCCCTTACAGGAAAGGCTTCTAGGAAAATCAGCAACTGCTCAGATAAGGAATTTAGCTGCTGGTTTAGTTTGGCTTGCTTAGCTTATTTCTCTGTTTTTCCCTTTTCCTGTGAGTGTTTTCCCTTGCCAAGAATGTTCTTCAGTCCTTATTCTGCCTGCACTTATTTAACCTTACTACATTTCCCAGGCATATAGGTACCTTCTGCTTATAATCAGGATAATGGGCTTTTTAAATGGCAAAACATACCAACTTTACGATATAACCATAACTTGAGTGTTGAGAATATATGTAAGAATCAAATGTTTCACACCTGATAATCTTCTTCTGTAATAAAGAGATTGTTCAGTGATTCATTCACAGATTTGTTGTTGTGGTTCTGAACTGAACGCAAATACGGTTTCACCAGTGGTAGCTGTTTAACCTTCAAAACAAAGAGTTTGTTACAATATAGTATGTTATTGAAGTTCTAGGAACAAAATACAGTATGTCTTAAAACCTTGCTATGAAGCTTTGGTTTAAAATTATTACCTTGCTAAAATAATTGACTGCACGAGTGTGATCCAACCGTGGAGACAGCACCATCAGCAAATCATTTAGCAACAGGGGCTTGAATTCTAAGTAGAACTGTATTGCTCTGTAATATAGTTCCACATTGGCAACCTAAAATGGAAAACTCCACATGTAAGTCAGAGTTATTTCCTAGTGAGCTTGCTCCTCTGAAGCCTTCATCTTCTAAAGAAGGTACACACCTTGGTAATGATATCTTTGAACTGCCCTTCTTTCCATGCATCAGTTGGATGATTCATCATGGTAATTATGGCATTATCATATTCTTCATACTTGTCATACAAAAACACCAGTTCTGCCCAAAGATGAGCTTGTTCTGCAGCTCTTAGCACCTGCATAAGATTTAATTGCTTTAAATGAGTTTCTAATTCCTAAGCTAAAAGACTTAAAAAAAAAAAAATGCTTGTAAGTATTAGTTATAGCTACCGCGTTACTTCACAATGTTAGAGGTTGGTTACCTTAGGAATATTCACTCTAGACCAGAACAGCTCTAGGTGCTCTCTCATCTTCTGAGGCTTAAATTTAGAGTATAAAATAGCTAATTCGGTAAACATTCCCATGTGAGCTCGCTCAAGTCCCAATGCTGCTTCCAACATGGTTATCAGTTCTTCAAAATATCCACGATCCTACACAAGAGAAATATGCAATTAAAGACAAGAATATCTGTGGTAAAGGGTCTCAGATCATATAAAAGGCTCCTGTTCATTACCTGATAGTAGTTGATAAGCTCCTCTAATTCATCTGCATGCACAACAATATGAAGCCCACACATCTGAGCAAGACGGAATTCTTTCCCATCAACACAGGCGAAGCAGACCTATAATAAACATTTCCTCTATGTGAACTCAAATACAGACATAACAAGCTCTTTCTAAATGATTAAAGAGCATTTCCAAATAGGTCTTGAATTTGTGTTTAGATTACCTCTTTCCATGTTCTAGTACTGTTAGCTTTCCGAGCTCCGTCAACAGCTGCCTGATATTCACCCAGGTGAACCAGGGTAGATGCCAAACGTCCAAAATTAGAAACATTATTATACAGCAACTTAGCAGCATCATACATTTTTTCATCATAACAACGGTCACCAACCTGGAAGAAAAAGGACAATTCATTTTCAGTAATACATTAATCTCTTACATCAATCCTCTTTCCTGGGAACACTTCGGTTATGATGTGTTAATCCCAGCAAACTAATGAAGTTACTCAATTATTTATTTTTACCCTGCTTAAAAAAGCTGAAAAGGAAACCCACTTGTTGGATATGAGCATTATTTGGCCCATTGATGAACTCTTCTAACTCTGCAAGGCGGTTTGTCTTAGCCAAGGCAAATATCAATTCTGTTTCCACATATGACTCTCGAGCCTTTTTACGGGCCATCTGCAAGTACTTCACCAGTTCCTCCCAGTTTCCTAAGGATAGAAAAAAAAATAGTAAGTCCAAACACTAACGTTCTAGTTTATTTTTTCATGTAAGTAAGAATTGCAATAGAGTTACAGAAACTACAAAATTACACTTCTCTTTTATCACTGACCAAATAGGTGAATTCCCTTTTTCCTTGAAGTTTTAAGATTAGAAAGAACTCCTACCAAGATTTCATAAGACTTCAAAACAGAAAACTAATCTTTCCCACAGACCTTAAAGTTCACAATATATAGCTCCTCTGTATGTGGACTAAGATGGGAGGGCTAAAAGTTTTCATGAGTAACCACATAGTGTCCAACTCCTACATAATTCAGAACAGGTATCTTAATGCTTAATAATTTTCTGAATTATTAACACATAAAGGTAAGAAGTCATACCACTAGTATTGGCAGCCTGAACAACTTCCATGTAGGATGAAGGATCATCTGCTTTGATATAAGAATCAATAGCTTCTTTCACCATTCCTTTCTGCAACTGGGCTTTCGCAAGTTGACTCCACACTGCAGGTTCATTGCAGCGTTCAGCAAACTCATATGCTCGATCCAAGTTTCCAATATGTTCAATCAAGACCTAGACAACCAATTTTTGAATTAGAATTGTGGCAAACTGGATCTTACAGCAATCACATTTAAGCTGATAGCATTTTATTATTCTTCTATTGGTACAGCAATCAATTACATCCACCATTATAGGACAATGCATGTAATAATCAAGAGGCAGCACTGCGTACAGTAATTCAACTTGCGTAATCTGAAAATTTACCTGTACTGCTGAAGTATTGACATCAAATTTCCGGAAAATAGCAAATGCTTCTTCAAACAGCTCATTGCTGATGGCAATATTGGCAATATCTGGGGCATCATAATTATCAAGGCGGTTAATATACTCCATAACACGTGTACGGTCAGCCTTAATTGCCGTGAGGATGAGGAGATTTTGTAGATTCCTTTAAGAAAAGGAATAAATGTTTTATTTATTTGAGATAGTCTCACTCTATTGCCCAGGCTAATCAACAGTGACCTCATCAAAATTAACTGCAACCTCCACTCTTGGGCTTAAGTGATCCTCCCACCTCAGCCTCCCAAGTAACTGGGACATAGGCATGTGACCACCACGACTGGCTGATTTTTCTATTTTTTTGTCTTGCTATGTTGCTTAGGCTGGTCTCAAATGATCCCCCTGCTTCAGCCTCCCAGAGTGCTCAGATTATAAGGCAGGAACCACCAGGCCCTCCTGGAATGAATATTTTAAATGCAATATTTAAAAAGTTTATCTATCATAAAAAATAACCACTGTGACTACAGAGGGGTTTTTACTTTTTTTTTTTTTTGTAGAGACAGAGTCTCACTTTATGGTCCTCGGTAGAGTGCCATGGCATCACACAGCTCACAGCAACCTCCAACTCCTGGGCTGAAGCAATTCTCTTGCCTCAGCCTCCCGAGTAGCTGGGACTACAGGCGCCCGCCACAACGCCCAGCTATTTTTTGGTTTGCAGTTCAGCCGGGGCCGGGTTTGAACCCGCCACCCTCGGTATATGGGGCCGGCGCCCTATCGACTGAGCCACAGGTGCCACCCTGAGAGGGGTTTTTACTTTAAGGACATAGGCTAAGAAGAGAGTGGGCACAGCAGAGTGAGAATTCAGGCAACTTCCTGTCTTTTTGTTCCTTCCCAAAATTGATATGCCATAATTAAATACTGACAAATAGCCAATCAATCTAATAGCATACCTATGTTCACTGAATACAGAGTTATCAAGGACAATTTTCTCCAGCAGTTCGATAAGTTCATTAGGAAGGTCTGCAGTCATAAAAGCCTTGACAGTTACTGACACTTCTTCAGGGTCCTGAGTCTCAGACAGGGCTGTCTGTACAACCTACAATAAGGTTGAGGAGGAATAAGTGAGGAATAAGTACTGAGAATCAAGGTAGTTTTTAAAAATACTACCTAATAAGAATCTCACTAGTAAACTGGAAATAGGCAGAAATAAATAAAACAGAAAAACAATGTATTTTTTTGAGTTTCACTCTGTTGCCCTAGGCTAGAGGGCCATGGTCTCGCGACTCACAGCAACCTCCAACTCTTGGGCTCAAGTGATCCTCTTGCCTCAGCCTCCTAAGTAGCTGGGACTTATAGGTGCCCACTACAACACCCAGATAGTTTATCTATCTTTAATTATTACTTTCTTGAGACAGAGTTTTATTCCATCAACCTCAGTTGAGTGCTCTGGCATCATTGCTCACAGCAACTTCAAACTCCTATGCTCAAGTGATCCTCTTGCCTAGGCATCCCAAATAGCTGAGACTACAGGCACCCATAATGCCCAGCTAGTTTTTTTTTCTTTAGTAAAGATAGTGTCTTGCTCTTGGTCAGGCTGGTCTTGAACTCCTGAGCTGAGGCAACCCACCCACCTCGGACTCCCAGAGTGCTAGGGTCATAGGTATGAGCCACCACACCTGGCCCTGTATTTTCAATTTTATATAGGTATAAAACCACATCTCATTTGCAGTTCTGTTCTTATCAGTGAGATTTAACAATTTACCCAGTTAGTCTTTTTTTCTCTTACCAAGCCTTATCCTTTGCTGACTTACTGTCTGAAATATTTTTAATCAATTTAGTCACTTCTCAGGTTAATAATTTCAATCCTTAAGGCTTAATTATTTTTTTACGGTTAAACTATGATGAACCCTGTCTTTTGGGATTTATTCTCCCCCCCCTTTTTTTTTTGAGACAGAGACTCAAGCTGTCGCCCTGGGTAGAGTGCTGTGACATCACAGCTCATAGCAACCTCTAACTCCTGGGCTCAAGCGATTCTCCTGCCTCTGCCTTACAAGTAGTTGGGACTACAGGCACCCGCCCCAACGCCCAGCTATTTTTTGGTTGCAGCTGTCATTGTTGTTTTGTGGTATATGTGGCTGGCGCCTTAGCCGCTTGAGCCACAGGCGCCCAGCCTCATATTTTATTTTTCTTAATGTATGTAATATATGTATATTTGTACTTATATAAATTTAGATCCACTTATATATGGTATAGTTTTAATTTTCTTCTACTTTGTACCGCCTTCTCTCATAGCTAACGATGATCCATTACAGTATATATGGATATGAGGGAAGAGATTTTATTTGTAGTTAAAAAGACAAGCCTTAAACAAATTTGCCAATTTTACCTGGTCAATCAGGGGTCTCCTGTAAGGATTGCTTTCCAATAGCACGCTACCCCACAATTCTGGATCCTTTCGACGAACCAGGTAGCGAGAAAGACTTTTGAAGAGGGAATTCTCATTGCAAACCTAACAAAGATATGAAAGATTAATTTTAAAGTAGAAATAAAGACTTTTTATAGAATGACTTTAATTTTAAAGGTTATTTCCTATCATTTAAACATTGTTTATTGTTTTACAGCAAAAAATATCCATTACTTATATAATCTTAAGTAGATCACACCTAAATTTTTCCTCTTAAAATTTAAACCAATAGGAAGAATAGTTATCAATTTCTGGAAGCTTTTAAAAAGCACCCTGAATTGGGTCTAATTTTGGACTGTGTGTTCTAGCCTCCCAGTCTTACCTATTCATGCACCAGTACTTCACTGTTATTACAGAGGTTCGGTAATATGCTTCAGTATCTGGTGAGAGTAATCCATCTCTATAGCTTTCTTTTGTACTTTCCCAAGGATGAGGAAGGTACAAAATGAACCTTGTGTATTGTGTGCCAGAAAATAAGCACTCAAAGAATGATAAATCCGCAACATAAAGACATGAAGACATAAAGACATAAAGACATGAAGAGGTTCCCATCAGCCCAAATAGGGACAGTTTCAGCATCATGATATCTAAGAGTAACAGCCTATAACCCATTAACAGGAATTCATGAATATGTGAGTGCTCCATGACAAATGCAAAGAAAGTGCTGGACTTGGATAAACCAACACATGAAGAATGGTTTAAGCAAGAATCAACATATGCTAAATTGGGGGAAAGGGAACAAGAGGATATTTATATGGTCTTAAGGATCTATTCATAGACTACTTAATATCTGCAAGAGGATGAGTAATAATTACACAATGGAGAAATGGGACAACCTGATTAAAACTGACATCACAATGGGGACAAATAGACATCACATACCTCTGGCTGTAATAGCATGAGAAAGACAGACAAAATACCATATAAGTGTAGTCTAGATGGAAAGTTATAACATAAACCTAACCAAAAGGAACAATCAGACAAACAAAAGCAGAAACTTTTTTTTTTTTTTTTGTGGTTTTTGGCCGGGGCTGGGTTTGAACCCGCCACCTCCGGCATATGGGACCGGTGCCCTACTCCTTGAGCCATAGGCGCCGCCCAAAAGCAGAAACTTTTTAAAAGAGACTTTACATTTAAATGAAATATACAGACTAGGCAAATACATGTACATAGAGACAGAGCACAGTTCAGTGGTTGTCAGAGGCTTGGGGGTGGTATATAGACCTACTTAATGAGTATGGGGTTTCCTTTTGAGGTTATGAAAACTTGGAACTAGATAATGGTGCAGACTGGATAGCATTGTAAATGTACGAACCGCCACTGAATTGTTCATGGTAAAATGGTTAATTTGATGTTACATGAATTTTGCCTCAATAAAAGATTACAAATAGAAAAAAACGCTATTATTTACAAGATATCAATGTCACAAAAGACAACAAAACCCTGAAGAACTAACTATTCTAGATTAAAGGAAACTAAACAGATGTAACAACTACATGCAATATGAGACTAAAGAAGAAATAACTGCAAAGACATTCTTGGTCAACTGACAAAATTGGAATGGTGAGAATTCCAATGAAAAATATTTTTAAAAGTAACCTATCAATGTTAGACTGACTGAAGGTGGTATCTATAATGTGGGTATGAAGATTATTCTTAGGAAATAAACCCAAAAGGGGCATACGGTCATGACATATGCAGCTTATTCTCACATGGTCAAAAAATTATGTGTATATGAATATATGTATGAATGGTGTGTGTATGAAACAATGTGAGGATGCAAATGATAAAGCTGGGATTAGAACATTAATAGGTCAATAATCAGGATAAAAGGTATAGACTTCACTATTTGGGGTACTTCTAGGTTTACAATTTTTTTCAATGAAGTCTTCAAAAAATACCCAACATCCAAAAATGCTTTTTTACCTAAAATCACTCTCAAACTCTCAAAGTTCACCAGTCTGACATAGAAGAGGTTTTTAAAAATGCAGCTTTCTCTACACATTCAGCTGGCAGTACTCACATTAATAAGTTCCAGATCACACTGGCCACGCTCATAAGCAACACAGGCCAGATGCGGATCTCTCTTCTCACAATACTTTCCAACAACACGACTATCGTAATAGGGATTTTCACGAAGAAATCTCTCTGGGTTGTTGTTACTGTCTATGTAGATTTTGGCTAAGGCATTGTGAGTAGCGGGTTCCTCACAGCCCTCATGAATCCTGGCCTCTAGCCAAGGCAGAAGCAGTTTCAATCTAGGAGAAATACATCAATAAACAAAAAACACGAATTTACAATTACTGTATTATAAAAACACACTCTTGACATGCTAACTACAGGTACCTATGATCTAAAATGTGCTTTCACATACTTTTTAAAAATAGAGACGGGGTCTCACTAAGTTGCCTAGGCCGAAGTGCAGTGGCTATTCACAGGTATGATCATGGTGCACTTTTGCCTCAAATTCCTGGACCCAAATAATGTCCCCAACTCAGCCTCCTGAGTAGTTGAGATTACAGGCACATGCCATCACATCTGGCTTTACACTATTTTTAATTCCCAACAACTCTATTAGAGATTGGGAATTTAAGACTCAAAAGATGGTTGAGTTGCCCAAGATTACACAGAAAGCATATAAGACTTTTTTAGCTCTCCAAGATCTATTATAATAAGATATGCCTATCTACTTATATCAGGATATAAGAATATTATAAATTCATAAATTATCCTTTCTGTGTACCAGAAAAAATATTTGAACTTTAGAAAATTTTGTTTAGGGATAGGATGGGGATATTGTGTGATATAGGCCAGATTATCTAGGTGTTTAACACAGTTAACACATGGCATTATGTAACGCCATAGGAGTCAGTGCCTGAAACATACTGGGAATAAGATTTGGTAGTTTTAGTTTTGGTTTAATAGTTTTAGCTGTCATGATATACTATTAGTCATGGTTGTGCTACACTATAGCTTATGTTTCAATTTCAATGGTCCTGATGACCATGCCTCTTTTACTGTTTTATATATATATAAATATATATATGATTTAAATATATATATTTAAAAGTAAGAGATGGGATCTCTCTTTGTTGCCCAGGCAAGTCTTGAACACCTAGGCTCAAGTGATTAACCATGGTTTAAATATTAAAAGCAGCCAGAAAAAAGGCATTACTCCATTATTTTCACTATCAAATTAATGTACCTATTATGAAAACTCCCATTACATACTCTTAATTGTTTTAATTAATAAAGACAAAAATCAAGCTTCTATAAACAGGTGCAACCCAAGCAGCGGTGCCATGTCAACTGAAAGAATAATCATTAGCTAAGGCATATCTAGACTACTGACTTAAGGTATGAATCTAGTTTTTCACAATATAATTTCCAAAGATCAAATTACCTGACTATAACCGGTGTTTGCTTGGAATACGCAATAAAACTGATTTTAGGTATCAGACTTAAGATTCAACTGAATCTCTTTGTAAATGTTAAATTGTTATAACCTAAATGACATCAACTTTTAAGTCAGTATTATACTGAGTACCTATTATCCTTAAATGCAAAATTTTCTCCACGTCTGAAACATTCTATTACAAACTCTAAAAATACTATTAGTAGGTCACCTATCCCAATTCAGGGCAAAATAAGTATCATAGGTTTTCTTGGTATCACTTAATATATGGAAGGTGCCAAAAAAAAAAGCCTATACATTTTACAAAAGGAAAAGACTATATTAAAATTATAATATTCAATATATAAGGTGGCCATAAAGTTCGTAACAACTATTTAAATTTCACATGAACTTATGGCCATCCTGTATACCGATGATGTTTGTTATCTCATATATTACATCTTGTATCTCGAATAATTGCAGAAATCAAACGTGACTTTGAGTATTACAATTTTAACACAGGTATAGACAATTTTTGGCACCCTCTTTAGATTAAATAACTTCTTATTGTAATACCAATTCACTAACCTCATTCAGTACCATGAGCACTTCCTAAACACTAATTCCTAAAAATGTTCCAGCTAAAAAAAAGGGCTTCAGTCTAGTAAGCTTTAGAAGCACTCACACTACATTCTATTAGAAATTCTTAACTCATATTATCATATTAAGAACTATAAATTAAATATAAATGCAACTCAGAGTTGCATAGGGAATCTTTTCCCTCCTGTATTTGAAAAAACACCATCCTTATTTATCGAAGAGTTAGTTGTTAAACATACTGGTATCATACCCAACTAAAAAGAAGCTTACTTAAATAGTTTACATTGAAAAATTATACAAAGTCAAATCACATAACGCATTAAAAAAATACAAAGAAGAGATCAACCAGGTTAACAGATTTTTTTCTTTTCCTTTTTTTTTTTTTTGGAGACAGAGTCTCACTTTGTCACCCTCAGTAGAGTGCTCAAAGCAACCTCAAACTCTTGGGCTCAAGTGATTCTTTCGTCTCAGTCTCCCAAGTAGCTGGGACAACAGGCACCGGCCACAATGCCTAGCTATTTTTAGAGATGGGATCTTGTTCTTGCTCACATAGGGCTTGAACCATGAGCTCAGGCCATCTACCCACCTCAGCTTCCCAGAGTGCTAGGATTACAGGGGTGAGCCACCAAGCCCAGCCTGACAGACTTTCTATTTCAGACACCATTATTTTTTCCCCAGGGCTGTCAGCTAGCTTATCATCTCTAAATTAGGTATCTCCAGTCCTGAGTGAGTACCATAGATAATGAGCAACTAACTAGCTATATTTTTATCCATTACACTTATAAGGCTACTAATTTATCCCAGCTACGAAGGTTAAAATGGTACTATACCTGTTTCTTTTTTCCACTTCAGCAACAAGCTCATCAGTAGAGAACTGTCCTCTTACAACAAGAATCAAGTTTTTAATGACATCTTCTGAGCAATCAACATCAAGTAATCCTCCAATAACCACAGGTAGTCGACTTGGATTCACCTATGATTAAAAAAAGAGGAATGCCATGATGTCCATAAGCAAAGAGAAGTTTAAAACAAACAAAACCCATTTCCCTCTTTTAAACTCAGTTCAACCATAAACTGAAAGCCTAAATTTGCAACTAGACAGGAATTCAGCAGGAAGTCTAGCTAAAAACAAGACTTCGTGGATTAAAAAGTATTGAAAGCACTTCTTTTCCCCTCTATTGGTTTGGTTAATTATTAATAGTTACCTAGGCAATGCCACAAATGATAATAAGGCTGAAGAAGCTAAAGTCAAAGAATGACTGGAACACTGCCTAATAAGGTTCCTATGATATAGCAACACCTAGAACCTAATAAGGTTCCTATGATATAGCAACACCTAGAAATGCAGTTTTCTTTCTAGAGTTGAAAGGTAAAGTATCTCTCTATGTATATATATATATTTTTGGAGACAAGAGTCTCATTATGTTGCCCTTAGTAGAGTGCCATGGCATCACAGCTCACAGCAACCTCCAACTCTTAGGCGTAAGAGATTCTCTTGCCTCAGCCTCCCAAGTTGCTGGGACTATAAGCGCCCGACTATTTTTTGTTGTTGTATGGGAGGCCTGGGCTGGGTTTGAACCCACCAGCCTTGGTGTATGTGACTGACGCCCTAACTGCTGAGCTATGGGCACCGAGCCTATATACATCTAAGATAGTTTGAAAACTGTGGTTTGGCA
The DNA here is from genome assembly GCF_027406575.1 of Nycticebus coucang. Taxonomy (NCBI): domain Eukaryota; kingdom Metazoa; phylum Chordata; class Mammalia; order Primates; family Lorisidae; genus Nycticebus; species Nycticebus coucang. The sequence goes on from NC_069797.1 coordinate 42,661,602, forward strand.
TCTAGGGCCTCTGCAAGGATACCAGAGGGCTTATCAAGGGCCCAAGGACACCCAACTTTTTCCAACTATAGTAGATCTATTCTTATGTTTTACACACTTGGCACGCATATAAAGTTTTAATGAAGAAAGGATTCTATTGTGAAAGATAGTGTAGGAGACCACTCTTATTAGGCACACAGTTTCAATAGGATATTTTCTAGACTATGAGAAATAATATCTACAGTATGATTATACTTTTAAATTACTTTTTTTTTTGTAGAGACAGAGTCTCACTGTACCGCCCTCGGGTACAGTGCCGTGGCGTCACACGGCTCACAGCAACCTCTAACTCTTGGGCTTACGCGATTCTCTTGCCTCAGCCTCCCGAGCGGCTGGGACTACAGGCGCCCGCCACAACGCCCGGCTATTTTTTGTTGCAGTTTGGCCGGGGCTGGGTTTGAACCTGCCACCCTCGGCATATGGGGCCAGCGCCCTACTCACTGAGCCACAGGCACTGCCCTACTTTTAAATTACTTTTGTACTGCTCCTATAGCTAAGGCGCCAGCCACATCACTAGAGCTGGTGAGTTCGAACCCAACCTAGGCCTGCCAACAGTAATGACGACTACAACCCAAAAAAAAAAAAAAAAAAAAAAAAAAAAATTACCTTTGTATTACTTACCTTCTGTACATATATCTCTATATACTTTTGAAGATTATTTCTATATAAATAGAGCACCAAATCATGGACGAAGTCAAATCGATCACACACAATGATAAGTGGTAGCTGATCTGTTAGCTTTGCTTCCTGAAAAAAGGACAAATAGAAGTCTTATTTATCTCCTTCTATGAGGAATCAAATCTATGTAAAATGAGAATCTATTATAAATTAATGGGAGAAGTGCACATAAACGTGGCCCTTCCATCAAAGAAGGAAATGCCCCAATAATTAAATATGCACATCACAGTTTTAGTAAATTTTTACTAAGCAATACTTAGATTATACAGTAATATACCAGGTCTCTCCCAAGTATAGCCTTTTACAAGGGAAAAAAAAAAAAGGACAAATTAAGATTTGTGAACAATCAGTGGCTCTCAAGTTATAAAATCATTACATTGAGACTTTCATTAATACTAACACTTCAATTGAATTTGCAATTGACTTAATAACTTTAGTCACACTGTCAAAAATATGGCAGAAATGACTTACTACCCCTTCCCAATTCCAATCTATACTATCAACCTCTGACATTCTATTATAGTAATTATAAGAAAGCCTACAAAAGCAGCATGACAGTGATGACCATGAATTAAATACACCACATGCTGCTATAAGAAAAAGGCCAAAAAGAAAAAAGGGGGCATTTAAAGAAAATACATCTTTAAATTGCCAATCGCTCTTACCATTACAAATACCAAACTACAATCCTACTGGTAGACTGACACAGAAGATATTATATACAGGTAGGTAAGACCTGTACTGGGCATTTACCTGATACATGTCCTGTTACATTCCACAGACATAAGGTACAGCACAAAAAACAACAGTCTCCATCAGGAATTCATTTATACATAGTAAAACATTCCTCAATAAATGGTTCCTCTAAGACAGTCTACTAAAGAACTAGAACTAAGCACAGTAGAACTTCTCCCAATGACAGCCACTAAAGACATTTTCACAGTTAGGATAAAATGGTTCCTACGACCAGGGCATATCAATCACCCACTCATAAATAATACGAAGATTAGGCTACGAAGTATTCAAAGAACACCAAGGTAAATTTTAATTTAACCATTCTAAATTAAAAATAAGAGTGGCTATGAAGTGGAAGTTAAGCTGCAGATTTTTCACATTAAGGAAAGTATTATTTAACACCATGGAAACTCTACTAATAGCTGCTACAAACATTTCTTTAAACAATCTGTCTGCATCTATCCTTGCACAAAATTATAGCAGGTCATGTTTTTCCCTACTAAATGAACATCAAAAAATTAATGGATTAATATGTAAGTCTTCTTCTTTACCCTGTTTAATGAACATACAAAATAAATACTCTACCACCTAAGGGAAAAACATACTTGCAAGTAATCTAAGACAACTTAATTCTATTCTCATGCATGGGTGTTTCAACTTTTGGCAAAGAATTCCACTTCTGTGGAATACTCACTTTATTCTTAAAAAAAAAAAAAATTTAAGATAGAAAAAGTAGGTGAAAATTAGGCTATTTTCTTGATTGCCTAAATTTGTACATGATTTCATACATTAAAGTATGTTATTGGCATTAAACCATTTAATAAATGGTTAATCAGTTACAATGATTGAAGATTTTAAGATCAAAACTGAAATTATATAAACACATTCAAGTTTTCTTTAGCATGAATTTGTTCATGAGTATCTAAGAATCAGACTGTTCTTAGGCACTAGAGATACAGCAGGGAAAAAAGTAAGCAGAGTCCATTCTCTCGGGACTTACATTCCAGTGAGAAGAGACAGCATCTGATAGTGGTTAAATGTTACAAAGAGAAACAAAGCAGGGTAAGGGGGAAGTGAGAATGAGGCAGAAATGAATTCTATTTTAGATAGGGTAACCTGAGACATCCTCTCTCATATTTGATCAGAAACCTGAAGAAGGTAAAGAAGGTCATGAAGATCTGAGACAAGTAGTCCAGAGCACACAAGTAAAGGCCCTGGAACAGAAGAGGGTTGGGAGAGTTCCAGGAATAGCAAGCAGGCCAGTGTGGTCGAAGCAAAACAGGAGAGAAAGAATGGCAGAAAATAAGATCAAAGGTAGCAAGGAACAGATCATGGGGATGAGGAAGAGTTCCACGTGTTCTACAGACAGCTTACAGTTCCACAAATTTAGGGCATGAGTCAAATGATGCTAATGACCCTTTTCATCTTGCTTGCCAGATACTTTAAAGAAGTGATGTTCTACTAATCTAGCACACAATTGGCACTCAAACATTCAAGATCAGATCCAGAGAAGTATTCTTCTTATGATCACAGAGGTTATAGAAAATTACCATGCAGGTAGTACCTTAATAACAGTGATGATTGAGAGGAATTCTAACTACATTACTATAGGCCAGTAAGTAAAATTGAGTAAACGGTTTAATACATTCACTCCTCTCACTATTAGTATGAGGGGCTGAATATGATAATAGCATCTTACCACTGAGTTCCCATCTCAGATTATTTAAACATAATAGATTCACCTCTAATTCAGGATGGACAAAATTCCTCCGAGAGTCAGAACAACTTAAAATCAAAGAGAAAAAAATTTGCCTGATGGAAATACCAGGTAGGCTGACTCCACTTATTTCCAAGGCCCATCCATACAGCTTATTAATAATGGTTACCACCTGAACAGTTATATGCAGTATACAAGATAACTCAATCAACACAGCTTATTAGGGTTGAAGAAACTGAAGCTAAGGCTAGTATCAGTTAACTTTCGTATGATGACAACTAGATATATGCTGAATGAACAATGGCTAAAGAGAATTTGTAACAGGTCTAACTGGTTCAAAAGCTCATAATCCACATCAACCCCCCTACTATGTCAGACTTGCACCCAGTTCACAAATGTGGGAATCCTCATCAAATAAGATCACACAGGCTAAGCAACCTAAGCAGTACAGTAACATCCTAGTACCCAAAGGATTTTCTTGAAGCTCAAGAATATTACAGGTAAATGATAATAGTTAATTTAGTTCTACTTTACATATATATAAATTCAAATATTAAATCCAAAGCTACAGAAATTATAACTTCAGTATGAAGGTTGAAAGCTCAATAAAAACAAAAAAGAAATCATTTAAGAAGCTGGTAGTATTTTTTAAAAAAGGAAACAGTAATGCTAATCAAGAGAGACCGAACCAGTGTTACAGGTACACTAGTCAAGTACGGTCCATCAGATCCGTATTGTTTAGTTTTTCTTTTGTTGACACCAGAAAGTTTTGTTTAAATCACACCACAACAGTCAGGTTACCCAGATTATTCATAATGGTCAAGACATTACAAAACTCTACTTTTTTGAAAGTTTATCTTTTAATCTAAAATGTAGGGCAATTTCAGCATTTTGACTACTTCAATTACACTAAAACTCCTTAATCTGAAACCCAAGTAGTAAATTCTTTGAAAGAACATTCTGCCTATGCAACTACAGATCACCTACAGTGATCAGTTTGCAAATAGGAAAAGCCTGTTTTTCATACTGAATCATACCATAAACATTTTGGTTTTACTTTTACTTTAAAATTCTTCCAGAAGACAAAAAATACTTTCAGAACTTTATCAAGTGTCTGGTATCACCACACACACACACACACACACAAATCCAAGTTACAGTTTTCTTGGTCTTTTATAGAAAGCTGCCAACTTTAAACCTTTATCTCCCTCACAAAGTAACTAGTACGTATGAGAATAAAGCTAAAGCCGGATTAAACATTAAACAAAATTAACTGCTCTGATTAGAGTTCTAAAAAGTTCAGGTATCTTTCAACCATTACTCTTCACTCCAACACAGATGATCCTTACTTCTCTATAATCGAATTCATGTGTCACAAAGCTGAGCTTTTTTGTGTGCGATTTTACCTTTGATTTGTGAATTATACATATTAATATTTTAAGTTTCTGGAGTCAGGCAAATCTGATGCTAGAGTTAAACTTAGATCCTTTTGATAACAGACCCTTTGTCTATAATAGAGGTTCCTCAAAAATGATAGAGGGAAAGCTGATCCTAACATCCAAAGGAAGGCTAAATCACAGTCAAAATGACACTGACAGCACGCCACAACTTTTCAAACTTCTTTCCAAAATTAAAAGGGAAGAAATAAAATTCCTTTGAAATGGTACTATTATTTTTCCTTCTTTTAAACAGATGATCATTCTTAAGTATTACTTACCATTTTTCTTCTCTATTTCAAAGGAAACCACACAGTTTAGAAGAATGTAGCACATAATTTAAGATTGCTAAGAATTTCATATTTAGAAGAAAATATTTTTATTGATTTTAAAACTATGAAGGAATTCCTTCAGAACTTCTCATCTTCAACCCAAATAGAAAACATTTTCCAAAACCACTTACCTTGAGAAAATTCTTGACTCGCTCAGGATCGTAACAGTTGCTTTCTCTGCAGATTCTTTCTACTTCTTTAATCTGCCCAGTCTTGCAAGCTGCCTGAATATATTTAAAGTGCACATCTGGATCCTGACTAAAGTTAACAATGGATCCCAGAAAATAAAAGAGACCTTAAAGAAATAAGTAATTGAAATTAAGCACAGGTATACTTTTGAGAATAGAACTAGAAAACATTCAAGCAATTAAAACATTTTTATACTGAATATCCTCCAAATATAAACTGGTTGCTTAAAAAGCTCAATAAGAATACTAATTATTCCAGTAACCAGTTTAATAAATTGAATGCACTTTAATCCCTAAGAACATAAAATTCAACCCAATGTTTTCTAATGGTTTAGAACTAGTTAGGGAAAGCTACTCAATACCAAAGCTCATTATCACACCATATTCTATATTACAAATTTTTATTAAATGAAGTCCCCAATATCAGTTGATTTTCAATATACAATAAGAAACATATAAAAGTAATTTGCAAAGAATTTAATGCAGTGCTACCCAAAAGAACTCTCTCCAATAATGAAAACACTCTTTATCTGCGTTATCCAATATGATAGCCACTAACCAAAGCACTTGAAAGTGGCTGGTGTGATTAAAAAACTAAATATTAAATTTTATTTAATTTTAATGACTAAGTGTAAACAGCTCCAAGTAGCTAGTGGTTATAGTACTAGAGAGTGTAAATTTAGTGCCTGGGTAACATTTGGAAATAGAAATTTAAGAAAATCAGTAGAATCTCTTAGCCTTCTGTCTAAAGCATTACTATCAGAAAGTAGGTAAAAAAGGTAGACCAGAATTTAGCTAATGAACATAAGAGACACCCAACAGTGGCTACAATAGTACTCTGTACAGAAGTAGCTTCCAACTAAGGGTGACTTTCCTCCCTGGAGACAGTTTTTGTTATCACAACTGGTAGATCTGATACTACTGGCATCTATTAGGTAGAACCCATGAACTCTGCTAAATATCCTACACACATAGGTCAAACCCTCCCACAACAATTATTCAGACTCAAATGTTGCTAATACCAAGGTTGAAAGATCCCAAGTCATAAAATGTCCTTGGCTAGAATCATTTGCCATCATTAAGAGTCAGACATACAAGCACGACACACTATACCTGCTCACTGGTACAAGGTGAGGCTCTCTTATCCAAAGTGCTTGATAGAAGTATTTTGTATTTTGGAATATTTACATTAATTATACTTACCAGTTCATTATCCTTAATATGAAAAATCCAAATTCTCGATACTCAATAACCATTTCCTTTAAGCCTCATGTCAGCACTCAAAAGGTTTGGGATTTCTGACACATTTCAGATATAAGATTAGAATGATCAACCTGTATTTTTATCTTATGTAATTGTAACAAAGCCACTACCTATTTTTAAGATTCTACCTTTAATTCACCTATAAAATACCTAAGCAGATAGTCTTCTATACTGCATATCCTTAGGATCCCATATAAAAGGGTCTTGACATTTGCTGAATAAAACTTAAAATACTAAAATGTCCCATAAAATTAAGCTTTAAGAGAGACAGAATTTCTAATAGTCTATTCATAGGAATACCTCTACTTGGCTATTTTAAGTAATTTTTAAAATTCAGAACTCCTAATTACCTTCAAAACTCTTGAAAGATTCAAAAAGTTCAATCAGTGACTGTGTCGACAGTTGCTCATGATACTTAGAAGCTACCTGAACACAGATTTGCAGATTCTGACGAATATTGGCAGACAGCATGGCTCTGAGGCATTCTAGGGAGTCTTCTACTGATAAGGACCCAAAGTAATTCACTAACCACTACAAGACAAAATAAATAATAATGAATAAATAAAATAATGTCAAATCTCAAGAGTGGTACAAAATTACTAATATACAGTAGTACCAAGTACCACAAACATATTTTTAAATATCAATTAATCATAGCACCATTTGTTAGGTAAAAAACTGAAATACCTCAGGGTTTAGAAGATGAGTGTGAACAACTGCACGCTTTATATCATATAAATCAGTGAAGTGTTCTAATGCACGCTGCAGTAGGCCAGCCTTTTCACACAATTGAGCAATATGAGCCCGGTCATAATGGGTGAACATCTGATTCCCTAGAATAGCATCTGCAACCTAGAAAACCACAAGCAGGATAAGTTTATCCTACTGTCCCATTTTTATCAGTAATTCAACATCCAGATTACCTAGTAAGATTCAACAGTGAACTGGTAAAGGAAATAAAGTACAAAGGCACGTTAAGCTAAGTTTTCTTGAGTAAGGAATAGGCATCTCAGCTTATAACAATCTAAGAAGCTCCGAAAAACTGCCATAACAGTGTTGAAAACATCCCCTAAAAAGCACAAAAACACATACTTGAGGCGCATGCATAAGGTTCATCTCAAGCAATCGCGTCTGTAAAGGACCTTCAGAGGGGCGATTATTCTTCAGAGCATCAAGCAAGAAAGCAGTACACTGCTGAATTAGATTGTATTCCATAAAGACGTCCACAATCTATAAAAAAAATTAAAAGAAATTGTTTTAAGATATTGTAGATGAAATTAAGCACAAGCTCTTTCTTATTTTTTACTTCTTTTTTTTTTTTTTTTGCAGTTTTTGGCTGGGGCTGGGTTTGAACCCACCACCTCCAGTATGTGGGGCTGGTGCTATAGGCGCCGCCCACACCATCTCTTTCTTTACATATAAAAACTTCAGGCCGGGAGTGGTGGCTCACACCTTATAATCCTAGCTCTTGGGAGGCCAAGGTGGGTAGACTGCCTGAGTTCATGGGTTCAAGACCAGCCTGAGCCAGAGTGAGAGCACATCTCTTAAAAAAAAAAAAAAAGCCGGGTGTTGTGGCGGGCGCCTACAATCCCAGCTACTCAGGAGGCTGAGGCAAGAGAATCTCTTGAGTCCAAGAGTTTGAGGTTGCTGTAAGCTATGACACCATGGTACACTACGGAGGGCGACAAAGTGAGACTGATTAAAAAAAAAAAAAAAAAAAAAATATATATATATATATGTACACACACACACAAGCGAAAACATGAAGAACTCTCACACTTCTAATTAGCTCTTCTTCTCTCTCTCCTTACCCAGTGGCAGACACTATCTTATTATTCCCATGTATTTTTCATATTTTTATACATATACATCTCAAAATAAGATGCTGCACATTTTAAAACTGCATGCAGATGGTATCATACTGTCCATTCTTCTGCAACTTGCTTTTATAAGACACTTTAGGTTTATCCTAGTAGGCAATTTCTATAAACTGGAAGTTTAATCCATTCTTTTCCCCAGCTGTTTGAAGTCAGATCCCTCACACTCTTCACTTCAATGAACATCTATCAAATACATTTTAATGCAATTACCTGTGTGATATCAGCAAGAGGCTCTTCATCCTGAACTAACATTTGAGCAAACTGCTGTCCCTGATCTGGGCTGATACGCATTACATTTCTCAGCAGAAATATCCAGTCTGGAGTATATCCAACCTACAAATGGACAAAGACTTAAAATAAACCCTGCTGCAAAGTTTCATTGTTATGGCATTTAAAGGACATTTTCCACAGTGAAACCACAAATTCATTTTCAGTTTAAGATCCTCAATTAAACCTTGGTTTATATACCCTTTAATGATGACATATTTGAACAACAGTCACAAATTTTTATAATTGGCTTATCCATTTTTAATAAACGAGCATTTCCGAAAACTTGTTCTAACATGATAAACATACCTCTGCTATCTTAAATTCTGATCAGCCATGAAGAGTAAATGTCTCCATTCTTTTATAAGAATAAATTCAATATATGAGAGGTAAGAGCATTTTTATGCTTTTTCAAGGAATCAAAATTACTATTCACTATTAAAGTAACAAATTATAGGCTAATTTCTATAGTAAAATTCACTATTAAAGTAACAAATTATAGGCTAATTTCTATAGTAAAATTCACTATTAAAGTAACAAAATATAGGCTAATTTCTCTTTCAATGTTTCAATGGATTTGCTTCATTGAACTCACTTTTTTAGCATATAAAACAATCTTCTGGACTTGACCTGTTTCTGCAAAGCACTGAATGACTTTATTGGGGACATTAGCCCTGAGGTACACACTAAGTGCCAATGTAGGGTCCACAGATTTCACAAGATCACCCAGTTCTTCAGAACATTCCAGCTGTTCAAAGGAAAAAGAGATTGTTTAGGGATCCATGAAGCTGTTTTGTAAATGAGCAGTTAATACTACTTCAACTATAAGTAATAACTAGCACGAAATGTACTTAATTACTTGATGCATATATTACTCAGAATGTATTACCCAGAGGTTGTGGCTGGTAAAGACCCTTGACCTTGTATTTACAGTAGAATTCTCCACACATCCTACTTAAATAATGATTAAAAAGCCCACCAAGACTTCTTGTAGATATTACCAACTATCTTGTTAGGAATGTAAGTAATTCAGTTAAAGCGGAATCTTATACTTCAAGAATAATCAGATATCACATCCAATTTTTTAAAGATAATGTAACTTTTGGGCGGCGCCTGTGGCTCAGTCGGGAGGGTGCCGGCCCCATATGCCAAGGGTGGCGAGTTCAAACCCGGCCCCGGCCAAACTGCAACCAAAAAATAGCCGGGCATTGTGGCGAGAGCCTGTAGTCCCAGCTACTCGGGAGGCTGAGGCAAGAGAATTGCTTAAAGCCCAGGAGTTGGAGGTTGCTATGAGCTGTGTGAGGCCATAGCACTCTACAGAGGGCCATAAAGTGAGACTCTGTCTCTACAAAAAAAAAAAAAAAAAAAAGATAATGTAACTTTTAATATGTTATCAAATGAAATTTGATATTGAAGGAGCCAGACTAAGATTTACTAAAAGACTTATTAAAATTTGGCTGTAACCTGTATGTTCATTATCTTGACTTTTAGATTTAAGGCAGTAACGCAGAAAACTCTTAAATTTTACAAGGTCAAACTGATAAAAAATTTTAGAATTTTTAGATACATATAAACAAATACCCTTTCTGCATTATTCAACCTGCCTTACTCAGCCAGCTGTCCAATCTGGAAATTAGCTTTCTAAGAGTTCTACTTTATATATCAGAGTTGATTTTCTACTTTTAATGGTTACTTTAGAGACAAGCTGTTATATATGTGTTATTCAAGGCTAAAAAGAGGTCAGTAAGGTCAATCCTAAAGGCATGAGTCCATCTAATAAAAGCAAAAATTAACAGATGTGGCCGGGTCTGGAGGATCACGCCTGTAATTCTAGCACTCTTGGAGGCTGAGGCAGGTGGATTGCTTGAGCTCACCAGTTCAAGACCAGCCTGAACAAACACGAGACCCTGTCTCTACTAAAAGTAGAAAAACTGAGGCAAGATAATTGCTTGAGCCTGAGTTGGGGGTTGCTGTGAGCTATGACACCACAACACTCTACCCAGGGGCAACAGCTTGAGACTCTGTCTCAAAAAATAATAATAAAATAAAAAATAAAATTAATAGATACAAAAAGTAGAAAGTAGCTATCTGAAGTGGCTCACACTGTAATCTCAGGGCTTAGGAAGGCTAAGACAGAACGACAGCTCAAAACCAGGAAATCAAGGTTGCCTGGGCAAGCTAGCGAGACCCTGCCCACTAAAAAAAAAACAAAAAACAAACAAACAAAAAAAAGCCAAGTGTGGTCTTGGGAGGCTCAGGTAGGAGAATCACTTGAACCCAGAAGTTCAAGTCTACAGTGAACTATGATCATGCTGCTGCACTCCAGCCCGGGTGACAGTGTGAGACCCTCTCTTTTTAAAAGATAAATTAATAAATTAAAATGAAGTAAAAATTTCTATAAGTGTCCGTACATCTTAACATATTAATTAACGAAGAGTTGACCAATGTCTCTTACCACAAGTGGTTCCCATATGACTATTCACAAAAAAGGTAATGATAGCCAAAAAGCTTTTACACTATTATATATGTCAACTGGATTACCTAGGTTGTTGCCATCCTCCCTTATCTTAAACAATTAGGACAGATCGCAAACACTCGCTAGTGTGGCTAGTAACTATTCTTCAGCAGACACTCCTGCCCAGGCATCCCAACTCTAAAGTACTATCCTCTAGTATCCTATAAGACTGCCGAGAAGCTGGGTCATGAAACACAGACTTAAAATTAGCCATGTAAAAATAGTACCAACTGAACATTAATACTGAAACATACAATGACATTAAAAAATGTTACTCACTATTCACAGTGCTTTAAACAGTACTACTTCAGTTCTTGACAATAGCATAAGACATGGAAATTCAAACTCAACTTTGTGGAGAAAGGCTTTATTATGATAGTATGAAGAAATAATACTATTGGACTGCTTAAGCTTGTTTATTGCCTTACAAACAATGTCTACTAGTTATCTATTTCTTAGTCACTATCCCACATAAATAATGTGTTCTAGAAAACATAGTACCATTACATGCTCTGTATAAAGAGAAATTAATAAGTAGTGAGTGAATATAAAAAGCACAGAGAAGTACTACAGTAAAGAAATCTAGTTACCATTCAGAAAATGCTGGCTATGGCTCGGCACCTGTAGCTCAGCAGCTGGGCACCAACCACATACACCAGAGCTGGCAGGTTAGAACTTGGTCCAGGGCCTGCCAAACAACAAAGACAACTACAACCAACTACAACTACAACTAGTTGGGCATTGTGGCGGGCACCTGTAGTCCCAGCTACTTGGGAGGCTGAGGCAAGTAAATCGCTTAAGCCCAGGAGTTTGAGGTTGCTGTGAGCTGTGACGCCATGGCACTCTACCAAGGGTGACAAAGTGACTCTGTCTCAAAAAAATAAAAAAAAAAAAAAAAAGAAAGAAAGAAAATGCTGGCTTGGTGCCCGTAGCTCGTGGTTAGGGTGCTAGTCATATACACCAAGGCAGGTGGGTTCAAACCCGGCCCAGGCCTACTAAAGAATGACAACTGAAACAAAAAAGTAGCCAGGTGTTGTGGCAGGAACCTGTAGTCCCAGCTACTTGGGAGGCTGAGGCAAGAGAATCGCTTAAGCCCAGGAGTTAGAGGTTGCTGTGAGCTGTGACACCATGATACTCTACCAAGGGTAACAAAGTGAGACTCTGTCTCAAAAAAAAAAAAAAAAAAAAAACAAAGAAAAAAAGAAAAAAGAAAATGATCATCTTTAAATACATTTCAAAATACAAGTTAAATATTTTTCCATGTATCACTAATTAAAATTCTGTGAAATCACTTTGGAAAACATTTCACTGATAAGACAACCTTACTTTAACATATCTACAACCTAGCACTATATAATGTTTTCCTTGCACACTTAAACAAGCTTACTAAGTAGAAATACTACAATTTTAATGACATTTTTGTAGTTCTAAGAGAAAAGATGATAATTGTAGGTCTAGAACTAGGGTGCATTTCAAGTCTGGAGTGTGGTAGGTTAGAGCATATTCTTATGCACAAATGATATCACATATACTGACAAATGTGATTACATGCTGAGGTAAGCATCTCATGCTAAGCTTTTCCTAAAGCAAATGGGTAGCAATTTGCTTCCAGTTTGTTTTAACCAAACAAGAATCCCGGATTCCATTTAGAAAACGTAAACCAAAGAGAAATATCCCACCCCAACATCCATAAAAATCTTTTCAAAAGGAAGTGTATGCACCTTATACAATGTATGCTTTTGTTCTATTTCTATAAGCAGTAACAACAGATGGAGACATTAGGGTGCACCCTAGACCATTTAGCTTGCTAACACGGTATTTAATTCAATTAAGGTAGGAACATGTCAATACAAATTATACCTTATCTTCTTTTAACCATTTCTCCAAAAGCTGTTTCCGCCCCTGCTGAAGTACAGGCCTACACAGCTCTAAGGATTCGTATTTGTTCAGCTGACCCTGGTCCAAAAGGATTCCAAAGTACTGAAGTAAAGGAGAAGTTTGACCTGGCTGGGCTGGGACACTCTGGAACCGACGGATAGTATCTGGAGTACGAAGAATTCCCTTTAAGAAGGAGAAATGTTAAAGATTTCTTGGAGGTTATCCAAACATCACACTAATAACCCCATAGGTCTATGAAGTCGATCTTAAAGGCATGAGTCCATCTATAACAGCAAATTTCAAATTGTCACTAACTGTAGTAAAGATTCAGTCACTACTGCCAGTCATACTTCTATGTTATCATTCACAGTAATAAATATACCAAACATAATTATAAGGTCAATGTGTAAGAATACAACTATAAAACAGTTATAACCCGTTATTATCCCTAGTTCACATTAAATTAAAGACAAATTTTATAATTAATACTCATAAGGAATAGAAGAGTTAATTCAATCCAACACAAACCAACATCAAAAGTAATGGGAATAAATTCAGCCTTACTTCTGATGCTCTACTTACCATAAATTAGACAGGATTAGTTTGTTTCCAACTTTTGGAAATAAAATCACTAGCTATCATTTATGAAATCAATGAGTATTATGCCTAAATAACTAAACCCTATTATTCTGATGTAAATCATAGCTTACTGTGATCTACATACCCTTCTAACATTCTGAGTTCTAAGAAATTAACCAAATCTGAGCACAGAAATTACCTAAACCTAGAGGCTTGAATAAGTAACTGTCCAATTCAGCCTGGGTGACAAAAGTGAGACCTTGTCTCTAAAAAATTAAAAAATAATAAAAAACAGACAAGCAATTGTCATGTAATAGTAAAAGAAAATGTAACCTAAAAAATTTCCCTGTTGAAAGCTTGTTCCTCCTTCTGGCAGTTATAAACAGAGAATATTAACATCAATCATGGCAACTTCATTTTCATGACTCTTTACCTTTGGTGCATTAGCAGCCACCTTTGCTGCTTCTGAGTAATTTCCCTGGGCAAAAAGAGCATTGAATTTCCGAGCAAAAAGTTCTTCGGCACCAGCTAAGTTGTTTCGTACAGCCATTCTCAAAGCTAAATCAGGGTTTTGTAGCACATTGGTGATATAAGGAATTATGTTTTCTTCTTCCACACATACTGACAGAACCTGTAATTTAAAGATTAAAGGATAGCTGCAAGGTGTTCATTAGGATATCAAAATCATATCAAATCAAAATAATATCCAATCTATTTAGAGCAGATTAGTATCGTGTCACAGAAAATCATCATAGCTGCTTTCCTGCATTTGGGGGAGGATGAGGGAGAGGAAAGGGCAGGGGAGGGAGGAAGGAAAAGACAAGGAGAGAGAAGATTAAGGAGGTTCAAAAACAAGTGCCATAGGGTTCTAAGCCATTTTGGCATTCCTAAAATATGGCCATTCTATAATATAAATAACTTCTCACTTTATAGCATCCAAATTGCTTTGATATCATCCATTCATTCTTAACATAGTATCAAAGATTAAGTCTCTCAATGAAATGAGTTCTGAAAGACAATTTCTATATATAGTTTTAAATTTCATGCAGAATGAACCCTTGACAACCTATAGAAAACTACACTGAAAACTATGAAATCTAAATGAAATTGAGGGCTCACCTAGAGGAAGTTTAAGGTATGTTCCTTTTAATTTCAGAATTACTTTATTTTTTTTTTTTTGTAGAGACAGTGTCTCAGTCTATGGTCCTCGGTAGAGTGCCGTGGTGTCACACAGCTCACAGCAACCTCCAACTCCTAGGCTTAGGTGATTCTCTTGCCTCAGCCTCCCAAGTAGCTGGGACTACAGGCAGCTGCCACAATACCCAGCTATTTTTTATTGCAGTTCGGCTGGGGCCAGGTTTGACCCTATCACCCTAGGTATATGGGGCCAGGGCCCTACTCAATGAGCCACAGGCGCCAGCCCAGGATTACTTTTTAAACAAGAATTTCTTTTTTTTTTTTTTCTTTAAGACAGTCTTACTTTGTTACCCTTGGTAGAATGCCGTGGCATCATAGCTCACAGCAACCTCAAACTCTTGGGCTTAAGTGATTCTTTTGCTTCAGCCTCCCAAGTAGCTGGGACTATGGGCGCCTACCACAAAAAATAGCCAGGGTCTCACTCTGGCTCAGGCTGGTCTTGAACTCATGAGCTCAGTTAAGCCACCCGCCTTGGCCTCCCACAGTGCTAGGACTACAGGCATGAGCCATCACACCAGGCCTAGGAATTTTTCTTAATATTTTCTTTTTTTTTTTTTTTTGTAGAGACAGAGTCTCACTTTATGGTCCTCTGTAGAGTGCCGTGGCCTCACACAGCTCACAGCAACCTCCAACTCCTGGGCTTAAGCGATTCTCTTGCCTCAGCCTCCCGAGCAGCTGGGACTACAGGCGCCCGCCACAACGCCCAGCTATTTTTTGGTTGCAGTTTGGCCGGGGCCGGGTTTGAACCCACCACCCTCGGTATATGGGGCCGGCGCCTTACCGACTGAGCCACAGGCACCGCCCTTTTCTTAATGTTTTCTTTAGCTACACTTTCATCCCTAGAAACCGTATTATATACTCAGTGAGGAGGCCCACTGAAACCTCAAGCATCTAACATAATGCAAGTTGCACAGTAAATACTAAATACAGCACCAGTAAGGAGCAAATTCTAATGGCTTTGTTAGGAGAAGTTACCTACCTTCAACCCTTCTTAAATCTCACTGCCACAGAATGGTACTGACTGCCCCCAAAACAACTACTGCCAATTGCCCTAGAGAAATGGAGCTCTTCCTTACCCATTCACTGCTCTCCCCATTGCAGAGCTGATTACAAACTACTTAAATTATCCCTAACAGTGTCTCACTCTATTGCCCAGGGTAGAGTGCCTTGAGGTCATAGCTCACAGCAACCTCAAATTCCTGGGCTCAAGCAATCCTCTGGCCTCAGCCTCCCAAGTAGCTGAGACTACAGGCATGTGCCATAACCCCAGCTAGTCTTTCTATTTTTAGTACAGACGGGGTCTTGTTCTTGGTCTGAGCTCAAGGTAACAGTTCGCCTTACCTGCTCTACTATTCTTTTTCAGGAAAATGAGAAATTTTAACTTCCAAGATTTCATTTCTGTACGTCAGACCCCATACCCAAAGCTTAGGTCATCCTGTATTGCAATGTGTCATCCTACTCCACATCGAAACATATCATTTAAAAGAATTAATTTCTTTATAGTCATTTGCATTCCTCAGCCCTACCCTTAACGCCCTCTACAAAGAGTAAGAAAGATGAACAAACAAATCCATTTCCAGTTACACTTTCTGAAGCTTTCTACTGATCATTGCTTTAGTCTTCTCCAAACATCAAATTCAGTTTAATCTTTATCATACTGAAAGACAATTCTAGCAGATTTCTAGAAACCAGTCCTTGATAAGATCGTGGAATAGAAAAGCTTCCAGTATGTTAAGTACTCTGTTTTACCAAGTTCAGAATGTAAGACAGATAGCGGCTATATCATCTTGATTTCTTTTACTACCAACAAAAGCCATACACTCATCCATTCTGGACACAGGCCCAACTAGTAGTTGAATTTACGTAAAAAAGAAGAAACCCCTGAGACCTGAGGTTACTATAAACACTCCTCTTTCATCAAAGTAGCTGGCACATAAAATTTTGGTGGGGGAGAGGGTCAAAGGAATAATCAATAAGTTCCTAGAATCAGAGTTATCATGAAACCACTAAAAAAACTTTATTTTAGGCATTAAGACATCAGCACAAAAACAGAAATAAAAAGGTCTCTGGCTTCATGACAAATTACCGCTAACCTAGTTCATATAAAGGCCAATTCATTCTTGATTTTTTCCAGTGGGGACACATGTAACTGAATAACTGAAAGCTACTGAACTTTAAAAACTGCTTCTCTGCCAGACACTGACTGGTGCTATAAAATTAACTAAAGGCAGTCCCCTTTTCTAATAAAGAATAGTGACTGTGACATTAAGAAAGCAATTAATTCAGTACAGGTGTTATGAGGAGGGCTACTTAAGTTAGAAGCATCTAACCAAGTCTGGAGTTGATGTGAGGAATGGATAGGTAAGGAGAGACAATCTTTTTCCCTAGAAGAACCGTCTCTTCATAGATACTTAACACTTTTCAAAACTGAATAAAAGAGAAAAAAAAATCTACTTTCTTTGGCTAATTCTGGGAAAAATAATAATGAGCAGGATAACTAATAAAAAGTAAGGCCAATATTAGTATGAAGCTTTTAAAATTTTAACCATTTTTCAGAAAATTAGATACTTTCTGGCTGGGCACGGTGGCGCATGCCTATAATCCCAGCACTTTTGGAGGCCAAGGTGGGAGGATCCCTTAAGGCCAGGAATTTGAGACCAGCCTGAGCACACAGTAAGAGCCCATCTGTACAAAAAATAAAAATTAGCCTGGCATGGTGGCATGTGCCTATAGTCCCAGCTATTTAAGAAGTAGAGGGAAGAGGAAAACTTGAGCTTAGGAGTTTGAGACCTTACCTCTACAAAAAATGAAAAAATTAAAATTAAAAATTAGCTGGGCATAGTGGTGCATATCTACAGTCCTCAAATTCAGGGATGGGGAACCTGAGGCCTGCCTAAATGCAGTATTTTGACTGAAAAACTTGGATTTGATTAAGGCTGTAGGTTCCCCACCCTTGTTAAGATACTTAGCAGGCTGAGGCATGAGGATCACGTGAGCCCAAAAGTTCAAGGTTAAAGTGAGCTATGATCACACCACTGCACACCAGCCTGGGTATCAGAGCAAGACCTTGTCTCAAAAAAAAAAAAAGAAAAAGAAAAAAAGTGTGATATACTCAAGACATCTTTTATTTTTCCTATCTGATTACTTTCCAACCATCTCACAATAGGTACTGTAACATATTACCTTCTGTTAGTAATACTTAAGAAAAAGGATGTAAGTTCTTTTCCCTATAGTTGAAAATCTCTGTGTCTTGGAGATAAAAGAAAATCCCTAAAAAAAGTATAGTCCATCAACTGTGACCGTAAATACTGTATTTTATTCCACATAGTCACTTCTTTTGACAATAAAGATGCAAATAAATACATAATCCTAGGAAGCTAAATGTCAAACAGTTGCTCTCCCTGAGACAGGATTAAAGAGTTTTGTATTCATATAATTCTGTATTTTTTGGTACTGTATTATTTTCTGATATCCAGTTATAATTTACATTCTGAAAAAATGTTTGTTACTTTATTATTTGGGGGATAATTTCTCTCTTAATGTACAGGATTGGTTTTGACTTTTCAGATTATTTTATTGTTTAAGTTTCAAGTTTTCCTTACTTGTCCCTTTCTGTTTACTCCAATTATTCCAGCTGTGGCTTCGTGAGGTGCAGTAACAAAGATTGTTTCTCCACTGATTCTATTCATGTAGATGCAGGTACCAGTCTCAAGATCATAGAGGTGAATATAACCATACTTAGTTATCAAGAATACCACATCGTGCTTTTCACTGATCTGTAGAAAGAAAATCAACACTTTAGTAAAATAAGGGATCTACAAACAGAAAACAAAAATATTTAGTCTAATTCCATGTTGCAGATGTTGAACTTCCAAAATGTGAAGAGGCTTATATGAAAAATGAAAAGTTAATGGCTCGGCACCTATAGCTCAGCGGCTATAGCACCAGCCACATACACCAGAGCTGGCAGGTTCGAACTCAGCCCAGGCCTGCCAAACAAGGACAACTACAACCAAAAAAAAAAAAAAAGGCTCAGCGCCTATGGCTCAAGTGGTTAAGGTGCCAGCCACATACACCTGAGCTGGTGAGTTCGAATCCAGCCTGGGCCCACCAAACAACAAAGATGGCTACAACCAAAAAACAGCCAGGTGTTGTGGCAGGCGCCTGTCGTCCCAGCTACTTGGGAGGTGGAGGCAGGAGAATCACTTGAGCCTAGGAGTTGGAGGTTGCTGTGAGCTATGACGCCATGGCACAACAGCTTGAGGCTCTGTCTCAAAAAATAAAAAAAAAAATACTGGGCGTTGTGGCAGGCGCCTGTAGTCCCAGCTTCTTGGGAGGCTGAGGCAAGAGAATCGCTTAAGCCCAAGAGTTGGAGGATGCTGTGAGCTGTGACACCACAGCCCTCTACCGAGGGTGACGTAGTAAGACTGTCTCAAAAAAAAAAAAAAAAAAAAAAAAGTTAAGATTTTAAAAAGTTTTCTTCATTCTTATAGCACATTTAAATAAACAGAGGAAGTGAATGAAATCTGTGGAAAACAGTTCAGAACAATGTTATGATAACCAGTTTAGATATTATAAGCATACCTCATTTTATTGCACTTTGCAGATTTTACTAATTGAAGATTTGTGGCAACTCAGCATGGAACAAGTCAACATTATTTTTCTAATAGCATGCACTCACTTTGGTGTCTTGGCATCACATTTTATTAATTCTTGCAGTATTTCGAACTTTTTCATTATTATTTTATTGGTTATGGTGTTTTGTGATCCTTGATGTTACGATTTTAATTGTTTTGGGGTACCACCCACACAAGTGATCTTATACTGTGTGTTCTAACTGCTCCACTGACCAGTTATTCTCTCATCTTTCTTTCCTCAGGCCCCTACTATTAATACAACAATACTGAAATTAGTCCAATTAATAACCCTACAGTGCCCTCTAAGTGTTCACTTTAAATCAAAAGCTAGAAATGGTTAAGTTTAGTGAGGAAGGCACAGTGAAAGCTGTGGTAGACCAAGAACTAGGTCTCTTGAGACAAATAGCCAAGTTATGACTACAAAGGAAAAGTTCTTCAAGGAAACTAAAAGTGCTGCTCCAGTGAATACATGAATGATAAGAAAGCCAAATAGCCTTTTTGTTGATAAGGAAAAAGTTTTAGTGGGTCTGGAGAGAAGACCAAACCAGCCACAACATTCCCTTAAGCCAAAGCCTAATCTAAATCTCTCCAACCCTATGAAGGCTGTGAGAGGTGAGAAAGCTGCAGGAAAGAAGCATATAACTGAGAGGTGGGTTCATTAAGCTTAAGGAAAGAAGCCATCTCCAGAACATAAAAGTACAAGGTGAAGCAAGTGATCATGTAGAAACTGCAGCAAGTTATCTTCTTAAACACTCACATGAAGAGGATAATACTGCTTCTAAGAATAATCCTTGAAGATCTAGCTAAGATCACTTATAAAGGTGGCTATGCTAAACAACAGATTTCCAGTGTGGACAAAACAGCCTTATATTAGAAGATGCCATCCAGGACACTCAGATCTAAAGAGGAGAAGTCAATGCTTGGTTTCAAAGCTCCAAAGGATGAGCCGACTCGTTTTAGGGTCTAAAGCAGCTGGTGCCTAAGTTTAAGCCAGTGTTCACTGTTCATTCTGAAAATCTTAGGGCCCTTAAAATGGAGCACAGTCTGCAAGACAGTACATCTGCTTATAGCATGTTTTACTGAGCATTTTAAGCTGGCTATTGAGACCTACTGCTCAGAAAAACAATTCTTTTCAAAACATTACTGCTCACTGACAATGTTCCTGGATATTCAAGAATGCTAATGCAAATGTACAAGGAGATTAATGTCTTCATGTTTCCTAACACAATAACTATTCTAAAGACTATAATTAAGGAATAATTTCAACTTCTAGGTCTTATTTAAGAAATAACATTTTGTGGGCGGCACCTGTGGCTCAAGGAGTAGGGCGCCAGTCCCATATGCCGGAGGTGGTGGGTTCAAACCCAGCCCCGGCCAAAAAAAAAAAAAAAAAAAGAAATAACATTTTGTAAGGCTACAGCTGTAAGGACAGTGATTCCTCTGATGTACCTGGGCAAAGTAAATTGAAAACCTTCTGTAAAAGGTTCACCAGAGTATACATCATTAATTCATGGGAGAAAGTAAAAATATCAACACTAATAAGAGTTTGGAAGAAGATTCCAACCCTCATGATTTTGAGGAGTTCAAGACTTCAGTGAAGGAAGTAAGTACAGATGTGGTAGAAATAGCAAGAGAATTAGAATCACAGTGGAGCTTGAATATGTGACAGACCTGTAGCAATCTGATGATAAGGAATCATTTCTTACAGATGAGCAAAGAAAGTAGTTTCTTGAGATGTTATCTACTTCTGGTAAAGATGCTGTGAAAACTGTTGAAATGACAACAAAGGATTACCATACAAACTTAGTTCATAAAGCAATGGCAGGGTTTGAGAGAACTGGCTCCCATTTTGAAATAAATTCTATGGTGGGTGAAACACTATAAATAGTACTTTATGCTGCAGAGAAATCATTCATGAAAGAAAAAGTTAACTGATGCAGCAAAATGCACTATTGTGTTAAGAAACAGCAATAGCAAAGGCTGGGCACTGTGGCTCATGCCTGCAATCCCAGCACTCAGGAAGGCCGAGGCCAGTGGACTGTTTAAGCTCAGGAGTTTGAGACCAACAAGAGTGAGACCCTGTCTCTACTAAAAATAGAAAAAACTAGCCGGGCATCATGGCATGTAGTTCCAGCTACTTGAGAGGCTGAGGCCTGCAGGAAGATGTCTTGTGAGGTTGTTATGAGCTATGATGCCACAGCTCTCTACTCAGGGCAATAGTATGAGATGCTGTCAAAAAAAAAAAAGGAAAGGGAAAAGGAGAAAGGGAGAAAGAAAAAGGAAAAAAGGGTAAAGGAAGGAAAAGAAATCTCCAGAGCCATCCCAACCTTCATGAAGCAAAACCCTCCATCAGTGACAAGATTATAACTCACTAAAGACTCAGATGATCATTAGTATTTTTTTTTTTTAGCAATAAAGTATGTTTAAATTAAGGTATATACCTTTTTCTCAATTATTAAGTATGCAATAGCAAATTGGACAAAACCAAACCACAAAACCAAAAAAATTATTGTGACTTTTTATTGTGGTGGTCTGCAAACCCACAATATTTCCAAGGTATGCAGCAGAATCCATAGAAGTCTATGTATTATTTTCAAAGTTTCACTAACAAATTTATTATAGATTAAAGAGTACTCTTCTAAGTAACCCTTAAATTAAATTGACTATGAACAGGTGTCTGGATTAATTTCTTTTAAGAGGAGAAATTTTAAAAATCCATTTCCTTTGCTTGACATACCTGCATTGCAACAGGAAAGTCATTCTGTGCTTCTGGAGGAAAGAAAACATCCACTGCCTTCTTTGGAAAGGGCTGATTCCCTGTAGGCGGTGTGCCAACTTCAATGATATGTAACTATTCAAAAGAAAACACAATTTCTATAAACTTAAAATCTTTTAGCAGTTGATCATAACATTATTTGCAGCTCTCAAGTGAAAATAATCCAAGTATAATCCATTTGTCTTATAAGTAGATGAATGTTAAACTGAGTGATACCATACCACAGAATACCTGGCAGTAAAAAAGAATAAGCATCTCATGGACATTACACTAAGTGGAAAAAAAGAAGCCAGTCTCAAAAGGTCACATCCTATATGTTCTATTTATATAACATTCTTGAAGTGACAAATATAGAGATGGAGAATAAATCAGGGGTTGTCAGGGATTAGGAATGGTGTGGGCGAGGAGTGAGTCCTGTGACTCACTATAAAGCTATGAGGAAAATCATTGCGGTGATAAACCATACAATTGTACCAATGTTATTTTCAAGGTTTTCATACTAGTCTGTAGTTAAATAAGATGTGAGAAACTGGGTAAAAAGGAACAGGGGATGTCTCTCTACTGTCTTTAGAGATTCCTACAAGTGTGGATTATTTAAATATATTTTTAAAAGTTCTAAGAATATCTTAAATAATCACATCAAAAAATGTACCTGAAATAAAGTACATCCAGTGGTAATACCTTACCTACAATGGTACTTTCTCATAGTGTTTGATTATATTTAGTATTTCCAAATAGATCTCTAACAAATTATTAAATTCTTCTCTGCCTACAAATCTATTCTAATACAGAGGGAAAGTATACACCTAAGCTTTGTTATCTCTCTAATCACATATATCCCACAAATTTCAAGAGAACATTTTTGATTTAAAATATCTGATGCTAGACCAGGCACAGTGACATACACTTTTTGTTCCAGCTACTTAGAAGGCTGAGTCATGAGGATCCCTTGAAACCAGAAATCCAGTCTGGGCAACACAGCAAGACATTGTCAGACATTGTCTCTTGAAGAGGAAAAAAAAAAAAAAAGTCTGATGCTACGTATCAACCAGACAAGAGAAAATCAATAGTGTCAATGAAAAGGTATTATATACACTTTCCTTAGAAATGTCAGGAATGAACAAAACATAATTCAGTTTCTAAGATAGTATCACATGAAAATTATGGGGTCTCATCCTTCATCAGGATTAGCCATACTGAAAAAATGACATATTCCTTCAAGTCATAGCAGATTATAAAAGATATAGCAGGACGTATCAAAAAGGCTCAAGAACTTATAAACAGGGTTTCAAATACTATATAAAAATGATATTGAAGCTTTTTTCCAGTAAGACTTTTGTTCAAAAGATGTCCTGACCTTATGTTTTAAGGATATCTAATCTCCACAAACTCTTTTAAAAAAGTTTTAATGGCAGATAGAGCCAGTCTTCCATTAAGGAGCATCAAACTCCAAATACAGTAGAACGTCCATAGCTGAGCACCTCTCTACATGACTACCTCCTTAAGCTGACCTAATTTTCATAGACCAAACTTGTACTACAAGTACTCAATGCAAGTTCCTTATATTGACCACCTCCGTATGGGTGGTCAAC
Source organism: Nycticebus coucang (assembly GCF_027406575.1). Lineage (NCBI taxonomy): Eukaryota > Metazoa > Chordata > Mammalia > Primates > Lorisidae > Nycticebus > Nycticebus coucang. The sequence goes on from NC_069797.1 coordinate 42,685,311, forward strand.
TTATAGAGGTTCTTCTGTATTTCTTTTCCAAACCTCTCTTTTATTTTTTTTGAAATTGAAACAGAGTCTCCACTTTGTCGCCCTCTGTAGAGGCTATTGTGTCATAGCTCACAGCAACCTCAAACTCTTGGGCTCAAGCAATTCTCCTGTCTTACCCTCCCAAGTAGCTGGGACCACAAGTGCCCACCACAACACTCGGCTATATTTTGTTGTTGTTGTCATTGTTGTTTAGCAGGCCCTGGCTAGGTTTGAACCCACCAGCCCTAGTGCACATGGCCAGGGCCCTAACCACTGAGCAACAGGCAACCAGCCTATTTTCCAAACCTCTTATGAGATAAAATGCAAGTATGTGGCTTTGCTTATACTGGACTTTGAACAGAGAGCTGGGGACATAAAGTTATTCAGACTTCAGAGATTTTACTCTGGCAGTGGCACAGAGGTAAAAGAGTCCTCAGAATTCTGTGGCTGGGACTCTGGTTGCTGCCATTCTCCCTTATTCTTCCTCATTTTCCAAGATTGCTTCTATAGCCATCCTAGCTATTATAAACTATCCAATATCCTTTCACTAAATTTTCTATCTATGCTCTGTTCAACCAGACACTGTTTCTGTTGTCTGCAATCAAGATAATGTACCTCAATTTGTCAAGGTGATTCCAAAATGCAGCAACTGAGACCCTCTAAACTTAAGTCAATGTTACTCAACAATGGTCTACATTCTATCTATATCAAGCCACCTAAGGTAATTACAATGTAGATTATGGGCACCACTCACTAAATTAGACTCTTTATATATATGACACACAATGTGCATTTTAGCAACCCTAATGATTCTTAGGCATAGTGAAGTTGAAAAATACTAACTTCTTTGTATCCTCAATTAACCTGAAACAATAAAAAAAAGGAAAAATAATACTAACTTAAGGTCTTTGATAAAAGCAATAAAAAAAAAAAAAATCAGTGGCTAACAAAAAAATTTTTAAAGAATATTATTCATTAGCCAGGCGCCTATAGTCCCAGCTACTTGGGAGGCTGAGGCAAGAGAATCGCTTCAGTTTGAGGTTGACACCACAGCACTCTACCAAGGGCGACTAACTGAGACTCTGTCTCAAAACATTATTAACCATGAAGGAAGAATGTTTTGAAATTAGACAATTAATTAGTAGCAAAAGACAGAGAATTATCACTAACATAATTACCCAGCTTACCTTCCCTCCGGCTTGACCTCGGACTGCAAAACAGAATAACGTTGATTCTTCAGCATTTCCTTCCATCTTAAACTGTGCGAAGCTAGCTGCATGTCCTTCAATGGGCTGAGATACTTTCCTATCTACAGAATACAGCTGCATAGCTCCCACCACACGATTTTGCTGCAAAGAATTGATGAGAATAGTATTTGGCAACCCAATGAATCAATAACTCTTGAATTCTTCAATTACAGAAATAATTACAATGTTTTAGGCATCTTTAGCAAGATTTATAATTCTTGTTATTTTAGTCTCTCAATGTGTATTTGATGTTTAGCTCCAAACATTATCTTATTAAAACTTAACATGAATGTTTAAAATCAGCCTCATATATCTTAAAAGATATATAAATATTCATCATTCGGTGAAGTACATATACACTGTAATAAATCCTAAATCATTCACATAGGAACTCAACTTCTACTCAATCCATAAGAGCTAAAAACACTCGGTAAGAGTACTCTGAAATTATATGGCATTAAGCCAGCAAACTTTATTTTTAAAAAAGGAAAATAAAGAAAAGGAACAAATAAAAACATCTTCCAAAATAAGTCAAATTCAACAGGACTGAGAAAACCTAATTTCAAAATAAACTGCATTCTGGGTACAACAATTCTTTAGATCTCTTCTTTATCAAAAAGTAGAAAAATGTTACCTGTGCCGATATGCCAGTCAGAAGTAACCACTTTTGCTTTGCATCTGTACGATAATTGATAATCTGACACCCTGCAAGGCTAGAATGGCGATCAAACATTTTCACTGGCTGAGACTCTCCTTCCATACTCCAGTGATAAACTGCATTATCCGTAACAAGAGCAACCGTATTCAAAGAGATCCATTTCCAAAAGGTGACATCATCAGTCATGGTATGGGCCTTCATTTTGCTTTTCATTTCAATGTTAAATATCTGAAGAGTTTTCCCAGCTAAAAACAAAATCAAGAATTATGAATTATTAAAAAGGTAAAATCTAAGATGAAGACCTAGCTAGACTAAGCTCTGTAACATTGAAACAAAAATGGTTCTATCATGAGTCTAATAACCAACTACAGAAGTCATATTAACAGAGCAGCAACCATTAGAGATAATAGCTTAAGACTAAGCAATCTACATTTACAACTTAAGCAAAAGCTATATTACCTCTAATAAACACATTTTAAACATACAGTATGACTTCCATGGACTTCTAACTCCCAATTGCAAGTGAGTCTAAAGAACAGCTTTTCTTAACAATAACTAAAAACAAAGTTGTAACCTTCATACTTAAAATTAAGTATGTCTCCACATAATCTTAAAATTAAGTTATGTCTCCACATAATCTAAGTTAGTTGTATGTACACAGGACAAAGCAAATCTGATACAAACACTTGGTGGGGGGGAGTCTACTTTTTTAAAGGCAGTCATCTCATCCAACTAAAATCTTGTGAAAACTGCTTTTTAAAAAGAGAATCTACTTCAACTCTTCCTTGTTACTACTAGCACATAAAAAAACTGCATGCTACATTTAATAGGTTTAAGATACAAAGGGAAGGAGATAGCAGTGCTGGAGGAAAGGAAAGGAAGAGGACAGTTTCAGATGTGTTAATATACTGGAGATAAGAACAAAGTTCAACCTTCACCCAATTAAGAAAGCAGGCATTTAGTAAAAGGAGGATAAATCTGCCTTGAGTGTTAGAGTCCACTGAGTCAGATGCAAGGGCTTATACTTGTAATTTGAAATCCATCACAGTTCAAAAGTGATTTGGTTTAAATTAGCAGAGATCAAAGCCCATAGCTATGACTAGGCTATCAAGATTAGTCCTTAGAGCCGTGATTCTCAACCGGTGGGTCACGACCCACAGGAACTGTATTAAAGGGCCATGGCATTAGGAAGGTTGAGAACCACTGCCTTAGAGACTAAGGAAAACCTCATTCCAGAGCCACAGAGAATCTGGCTCCTGAAGGAGAAAAATTGTAAGATTGAGGTGGAGGGGCCCAAAAGGGAGACAAACATACAGTTTTATACTATGACTCTTCTTACCACATGTTCAAAAACTTCTTTCATAAAACAAAGAATGTTACTCCCATCCAACACAGTATGTAAACCACAACCAGACTTGAAAAATTGTGAGAGTTATAGTCCTGTTTATAAAAAGAAGCCAAGGGGTTTAAAACTGACTTCGGAGAAAAGCAGTACTTTGGAATGACTTACTTTCCTTTGCTGCCTTCCCAACTCCCAGTTTATGAGACTTACTGTTTTTTACATGAAAGGGGTCAGAGTATAATATAAGTGGGACAGTTTGGGGCGGGGGGAAAGGGATGACAGCTCAACTCCATAGTGCAGACATACAGGTACAAATCTATGATGTTTCTGTACAAGCTCTGGCAATCTTTTCAATTTATTTTATTATTATTATTTTTTTTTTTTGCAGTTTTTGGCCAGGGCTGGGTTGGAATCCACCCCTTCCAGTATATGGGGCCAGTGCCCTACTCCTTTGAGTCAGAGGCACTGCCCTCAATTTATTCTTTTTATAGAACAGGACAATAACTAATACAATCTAATTTAAGATAACTCACCATCTGCACACATAAGAAAGCATTAAGAAATGTGATAAGATAACAATAACATTAAAAATAGAAAAGAACTTTGACAAAATTAAAATAACTGGCCTTTTACAGTGAGGTGTGAGAGTTGCTAAACACCTGAATTTAAATTCTTTTAAGGAGGCCGAAAGAGAGTTAGTGCCCTACAATCTCTTTGTTTTAAAGGAGTAAAATGCTTACTGTTCTGTTACAGAACATCTGGGCTAACAAAAGTTGGACTATCTTTCCCTCGGAAAAGATCGACTCTTAAGATATGTGATATAAACTTATCTGTTGAATATGCTTATTCTACTTGCTCCCATTTACTTTCCAATCAGTATTATCACTAAATACAAAGTTTAAGTCATGTAAAGAAGTCTATTCAATTCTAACAACTCATAAATTATCAAGAGATTACCGGGAACATGAACTCTTCCTCCTAATTATCAAGAAGAAAAACAAAGGCCAGGCGCATCTAGTACTCTGGGAGGCCAAGGCAGGTGGACCACTTGAACTCATGAGTTCAAGACCAGCCTGAGCAAGAATGAGACCTAGTCTTTACTAAAAATGAAAAACTGAGGCAAGAGATCACTTGCCCCCAAGAGTCTGAGGTTGCTGAGAGCTATGACGCCAGGGCACTTTACCAAGGGCAACAAAGTGAGACTCTGTCTCAAAATAAAATAAAGGCAAAAAACCAAATTATCAATTAAATGCCCCTTTTAGAGTCAGTCATAATTTGTCACCTAGTCTTCTTTAGAAACTTCTGTTTTAAGGGGTCATTTATATTCTCATGCTAAAATTTAAAAGGAAAAAAACTTAATATAGGGTCCCAGACATTCTTTGAACTCTACATAGACTGATAAGTTAAACATTTCCCTGTTGTGACAATTCAAAGTTAGTTTGGATAAATTCAAACACCCTTGACTCTAGAGCTTCAATATCCACCCAGACACACACAATTTTAACAACGTAAATTCAAGCCATTTTTAGAACTTGACAAGATAAATAAAAATATAAGCCTGAAGTATGAAAAGGGTACAGAATGAAAGGCAAGTTTATCATCATAACAAAAATTCTGCAATGTTTAGGTGCTAGAATTAGTAAAGCATGCTCTACTCCAGAATAGGAATCATTAATTTATTTCCTCTGTAGAAGTATGTTTAGCATTGTAGTCTTATACTACAAATATAAAATTTAAATGTGTTTATTCTAAAAGTTAAAATTATTCCAAATAGAGCTATAAGTAAAACATTTCACAGAAACATTCCAAGTAAAAGTCCTAAGTTTAAATCAAGTTTAGTCCTTGCCTTAACTTTGCAGATCTTTTTTCTTTACCCAAATTTAAGCATACCCTAATAACTGTATTTGCGTAAAATATACATAGGAGGGAATATACATATAAAATATACATATACATTTAAGGAAAAAACGCACAATCTTTTTATACCTTTTAGTGCAATTACTTTGCTAGCAGGATTCATAATGGCGCTGTCCGCTGAAATTGGTCTTCGAATTGGATTACTTGGGTCATTCATATCAATGATTACCACCTGGGCCTGCTCTCCTACTTTTTCTCTAATGCAGATGAATTTGTCTGACTCCATTGTCAGGGTACTAAAGCCAATGTTTGCTGGGTTGATCCCCAGGTTCTGGAGCTGGAAAAAAAAAATTAGTAAAAACTATGTTAGCAACCAAGTGGACTAGAAAGATTTGACATTCATATATCGCCATCATAAAAAATCCTTAAGGCAGGGCACAGTGGCTCACATCTGTAATCCTAACACTCTGGGAGGCCAAGGTAGGTGGATTGCTTGAGCTCACAAGTTAGAGACCAGCATGAGCAAGAGCAAGACCCCATCTCTACTAAAAATGAAAAATTGAGGCAAGAGGATCTCTAGAGCCCAAGAGTTTTGAGGTCGCTGTGAGCTATGATGCCATCGCACTTTACTGAGGGCAACGAAGTGAGACTCTGCCTCAAAAAACAAAAACAAACAAAAAAAAAACCTTACTTAACCATTAAGGCTTTAAGGTCAACAGTAACATCTCCATTATATTAATTAAAGTCAGGGAATTAATAGCCAAATAGCAAATCTTTTCTTTCTTTCTTTCTTTGAGACAGAGTCTCACTTGGTTGCCCTGGGTAGAGTGCTGAGACATTATAGCTCACAGCAACCTCAAACGCTTGGGCTTGAGCAATCCTCTTGCCTCAGCCTCCTGATTAACTGGGACTACAGGCATACGCCCCTATGCCTGGCTAGTTTTTTCTATTTTGGTAGAGATGGGGTGTCTTGCTCTTGCTTAGGCTGGTCTTAAACTCCTGAGCTCAGGCAATCCACCCACCTCGGCTTACCAGAGAGCTAGAATTACAGGCATGAGCCACCGCACCCAGCCTGGATCTCCTTTTCTTTTTTTTTTTGGCAGTTTTTGGCTGGGGTTGGGTTTGAACCTGCCACCTCTGGCATATGGGGCCAGTGCCCTACCCTCTTGAGCCACAGGCGCCACCCTGGATCTTCTTTTCTCAACAAATACGGTATGCAATTGTTTCAACTAAGGTAGAAGTAGAGATTAAAGGGAACAGCAACATCTGCGAACTAGCATTTATGGTTCAGGAGATTTGAAGTCACCCATGTTTCTTGGTTTATTCTTTAAGATCTTTGAATTATTGGACCTATCCTCTCTTTGTCCTTTATCCCCCTTAACATTTAGTTACTTGTTCAAATGCCTTAGGATTCAGAAAAACTAATTTACAGCATAAAAAGATTAAAATGCCACAGAATCCTTGATCTAAATGAACTTGGAAGAGCAAGCACAGATAAAGAAAGCTGTAATACTGTGAAAAAGGTGCCAAAACAAAGATATGTACAAGGAATCTTGTCAAAAGCAGCTCCAAAGCTGAGGCAATGTGTTTAAGAGAGGTAGGTTAGAGATTTCTCAATAGAAAGAGGATGTGCTAAGGCACAGAAATACTAAAGTGTAGTCTGCTAAGGGAACTACAAGGACTTTTGTAACATCTGGCAAGGGTGAAGAACCTGTGGCCTCAAGACCACGTGACCCTCCAGAACCCCAAGTGTGGCCCCTTGGCCAAATCCAAACTTATTAAAAAGGATTTGTACTGACAATTTGGACTCAGTGTGTTGTGGCAGGCACGTGTAGTCCCAGCTACTTGGGAGGCTGAGGCAAGAGAATCGCTTAAGCCCAAGAGTTGGAGGTTGCTGTGAGCCGTGATGCCAAGCACTCTGAGGGCAATATAGTGGACTCTGTCTCCCCCCGCACACCCCCATCCCCACCAAAAAAAAATCGAACTCAGTCAAAAGGCAGCACTCAAAACTCCAGAAGGTCACATGCGCCCCAAGGCCACAGGTTCCCAGGCCCTGAAGGGTTTTATAAGGACAGTAAAGGACTTAGATTTGCTTTGTGAACTTAGAAGATACTAAAGTATTCAATAAACGAATATATACATGTGTAGCAGACCTAAAGATGATAAAAATCCTTGAAAACCAATTAAGTGTGTAAGAACAAAAGTCACATGTTACTGGACCCCAGATAGGGTCATTAAAACTCTAGTGACTAAACGTGGTGTAAGAGATTAAGTTCTACTAAAAGGCTAAAAATGAAGGCTTTATTATATTAGCCTCAGCCAGAATATAATTACAATAACTCATAGTCACTGAACACCAAGGGCAAGGAGTCAAACAACTGTGTAACCATTAACACAAACAGTAATAAAGTAGATTAACCTGTTATATAAACTCATGTATACATGCAGAGCAAGGCAATATACCAGCTATGAGGTATGTAACTTACAATGAATCTGGTTAAAATAAAACCTTATAAATTATTAATTTCCACTTCTTCCTAACTTTAACTTGTTACTTCTATACTCCTAGTTACAGAACTAAAGGAAGAATATAAACATAAGTGGTCTCCCAAACTATACCAAGGAATTTATGTGTGAACTTAAGGAAGGCCTTTTCCAAAGCAGACTGTTCATTCAGTTTCAGGAAGTTACATACATCTGTTTTTCTTAGTAGAGGATCCTTAGACTCTTGTTAAATTTAATAGTTTTAACCTTTCCAATAATGGAGAACATATGTCAGTGACTCATGGTGTTCAGAGAGTTATATACCTAAAAGCAACAAGTTACTTCCTAAACTATTCTATAAATAAGAATTCAATGTTTCTCAGTCTTCACTTCACAATGTTGCTAAGTCTTCACTTAAAGCAACTTTGAGTTTCAGGTGTCACAAGTTAAGTCCCACAGTGTTTGAGAAAGAGTAAAAACAGCATTAAATATGGAAAATAAACACAAAATCAAGATATAAACCACAGATATGACTCACTGAACTCCAAATGATTCTAACAGATTTTTTCCTACCCTTCAACTTTAGAGGTTAGGTATAAGATAACTGTAAACAAACACTATTCAAAAGGACAGTGAAGAGGAGGAACTAAGTCACACAACCTGTGTTTCCTATTCCTTGCTCAATCCCTAGAAAAATACAGTAAGAAAAACATGCCACAATGGTTAGCAATGACCACCATCAGGCTCAGGGTGTCTTGTAGAAAAAGCAAAGATTTCGTTTTAAAGACATAGGGTGCACCCAATCCTTGCAATCTATGTAATTAATCCTTATACTCTTTTCTCATTCAACACATTCTACCAAAAGCCATGCATATATATTTGAACTTCTCTCTCAATAATGTACTAGTACCATTCAAAATACTTCATGTGACAGACACAAATTCTTTATTCAAAAAAAAAATTATCTCTGAAAGAGGGAGAGGGTGAGGGAAAGGAAAAGGAAAAAAAAGAACATAGTGACTAATTCTCACATAAATTGGATTTAATTTTGACCAAAGTACATTATTTGAACAATAACTTTTAATTTAACTTGTTAATATGTTAAGACATTGCATCCTCATTTAAAGGTGAAATATGTTTGCAATTTCCCTTTATAACAATATATTTTTTCCAATTTGAATATCAGGTATATCCAGATGAAGTAGAATGATTTTGAAGTATTTCTTCTTTTTCTATTATCTATAAGATTTGGCATGATCTGTTTTTTGAAATTGTCTTCTATTTTTTTTATAAATATTCATTGTCTATATTTTTGAGACTTTGGGGGAAAAAAAGTTAACTGATGACTCCATACTGAACCTCAGCGTCAAAGCATTCTATGATAGACATACTTTTATATGACAATGTGAATGTTACTTTTTTTGCATTATTGTTATTACTGCTCAATATTTCATTGCAGCAATCTGATTTCTTTTCTGAATGTATTTATCTTTGTTCGTTCTTTACGAAGTTTTTGTTTCTAGTCCTTATCTTAAACATTGTTATTAAATTTTAAGCCTTTTTAATTTTGTGAAGGCAAAAAGTGGAAACCCGATAAACACATGTATATGTATAGAGAAAATTTAAAAAAAATTATCTCTGTAGCTCACTAGCTCAGAAAAAAACATTTTTTTAATCTTTAAAAATAAATAGCAAAATTAAACAGAAGTGGCAAACTATGTCGTATGTTTAAACGTATTTAAAAAGCACACTTAAGTGGTAGCCTTTTACACACTAAATAGGAAACTGCTTCTTCCTAAAGAGTTGTTAAGAAAAAGAATGTCTGCGATTTCAAGAAACATATTCTTATTGGTTAAGTTATATTTGACAGCTAAGTCAAATTTGCTTTCACCTCTTCAAATAAGGTAGGTAAGATAGTTTTCCTTAGTGGCATTATTTCTGAGTACGAATGCCCACCGTACTAAGTAATTCTGCCTATTTTTCTTGTGATATATTCAAAAGAGAACTACACTAAAACATATGAGGTCTAACAATTAAGTTCATGAACTTGCCACTATGAGCATACTAACAATTCAGTAAGGTTTCATAACTTTGGTATATCAGTATTTCAAAGCTGTGTTTGTGTCAACATGTGGCAGTGTCTTGCTAAGTGGAGTTCATTATTATTGTTTTTGTGTGCTGTCTCAACAATGTCAAGGCTTGAAACAGAACAATGAATAAACATTAAATTTTGTGTTAAATTCATGAAGAGTGGAAGTAAAATCAGGGTTAGTCCAAGTTTATGGGGCTAATGCCATAAGAAAACGGCAGTGTACAAAATGGAGAAACTGGCACTGATGAAGAGAGGTCATGGTGGCAAATAACAAGCAGAACTGACAAAAACATTGCAAAAATTTGTTGGATTTTGCTGCAAAATTGTCAGCTGACTGTGAGAAGCATAGCAGACCAAGTAAATATTGATAGAAAAACAAGTTAGGAAAATGTGAACTGAAAAACTTGGCCAACAACTCATGGCTCTTGAATCACGACAATGTACTGGCTCACACGGCATTGTCTGCAAGGGAACTTCAGCCAGTAAACAATTATAGTGGAATACTCTCCCTACTCAACTCATCTGGCCCCCCAATGATTTATTCCTTTACCTGAAGACAAAATATTAAAAGGAAAACATTTTGATGACATTAAGGACACCCAGGGTAATACGATGACAGCTTTGATGGTCATTCCAGAAAAAAAAGAGTTCCAAAATTGCTTTGAAAGGTGGACTAGGCACTGGCATCAGTGCATAGCTTCCCAAGGGGAGTACTTCAAAGTGATAATAGTGATATTCAGCAATGAGGTAAGCAGCACATTTTCTAGGATGAGTTGTGAACTTAATTGTCAGACCTCGTACAGTAATAGGACAATTCACCATCGTCAACCACAATTCTGGTTTAACTGCACCCTTAGTGTAGGACAGCTTAAAAGGGTCACCATACTAGGTTAATTGTCTAGTAGTATTTGTATAAAAGATTTTTAAAATGTGGCATAATATTTTCAAAACAGCACATAACCATAGGTATTCTTAGTTATTAAGGTGTGATGGTATATAAGCTATACCACAGAAAATGAATTATAGACTGTAGAACAAACCACAGATAAATTCAGAGAACATAAAACAGTCTCTCTAAACTTGCACTATTTTCAGAGGACATACAATAATATCCGAACTATAGCCACATTTTTTTATCCACTCAATTGGCAAAACTTTGTGACTGTTGAAGCTGGAGATATTTTATTTTAAGAAATGCCTGGAAATTTCTATAATAAAGGTGGGTTGTTTCTTTTTTTTAACTTAACAGAACATTTATTTTGCTGTTACTACATATATGAATATAGAGTCAATCAACTGGGGTCCATAATAAAGGACTACTTATTTTTTTTAAGTTATCATATGCATACGGTAAAGCAGTCAAACTGTACAAAAGGGTATACTGTAAAGAGATTCTACCCCATCTTTCCAGTAATACCCCTCTCCCCCAATCACAAATATTTTGCATCTCACAGAATCCTGAAGCATATGAAAGCATACATTGCCATGTTCCCCTTTCTACAACACTAATGACAAGATGCACAAAAGCATACAAATTATCAACTGCTTCCTTCTTTTTATAAAAGAGCACATGAAAGATCATTTGGCATACAGATCAGACTTTAGTTTGCAAGTAGCACTATACTTCAGGACTTGACACTTAAACCCAGATTCCAAAAGCTAAGTAAACAGACTATTAATCAGACAACCTAAAACCCAGAGTAACAAGCTACAAATGACTAAAACTAAAGTTTCCTTTTCTCTCTCCTGCACGCCCTCCCCTATCTCCATCTGGATTAACACAGGGGAGGGGGCAATTAAATAGCCTTCTTAGTTTTTGTACACAGAATACAGTATTTCACATTCCCATAAAGAACACAGAAGCTGAACCAGGTAGCTGTGTTTCCTTATCTGAAACATGACAGTATCTATATCTCAGAGTTGTGAAGATTTTATGTGAAGTGCTAAGAACAATGCCTGACATGCTGGAATAGATATTGACTATTAGTACATACAACATATCAGTACTTTAGCTTAAGGTTAGCTTTTTTGCACTTTTATTTGTACTTTTATTTTTACTTTTTTATTTCAAGATACGCTATTCTTAAAACAGGTCACAACACTAAGCTTTTGGCCCATTCTGCCACTGTACAAGCTACAAATGCTTGCTGAGCAGGAGAGGGGTGCTCTTTCATAGCATGTCTGAAAAGTGAATAAAAATCCATATGAAACAAATATTCAAATAGTTGCCATAGGAACACAGATAAGTGTGACCCATCTCCTAATTTTACATATTGCTGCATCAGTGCCAACCCTATAAGACATTTCAAAAGTATTTGCATTTTATTATCTGCTTAATTCAGCTGTCCATAAAGTTGGCTGAAACTCTGGGTGTGAATTTCTTTCAACTACTGATAATAGATTAGTGGTCTCTGGGTGCTTAAGACTCTGAAATGCTTTTGGGGGAGGATAGAAAACAAAATTACATTTTAAAGAGTTCCAATTCTGCTGTTTAATTTGTCTAATGAAAGTTATAGTAATCAGACTCTTCAAAACCATGTGACATGTTCATGCTAAGTAACCCTATTTTAACTGTTGTTTTTAGGGACACTGTAGAACAGTATTGCTAAGGCTTTCTAACTTGGCAAATACATTTCCAACACCTTTGCTTAGGGAGCAAGCTGAGAAAGCTAATGTGAACAGATGGCATAAGGTCAGTATTATCAAAAATTCTCTTTACCCTAAAGAGCTTAAGACTAAGAAATAGAAGGCAAAATGGAAAGCAAGCACATTTCTCAAAGTGCAGAAAAGGTGAAGCCACCTGGTTTGAAGCACCCCCACCACACCAAGCACACATGTACGGACACTACACTTTTTCAAAACTAGTTTCCAAATGTTTCCTAATCTACCCATGCCCCACAATTCCAGGTCATCTTACTTAACTTTTAAGTTCCTCAAATAAAATAAATATCTTAAAGAATGGAAGCCTCTTTTATTTCTGCTCTGTAATATGCCTAACTTAAGAGTCTAGGATCTTCTTACACAAAAAGACAACAGTCCTTTTACTCTGTATATGCCATGAATTACTTTGCAAGACAATTATAGATGAAAAGAGAAATAAGGAAATCCAGGACTAACATTAATATAAATAATAAAATATATAAATAAAAAAATAGAAGTAAAAGCTGTTCCTTATAAAAGCTAACATAATTGGTGAAGGACTAATGGAATTTTTCAAAAATTACTATCTGATAATTATCAATGGGTATTAAAACTAATGGCTGAAATTTCAAGGAGTAACAGATATTTATATAGTCTAAAGCAGGCGTCCTCAAACTTTCTAAACAGGGGGCCAATTCACTGTCCCTCAGACCGCTGGAGGGTCGGACTGTAGTTTAAACAAAAAAACTATGAACAAATTCCTATGCACACTGCACATATCTTATTTTGAAGTAAAAAACAAAACGGGGACAAATACAATTCACACCGCTTCATGTGTACCGCAGGCCGCAGTTTGGGACGCCTGGTCTTAAAGTATCTGCCTATTCTTTCCTTTGTATCAAAAAAAAAAAAAAAAAAAAGAGAGTAGTACAGGGGAGAAACCTGTAAAATACAACCTTTATCAAGGAATCAAGAGTTTCAGTATCACTAGCAATGAGTCAAACTGAGAGCAAATCCTTCCCTAATGTACTAAAAAGAACACATCCCTTCTGTGGTGGTTATATTTGGTAATATATCACTTGTGTGGTATACTACCAAAATTATATAACCTCAAGTTAATCATGATAAATCCAAATTGAGAAACTGTACAAAATATCTGAGTTTCTCTCCTAAAAAAAGAAAATCTGTGTCTTAAAATAAAGTGTGCTCCAGATTAAAGAAACCTAAGAGACAGGAGGATCACTCAATACAACTCATGATCCTGGATTCTTTTTTCGATATGAAGAACATTATTTGACAAAATCTAAATAAGGCCTAAGATAACAACAACAAAGTTAATTTTGTGACTCTGGTTACTGTAGTGTGATTTTAGAAAAGCATTTTATTCTTCTTAGGAAATAGGAAACTTTGTAGTGTAAAGAAGTATGTCTGCAAATTACTTTCAAATAGTTTCAGTATGTACAAAGAAAAAAGGGATAAATCAAATACAGTAAATTGATGGATATGGACAAAGGGTATCTATGGGAATTATTCGCACTGTTTGTATAAATTTGCAAGTATACAGAAATGTTTTGTTTAAAAGCAATTTCAGAGATATAACTGGAAGCAACAATGAGATCTTGCGTGGATCCTGATTTAAACAAACCAAATACATTTCATGGAAATGAGAGAAATCTGAATACGAGCTAGTTTTTAGATATTATGGGGTTCTTAAATATTAAGGGGCTATGATGATAGTCAAAAGAGACCAGTCTGACCAAGCTGGAGTATGTATCACATCATGATAGCCTAAATTTCTTTGAAATGTTTAAACAAAATTTAAAAAGCAAATACAGCAAGGTATTATTAAAAATCTAGATAATAAATACACAATTCTCCCCAGTCTTAAAGCTTAGAAATTTTATTTATTTCTTTTTTTTTTTTGAGACAGAGTCTCACTTTGTCACCCTTGGTAGAGTGCTGTAGCATCATAGCTCACAGCAATCTCCAATTCTTGGGCTCAAGCGATTCTCTTGCCTCAGCCTCCCTAATAGCTGGGACTACAGGCGCCCGCCAGAACACCCGGCTATTTTGTTTGTTTGTTTGTTTAGCGGGCCCACGCCAGGTTCAAACCCACCAGCCCCAGAGCATGTGGCCAGCGCCCTAACCACTGAGCTATGGGTGCCTCCTGGAAATTTTATTTTTAAAAAAGTTTTAGGCCAGGCACAGGGGCTCACACCTGTAATTCTAGCACTCTAGGAGGCCAAAGCAGGTGGATTGCTTGAGCTCAGGAGTTTGAGACCAGTCTGACCAAGAGCAAGACCTGGTCTCTACTTTAAAAAAAAAAAAAAAAAAACCTAGCTGGGCATCGTGACAGGTGCCTGAAGTCCTAGCTACTTAGGAAGCTAAGGCAGGAGGACTGCTTGAGCCCTAGAGTTTGAGGTGGCTGTGAGCTAAGATGACACCATGGCAGCTACCCAAGGTGATGGGAGTGAAAAAAATAGAATTCAATTTCTCAGTCACACTAGTCACACTTCAAGTGCTTAGTATGTGGCTACTGTACTGCGTGGCACAGAACAGAAACATTTCCAGCACTGCACAGTTCTATCTGACAGCACTGTTCTCAGAAGTTTTTCTTAGCAGTTCAACAAAGAGAAAAGAAAATTTTAATGTTACTAACCTTTGGCAAATATCATGAACAATTGGTAAAGAAATACCCATTTTATACACACAGAAATGAGTTAGGAAATAAGTAGAACTTTCAAGGTTTCAGAGTTCATAGGTCTGCAGGAGGCTTAAAAATATACCTACCCCGTTTCCCCGAAAATAAGACAGTGTCTAATTTTAAGGTGTGCTCCCAAAGATGCGCTAGGTCTTATTTTCAGGGAACGCCTTATCTTTCCTGTAAGTAGGCCTTATTTTCGGAGGATGTCTTATTTTCGGGGAAACAGGGTAGAAGATTCAATGCCAGCAAGCAGAATAAGAGCCCAAGGAAAAATTCAGTCTGACCTGTAATACTAGCACTCTGGGAGGCTGAGGCAGGTGGATCGCCTGAGCCCGTGGGTTTGAGACCAGCCTGAGCAAGAATGAGACCCTGACTCTAAAAAATACCATGACGCTGTTGTGGGCACCTATAGTACTAGCTTCTCGGGAGGCTGAGGCAAGAGAATCACTTGAGCCCAAGGGTTTGAGGTTGCTATGAACTATGACACCATGGCACTCTACCAAGGGTGCCAAAGTGAGACTCTGTCTCAAAAACAAACAAACATTCAAGTGGCTGCTAATGCCTAGGGTCAGAAAGAACTAAGAACAGTATTTAGCCAGGTGTGCGGATGTAATAAGATGTAGTTTCTCCAAGAACACGAGAAAAGGGAGAAACAGTGCCAAAATTTCTAAACGTTCATCAATATCTTAAAACATTTCCAAGAAGAGTATACAACTATAAGATGAATTCCCAACTCATAAAACACCAAAGAGATTATATTAAGATAAAAAAATATAGCATATTTTTTTTTAAACTTCAGCATTGCTAGACTCAGAAATCCAAGGTAAATAAATGTTCATTGGTTATTAATGCTTTAAGGTTTTTCTTGCCTTGGTTCTGAAAATATATTTGGTTGAGTTGTAAATATGGCAAAGAAAAAAGGTAAAGACAGTGTCCAACCTTGCTTTTAAGGGGAGTAAGGCATACCCAGGTGCTGCATGAAAGGTTAAACTATTCTAACACACATCAGGCACTGAGTGCACATAAGCATTCAGTATTTTAGTCATTTCTGTCTCTAGTTCTGGGACTATGGTATCATAACATAGACCATTCTAAATAAAACATATTGGTTTGAACACTATGTTACTAATGTTACATATTCAAACCTTACTTGGCCCAATTTGCTTGTTCACATGGTCCCACAGACAAAATGGGAAATAAAACCCTGATACATCAAGGAATCAAGAAACCTAGTGCAGCATCTTAATAATATATATTAGTGATCAGAATATGAAAATATTGTTAAGAGAATCAGGCCATGAAAATACTTTATCCAATAGTATATATTTATTAAGAAGAACAAAAAATGCTAGCATAAGATATATAACCAAATAAAAACACAATATTTTCCAATGCTCAATTCTTTGACTAGCCAAAGATGACTTTCCACTAGCACAAAGGTTCTCTCTCAAATAGTTCATTAAAAAAAGGTACAGTAGAACGTCTGTAAACTGACCACCCAAAGGGCTGTAACAAACTAGTCAACATAAGGAACTAGGCCTACTGTACTGATACGTACGTATGGTGCATGTCTGGTCTATGAAAATGGCATCTTAAGGAAGGGGTCAATGTAGGGAAGTGGTCAACTATGGCAGTTCTACTGTATACAAAGGCAAAAATACAATAAATTGATGAATATGAACAAAAGGTATTTATGGGAATTCTCTGCACAATTATTTGCAATGTGTTTGTGCCTACAAATACCACATGATAAAAGAATAGGTTTGGGGAAAAAAAGTAGTAATAGGTTTACTTCGCACCTACTTATTTCAAACAACAGGTCTCACATCTGATTAGACAGGAATAACTCATTGGAAATTGGCTTCTTTATTATCAGAGGAGTTTGTTTACTAATGAATGACCAGTAAACTTGTAAGGAACTCATTTACCAGCCATATCAGCTAAAAATCAAAATACAAACACATTGAAACTCATGTTTATGACAGCATTACAAAGGAGGTATGTTTCACAATTAGTGCTTGGCTTTACACTTTTCCAGATCCTTTCCCCTTGTTTCCTCTGAACAGTGAAAATGTAAAGGAAGTATGCATGATCTACTGTTTCTCAGATGAAGCTATTCTGTAAGTGGTCTGCATATAGTTTCAGTACCTTTGCTGTAAGAGAACCTTGTGTCTTGATAAGGACTTAGAGGTGTTCCCACTACAAAGTTAAGAGATCATCAATTTTAGAGAGACCTGTCAATACTCAGATACCATTACAGTATCATTAATCTCCCTATACAGGTGTAAGTATGTCCTTGAAGATTTGGTTAACTTCCTATCCCAAGTATTGCACTCAGCATAATTTCATTTAAAAGCTCCTAAACATCCTCTACCTTCTTTTTCAATCACAGTGGAAAAAAATGCTGACAGCCACCACTTTACTGGGCCCTTCCTGGAAACTAGCAGAATGTCTAATAAAAACTGCAGTTGCTGTATTCCACAGGAAATGAAAAAAAATGCTGAGAATGCAGCATTCCTTTAGTTCTTCCACCAACAGGATACCAGCTATTGTTTTCTGTAGGCTCCACAGATTTCAAGCAACAAATAAAAATGCTTTAACACCTGCTGACCCCATACGTAAACATATAGATTTTTTTCTACTCCCTGTTAGTCTTTGACAGAATCGCTATGTCTTAGAATTTTTGACTCTGGTCACTAACTCCAAATTGTAAGCAATATATATTCAGGAAGAAACCAGTCAGGGCCAGAGACTGCAAGACTAGTGGCTTGGTAAACTAAACTACCAAGAGACTAAAAGAATTTATCCTACTTGTAACCAACTGCTAATGTGAAAATTTAAAAACTTTAAATTTCACCCATTCTTTAAAAATAATCCAGTAATTAGATGAATTATGAGATCCATTAGGTCAAATCTGAACAAGTTGCAGGAGAATATAGAAAAGTTTTTATGTACCAATCTTGGAAAGGCATATGACTTTCAAGATTATTTCCTTTCCTGTATAAATGTCATTTGGCAGTACAACTATTTGGAGGGTGGGGACAGAGGAAAGAGAGTATATCCAGACTTGCCTTTCAAAGAATCAGAAAAGAGCTTACTTGGAGGTAAGCCTCAAAGATTATAATAGTGCTAACTTAACATAAAAACCATCACAGAATGATGAATATCTGAGCAGACACCAAGGGCTTAGTTTCCTAGTATGAACGAATAAAACATCTGGTCAGTTTCCTTACCATTAAAACTAGAAAGGCCCTAAAAGAAACTTCATTTTATGACACACCTTCCCTATAACCTCACAAATGCATATTGAAGTGGCAGTCTAGTGTTAACATTGATTCAGTTCAACCTCATCACTATTGTACATAATCATTTACTTCTCTAGTCTACTAAGAGACCTTCCAGGAAATTATACATCATGCTCTATCACTAATTTTTCTAATTAGGTCAATCATTTAAAGCATGGTCAGCTACCAGGCACTACAAGTTATAATACTAGAATCATTTTTTTAAACAATTAAGTCACTGGACTATTTTCCTGTTAATATAAATACTGCAAATATCATTTTCAAATGAGTGAATAAAATTAACAATCAGCATGAGGAGTTACAGGTTATCTCAAAATCATTTAATATTAAATTGAAGGAGTTCAAATTACAATAATTAAAATGACTGCTCAGTTAACACCTATTGAGCATCTAGTACTTGGCAACATCAATTCAATTATTTTAAGTACAATGTTTTGTATAAAATTACCTCCTTTGTTTACTTTGTGTTAGACTATAACCTTGTCATTACTACTGAGCAAACAACCAACAAAAAAATAGGTTTTAGTCTCAAGGGACGCTTAAATTGTAGCTCATGTCCTCTAAAAAGAGAGAGAACTCTTTCCATCTCAAAAATTACAGACATTGCTGTATTACTTGGAGTGCTAGAAAACTAAGATTTACTTTGAGACCACCTTGAGCAAGAATGTGAACCTGTCTCTACTAAAAATAGAAAAACTAGCCATGAGTTGTGGCAGGCGCCTATAGTCCCAGCTTCTAGGGAGGCTGAGACAAGGGGATCACTTAAGCCCAAGAGTTTAAGGTTGCTGTGAACTACGATGCCACAGCTCTCTACCCAGGGTAACAGAGTAAGACTCTCTCCAACAACAATTTAAAAAAAAAAACCCAAACAACCCTTAAGATTACCTTGACTTCTTTGGTCAGAGACAGCGTGTGCACTGGATGGTTTTTTGTTTTCTTTTAATTCATGATACTAAAACTTCCTCAGGCCTGTTCCAAACATCAAATCTTTTTAATCTTGTTTCTATCATATTAGGAAAGCTTTCTTCCATTATCTGAAAAGAGCTTCCACTCTAGTTATTTTGGTTTCTATAATTTGTAATCTATTCTATCACACATACCATTTTAATTCTGGATTTACTTCTGAATTCAAAAGTGTTTTTTAAAAATCTTCAAGTTACTGTCACTTCATGTTGCTGGTTCATTCCACAGACACAATTCTGCTCTTAATTGCCTTCAGTGCCAATTGTTTATTCTATAGAGTTTCTGTTATTACAATGCATTATCTCCATGGGTCTTTCTGTTCCTTTTATATCAACTTTTTCTGCATGTCACAGATGATGCCAACAGTTCTCTAAAGTTTTCTTCTGATTCCAGAAGAAAAAAAAATTAAGTATTTCTTCAGGCCTCTCCCCAGCTTTCTAGTTTCCCAGAAGCAGTGTATTTAAACAATTACTAAGGAGCTACCATGTGCTAGACATTACGCTAATGCACAGAGAACTCTATAGTAAATGAGACAGTCCTTTCCACTGTGTTATAGGTACACAGTAATTACAATAGTGCCATGAAGGCTCGGCACCTCTAGCTCAGTGGCTAGGGCATCAGCCACACACACTGGAGCTGGCAGGTTCAAATCCAGCCCAGGCCCGCCAAACAACGACAACTACAACCAAAAAACAGCCCGGTGTTGTGGCAGGCGCCTGTAGTCCCAGCTACTCGGGAGGCTGAGGCAGGAGAATCGCCTAAACCCAAGAGTTTGAGGTTGCTGTGAGCTGTGACTCCAAAGCACTCTACCGAGGACAATAAAGTAAGACTGTCTCAAAAAAAAAAAAAAAGGAAACTTATTCCTGAAGGAAATTTATAGAAAAAAAGGAACCTGCCTTAAATATTTCCATATAGCTGAATACAGAATATTACAGAGAGTGGGGAAAGATAGGAGCTTTGCAAAAGATGTTTTCCCAATTTTTTTCTTCATTATTCATCTTTAAATGAGATCTACTCCAAGTCAGTTGTTTTACCAAGCACAGCATATACAGATCACGTGGCTTCACTCTGTCCCCTTTGGTGCTTTTTTAAGCTACATTCTCAGATGAGCAGCTGGTCAGAAATAAATAAGAGCAATTCTCAATCCAATTCCCATTTTTCATCTTCTATGTATGATTCCCTGAGTTTCAACTAAGGGTTTTCCAAAACTATAATCTCGGCTCAGCACCTATACCTCAAGCAGCTAAGGCACCGGCCATACACACCAGAGCTGGCAGATTCGAATCCAGCCCGGGCCTGACAAACAGCAATGACAATTACAACCAATAAATGGCTGGGTGTTGTGGTGGGTGCTTGTAGTCCCAGCTACTTGGGAGGCTGAGGCAAGAGAATCACTTAAGCCCAGGAGTTGGAGGTTGCTGTGAGCTGTGATGCCATAGCACTCTACCCAGGGCAACAGCTTGAGGCTCTGTCTCCAAAGGGAAAAAAAAAAAAAAACCACCCCAACTATAATCTCTAGGACATCTAGTGTATATTATTATGAGAGTTCTTTCCTTCTCTACTCCAGAAATGGACTGGATATAGAAAATGCAAACTAGGAAAGAGTCTGGTGTTAACTCCAAGACCTTGGCTTCTGTAACTGGGTAGATGAGTTCTGTCTTCTAGCATGACATATAAGTTCAACTCAAGTGGACAAAGGAAGACTCTCTGAGAGTACAGAGGAAGAACTACTATCTGAATTTAAGGGCTAAGTATAATGCTATGAACACAAACATAATTTAACTTTAAAATTGTTCAGGAAGTATTATTTCTTTCTTTTTTTTTAGACAGAGCCTCAAGCTGTCTGTCGCCCTGGGTAAAGTCCTATGGCATCACAGCTCACAGCAACCTCCAACTCCTGGGCTTAAGTGATTCTCTTGCCTCAGCCTCCCTAGTAGCTGGGACTACAGGCACCTGCTACAGCGCCTGGCTATTTTTTTGGTTGTAGTTGTCACTGTTGTTTGGCAGGCCTGGGCTGGATTCGAACTCGCCAGCTCTGGTGCATGTGGCTGGCGCCTTAGCTGCTTGAGCTACAGGCGTGGAGCCAGGAAATACTATTTCAATTCAGTGAATGAGGAACTTGAGACACGCTGAAAACCTGAAATCATCAAATAAAGCCCATATTAAACATTAAGATATTTTCCAGAAAAGCACATTTTAGAGTTTAAAAAAAAAAAAAAATATATATATATATATATACACGTGGTTTTAAAGGACCTGGTTCCTATTCTATCAGCAATAACCTTTAAGGGCGGTGCCTGTGGCTCCGTGGGTAAAGCACTGGCCCCATATACCAAGGGTGGCAGGTTCAAACTCCCCCTGGCCAAACTGCAACAAAAAAAATAGCTGAGTGTCGTGGCAGGTGCCTGTAGTCCCAGCTGCTCTGGAGGCTGAGGCAAGAGAATCACCTAAGTCCAGGAGTTGGAAGTTGCTGTGAGCTGTGACACCACAGTACTCTACCGAGGGCAATAAAGTGAAACTGTCTCTACCAAAAAAAAGAAGAAAGAAATAACCTTTAAAACCTGCTTTACTTTAGAACTTATAGAAAATCCTTATTTACTTAATGATTCAGAACAGGAAGTACTAACATTGCTGACAGTTCTGCCTTCAAAGCAAAACTCCACAAGTTTTAACCATTTTCCCTTTTACCATTATGCTACTCAAAATAAGCAAGCATATTCTACTCAACCTTCCTTTTCTACCCACTTTAAACACAACTGTCTACCTCTAGCTTCAAGTTTATTAGTATAAACACAAAACACTAATTTATAGTAAAATACAAAGTAAAAGTTCCCTCCATTCATTAGAGATTTCAGACTGAGATACACTCACTCTTGTTATTAAGGAGAAGTCCATAAAAAAGTTTGAGAAGTTCAGCCTTATCAGAGGGATGTAGATAATCCTGATTACAAGTTAACCTGATCTCAATCATTCTGCACAATTTCCAATGGGAACCTGGACAAAGCCCTTTAGAAAGCTATCATTTAATCCTTCAAGCATAGAAAATTAGATGTTGCTTCACTGGTTTCTACTTTTCTCATAATATTTAAAAATGCCCTAAAACCAAACTTGAATACTAGAATCAAAGAACATCACAGCACAGATACAAATAATTGTGGTATATTTTGCAATACTAATTAAACAGAACATTTACCAAATTAGGTAAAGGTGTCAAAATGAAAGAACAAGTTTTTAATGTCTAACTACCCACACTAGTTGTGTGACTCTACAAGCTACCTGCTGTGGACTTCGTTTTTCCCATCTGTAAAGTAAGGATAACCCTACCTAGCTGAAGGGATTCTCTTGCCAATTAAATGAGATAATGGATGTGAATATTTAACAGAATTCTTGGCATACAGTAGGTGATCAAACAGATATACATGGTCAATGTATTTTGATTTTATAGATTAGATTTCAGGACTATTAAGATTTGATGAATAGTTCTTCCCTTGAAAGTAGGGAAAAATACCTTAAATTATGTCTTCTATAACACAAAAGAAGAAACACAAAATACAAATCTGATAGATGGGTTTTGCATAATACTTTCAGATCCAAGCTTTTCAGCTATTTCTTTTTTTTCTTGTAGAGACAGAGTCTCACTGTACCGTCCTCGGGTTGAGTGCCATGACTTCACAGGGCTCACAGCAACCTCTTAACTCTTGGGCTTACGCGATTCTCTTGCCTCAGCCTCCCAAGCAGCTGGGACTACAGGCGCCCGCCACAACACCTGGCTATTTTTTGTTGCAGTTTGGCTGGGGCTGGGTTTCAACCCACCACTCTGGGCATATGGGGTCGGCGCCCTACTCACTGAGCCACAGGCACCGCCCGACTTTACAGCTATTTCTTGAGTTAAGAGCATTAGCCTCAGGCACTTGACCAAGGAGAGGAAACAGATACCCAGAGCTGTAAACTTTGTTACAGCTCACAAGACAGGTTGAGTTTACCAAACAGCTTTAGCAGGGCACATATACAAATGAATTCAGAAAAAACAGCCTCATTCTAATATAAAGGACTAAAATATCAGGTATAAACTTTTCTTTTTTAAAAATTTATTATTAAATCATAGCTGCGTACACTAATGCAATCATGGGGCACCATACACTGGTTTTATGTAGCATTTGACATATATTTTCATCACACTGGTTAACATAGCCTGCCTGGCATTTTCTTAGTTACAGTGTTAAGACATTTATAGTCTACATTTAGTAAGTTTCACATGTACCATTGTAAGATGCACCTGAAGTTATTTTCCATCTAAGTTTCACTTCAACCCTTCCACCTTAAAAGAGCACATATAAGAATAATAAAGACCTGACTTGGCATTCCACATGGATATTTTATTAGATATGATTCATCAGGTTTCTCTAATATGTCTGATCAAAGAAAACTAATTAAAAATATACCAATGACACACAATGAGAGTTCATAGGGTATAATGAAAAGTTAATTAAAATTTTCTTTTCGGGAGCAGTTTCAGAGCAACGACTCACACCAGTAATCCCAGCACTCTGGGAGGCTGAGGTGAAAGGACTGTTTGAGCTTGAGCTTTGGAGTTCAAGACCAGCCTGAGCAAGAGTAATATCCCTTCTCCTCCCTGCTAAAAATAGAAAAATTAGCCTGGCATTGTGGCAAGTGCCTGTAGTCCCAGCTACTTAGGAAGTTGAGGCAGGAGCATCACTTGAACACAGGAGTCTAAAGGTGCTGCTATGAGTTAGGCTGACAACAGGGCACTCTAGCCTGGGGCAACAGAGTGAGACTTTCTCTCAAATTAAAAAAAAAAAAAAAAGTTCTGCATAATATCTAATGTTCAAATACCTAAAAGATACAAAGTCAAGTAGACACCACCATGACTGGAACAGTATATGGACAGCCTTTGCCAACTAATCAATGCAAACAAGAATGCAAGGTACAGTCCATTATGTTTACCACTTTGTCCCTGGAGTCTAATAGTTCTTGACATGTAGTAAGTACTTAAATCTTTGGTGAATGTGCTATTCCCAAATATTTATAAAAAATCTAAGTCAGCGAATGAATAATGGGTCACTGGTTGAGATACCTGAATAAAATACACTAGACAAAAACTATATAGCTAACAATTAATGGTCCTAAGTTGCATTGTTACCAAGTACTTTCACATACAAGATCTCAGACCTTCATACTAACTTTATAAAGCAGTATGCCTGAACAGAGAAAAAAAAAAAAACATATAGGCTACTATGTTGTCCAATATAGAAGTCACAACAGAATTTTGAGCACTTGAAATGCAGTTACTAATTAAAATTAAATAACTGATAATTGATTCAGTTATTGGAAAACTTATGTTTAGAATCACTGAAATATGAAATCTGCTTTTTTGGTTATAAATTTTTTGAACTTTAAATAAAGATCATGCATTTCCAATAAAAATGGGGTCTGAATTGATTATGTGCTCTAAGCCTAAAATACACACCATATTTGGAAAATTAATACACAAAAATGCAAACTATCTCAGTAAATTTTATACTGTCTACATACTAAAATATTTCAGGAACAGTTAAATAAAATATATTAAAATTAATATCATTTGTTTACCTTTAACATAGCCATATTTTTTTCCTATTGGATAGCATGGGTCTCAACAACCCCTAAAACCTATGCTCTGTCCACTATACCACATTAATCACCTTTTAAAAACTAGAAGTCACCCTTCAGGGGCTAAGTCCAACTGAAAAAACATTAGGATACTATACAGCTTCTCTTAAGGACAATTACTCCATTTCTTTGAAATATTTTGTATCAGAAGACTAATACGAGGACCATTTTGATCCTGTTCCCAATACTTTTTCTATCTGTTCTTCATTTAAGAAAGGTACCTGGGAGAATGAGTGAAGATCTAAAAGCACCGAGCCACATTCACAAAACATGACTTTGGATCTCAAGAAATCTGCTGCTAGTCATCCTTCATCACCATCACCTTCCAAAAGAGACAGTACTTAACTAAAACTTTTGAATAATGAATGTTGTAATTTTTAGCTAACAAAATGTTCTAACACATAAATGATTTATCTGAGTGTACAGATTTTCAATCTTACAAAGCACATCAGTATGGCCTATAATTATACAGTCCACTGTTATAGTCAACTACCACATATGGCTATTTACCTTTGAATTAATTAAAAGGAAATAAATGCAAGAATTAGTTCCTCAGTCATCTAAGCCACACTGCAAAGGCTTAATACCCCTATGTAAGTAACAGACTCCACATACTGTTCCAATCATGGTGGTGTCTACTTTACTTTCCATCATTGAAGAAAGTTCTATAGGGCAATAACTCCAAAGAGCAAAAGCCACATTAATAAAACATATAGAAAAAAACAGCTTATTAATACTATATAGGGTTACATACAAGCATTGAAAAATAATTCTGCCAAGGTAAGGACTCAAAAAGGCCTTTTAAAACCAAGATATACATTCCAGTTATGGTTAGAAACCACTGTTCCAAGAGCAAACTATCGAAGTTCCTGACATTGTTGTGTGTCACTGCACGTTAAAATGACTGTGGTTCTATAAACACACTACTCTGCGTCTTACAGCAAAATGAAAGCATTTACACTAAAATTAAACACAGTTCTTTAAGCTAAGTTGGCCACTAAGAAAATCCTGAAGAATATGATGTATCTTGAACTGGGAAGCTATTCCCAGGCTAGACAGCAGCTTAATTCCAGGCAGTATCTTATACAAACAGTACAGCTGAGCACAGAATATATCCCAGTAGTATTCAGCACTGCTTTTTCTTTGCAAACCAAAATAATCATAGCAAGAAACTACCATTCAACTCAACAGTACATTCCCTGCTGGAATTTACAGATCAAAGGGTAGGGAGATTTTTAATTTAAGACCCAAAGAACCCAGGAATATAATGCAATGTGTTAATTGCCATACAAATACTTAATGCACAAAAAAAACTGAGAATTACAGGCAACATTTTATATGTAGCCTAAGATTTTTTTTTCAGAATTGCCAACTCTATATGTTGCTCAAACAGGTACTCATTTGCTGACTGCTATTAGTCTAAACATCCTAAAAAAGAAAAAAACCTTCATAACTTAAATATTAACATTAATTTGCTGGAATTCCAACCCTGAAGACAGAGCCTTCAGTTGCCAATGCTGTCATGGGATAGAAAAATAAACTCATTTACAGTTCATGTTTTGAAGTTTCACAAGCTAACTCTATACTCATACTCAAGTTCCTCATTCCTTCTTCCCCCCCCAACCCCCCGCCCCCATCGGGGTGTTTCAGAAAATTTTCTGCTACTTAGCAAACTGGCAGAGGCTCAGAAGTCAAAGACCCAAGATGCCATTAAAAAAAAAAAAAATCCTTATTACTTTAAAAAAGGGAGGAGATAAAAATGTGAAGCCAAAAGATATTCTGGAAGAGCCTGGGGATTGGGGTTCTTTGGGCAACTGATTATTACCAACTAGTCATACCAGCTAAGCTTAAGTTTAGAAATGATACAGCACTCCAAAACCAGAGGAATAAATTTTTCAAGTATATATGCAAAGTTGCTTTATACCCAAAATCTTCAAATCATCTGAGAAGGAATAGCTTCATTCACATATTGAAAGAAACTCTGAACTACTGAGAAATCAGAACTGTATAAAAATCTGTCTTCAGTAAGTGAAAGGCTGGATTCCAATCTTTGGGATCACTGACCATCAAACAATTCTTGTCTCTTTAATAGAAATAAAAAAAGCTATTCCTCAAACCATCACTGATGAATAAGTAAAATTTACTAGTGGGCTACACATCTATCATGTAGAATAAACAGCAGCTGTACATACTTTCTTGTGTATGGTTTACAAACATTTGTCTGCGGGAAGATATTTCAGATTCATTTTATGTGAGGCCAAGCCCATGTTTTTCCCTGTACACTCAAAAACAATACCTTCCTAATGCTCCACATTCTTTTGCCACCCCACTTTAACAGAAATATAACCACAGCAATTAAACTCAGATTGATCATAAAATAACTTCTGAATATGCATTCTGTCACTTAACTTTTTAACCTTTTGTAAATTAGTGCTTTTACTGCCAAGGTGTATTTCATTACTTCAGATGAATTACTTGATAACCATAAATGAACTGAAGAAACTGCATTACTTAACTAATTTTGTGGGTAAAGATGTGTTACTCTTTACTTTTAAGCCTTAAAGAATTCCTTGCTAGTGCAAGCAAATGTGACAATACCCGCAAAGAAATAAGAAATGTTGCTCATAGTCTGATTATTAAACGCTTTCATTAACAAGAATCCTTTATGTATGTTAAACCAAAGAAAAGAATGTAAAAGAAATTGCCATCAATGGTAAAGAGTCTAACAGATCACTAATATTCGTGTCATGTCATACCAATATGATAATGAACCCTTTAGTAAATTGAGCTGAGGCAAGCTTCTTCAAGGGGATATTTGAAAAGAAAGAAAATTAATATCAATAGATTATTTTAGCTAAATTAAAAACCAGGATTGATGAACCAGGAAAATTAAAAACTCTGAAGAGGCTTAATTCAGCGAAGCCTTCCAATGGTCACCTGCCTAGACTGGTCATTGGCATATTGCCAGAAAAGACAACAATATGTTGTTGCTACAGGATAAGGAACTGCAGGAAGATCTCTAGAACCTGAAGGAAAGCTAGTTACAGACCAAATAACCCTGCAATCTCAGAGCAGGTGTGCTCTATCTATCCTAAGGGCTCAGTTCAATTCCTTGCAATCCTGAGCAGAGTAATCACGTCAATCCCACAACTATCTGCTAGACGCCAGAGACCCCAAGATAACCTCTGGATAACTCTTTCCTACCTTCTAGAATTAAAGGGGAGATAGGGTTAAGAGGCACATCACCCCCAGAGAAATCAAAGGGAAAAAAAAAAACGAGTTACCCCTAGGGGCCTTGACCCCACGCACCGTGAGGTTGACATCGCCCTAAGAAATGCGTCCCCCAGTCTACCTTTTTTTCAGTTCCTTCGGTGACCTTCTGTCTCTATTGCCTCGGGGAAGGCCAGAGACAAGCTACAGCTGATTCCCCCTACCTCCGGGGAAGGTGCCTTTCTCAGTAGAGAGCAGCAAAAGGAAGAAAAAAGGTTGCTCCTCCCCCAACCCACCCGCCCCACAGCCCCTGAGCACAGACACCATAGGGGAAAAAGAGGAGCAGTGGAAGGTGACAGCCCTGCACTGGTCCAGGGGGTGATGAGAAACCTTATTTAGAGAAAAACACATAAGAATCCTCCCTCCTCACCCCATCCAAATGAATGAAGTGAATAAAATGCGGCGGGGAGAGTTAGTACACCAAATTCTGGCCATCCAGGAAGCAAGATAGGCCTTCGAACCCAGGCCTGGCCTCACAGTCCTTTACACTCAGACTCTCGGCCTTTCCATATTCAACCCTATAAGGTTTCTAAGATAACTGCCCCTCCTCCATTTATCCCAAACACCGATATATACCCCCCAACACCCACCCCAGTTTCTATTCTGCTCGGGCCCACACTCCAGCTTCTTCTATCCTTACACCCTCTCCACAGCCCTCACCAGCCCGCGTCCGTCCGCACCTGGAGATGCTCCTGAAAACGAATTGGCAGAATCTGGGCCATGGCGCTGTCGGGGGGGGGTATGGTCTCCTCCTGTCACTGGGGCTGTGGGGCAATAGCTGCCCGAACTCTCTAAGAGAGAGGAGGAGGAGGGGAGGGGAGGGGGGCTAGGCTCAGCAGTATATTCTCTGGGGACGCAGGAAACTGGCGGGCGGACGAAAGAGCTCGGTTCGGGGGCGGAGGCTCCAGGGGCCGGGAGAGCCGCAATGGCGGAACCGGGCGCAGCGCAGACTCCGGAAACGGCTGAGCCCTGCGGAAGGATTCCGGCGACAGAACTCCGCCCAGTCGTCTCACCCCCCTCCCGCTTATGTACCCCTCCACGGAGCGTCGCGGCGCGGCCGGGCGCAGTGCGCCGCAGCCTCGCTTACAGATGCGGCGCTAGGAAAAATAGAGGAACTGGAGGGACTACTTTTTCAGACCCGTCACTTTTTCCAGTCTCTAGCTTTTTCCTCCCTTCCCCCTTCTTTTTTTTTTTGCATTTTGCCACATCATGCGACTCGGGGCGACCGACGTCATTTCCGTAGGCGCTTTAGGTCCCACCCACGTACTTCCAGGTGCACGTGATGCTCCTAGGGAAAGGTTGGCTGAAAGCTGCTGGAATGGAGAGCTAGTTCCAAGGAAATGCGGCGTCTCCTGGGACTGAGATGACTATTGGGCACCTCGAGGCAAAACGGGTGCTGTTTCCTTCCCTTGCGGCACGTTTTTGGACTGAGCCCCTTACAAAAAGGACGTGGCGTGGGTGAGGGGCCAGCCTCCCGCCCTCTCCGTGACTCAGGGAAATGGCCCCGCTGCAGAGCGCTCCCTTGGCAGCGGGCTGCAGCACTCCTCCCCCGCCTAGTTTCATATAGTGGGTGGTTTCTTATATCCCTTAGAGGGGGGTAATGAAATGAGTTGAAAATCCTCCCTGCCCTTACACACGCCCTTCTGACGGTTAGAAAACCTGATGCGCGGATTCTAAATAGAACTAGCATTCTCTCTGGGTGTTGATAGGAAATTAACTCAAAGGACAGTGAAGGCCAAAGTATTTCAAGCTGGCCTTATACCATACCTTTTCTTAACGTTTCTGCAGACATGTATCGGCCTAGTTTAGTTACCTGATGAAAAATTTGACTATCATAACGTTAAATGATTAGACCAAAATTGTAGTAGGGTTTTTTTTTTAGCCATATCAAATTTATGAGTCTCAAATATTTACGTAAAGATGGTTGGCAAAACATGAAGGCTCTTAGAGGAAAGCGAATAACCGTGTATTTCAGTGGGACCACCTCAACATTGCCTGTAGCTGACACTAGAGCGCTTCAAAGTTGGAGCATCGTTGTCTTTTACAGCATAAAGGTATCTATGGCATTCATCATTGATTAAAAGCCTTCCCACTACTTTCTTGCTACAGTATAAGCTGTAATAATGTTTCATAATAGCACTAATAAAAAAGGGAAGAATTTAGTTCTGTGCCTTTCATCTTTATTAGTAGTACAACCCCTTCCCCCCCGCAAAGATCTCAAGGAAAAAAACTCAACTCCGCGATAATTATTTTTAGTGCCCTTTTAAGTTAAAGAATACAAAGCCCTGATGGGTATATAATAATTTTGTGTGTTAAGCAGTTTTGCTTACACTGAGGATTCTGCTTAATCATTCTACTTGCTTTTAGTGTTTTTCCCAAAATATTTACCATGAGGATGAGAGGATCTGGCAGGAAAGGGCAGAGACTACTGTGCAAAGAAAAGCCTTGTCACCATGTTCGAAGAGTGAATATTTATGCTTCAAAATTTCATCTTCAAGTATTTGTTAGGCCAAGTATTTGAACCTTTGGGTTCTGCAACATTTGAAATGACCTTTCTAATTACGTCTAATAGTAGCTGCTTTAAAGCCTTTTTAGAAATAGACAAATTGTAAGTTAAAATTTTAAGGGAGTTACTGTTTTCTTACAGTAATACGTTAATCAAGTTAGATTTTCAGCTAAAGAAATTAATGTACACAGCTATGATTTAATAAAAAAAAAGAAACATTTTCAGCTTTATCAAGAATGGGCTACCAAAATTTATTAGTAAGTATCTTCCTTTTTCATATAGACCCTGTAACTTTAAGTACATTTAGAATTCCCAAAGCAAATGATTTTTAATTTAGCTATTTGGCATGCAATACTTAACCAAAAAGTGCACTGAGGTTCTGTCACAGTGACTGCTGTGTCATCACACATAGAAATCTAATGAATATGTTGTTCTAAAGAATCATTTAGGGAGAAGAAAAATAAATTATGTTATTGTGGATCATTGTGAATACTGACCCTTCAAATTAATTTTTCAAGAGAAAAAAAGTCCAGATTAACATATAACAAGCCCCCAAACCCACCTATGCCTTTCTAAAGATTAGTAATTTGGGTGGGGTAATAGGGATTTATTTTTGCGGGAGTATGCTGCTTTTGGTAATGGTGGAGAGGCAGGAGAAAGGTTGTCAAATCCCTAATTTAGAAACTCCAAAGTGGTTTAGAAACCCTTAAAGGCGCAAGCCCTGTTAAATTACCTAAGGATACCTGAATTGCATTGTTTTTGAGTATTACCTTAAGTTACAGGAAAGGATAACCCAGAAGCCAAATCCTGCATCCCAGAATGCTTTTTCTCTTAATAATCTAAAAAATCTATAATCAATTAATTTAATAGTCTTAATAAGACTACTGCTATGAACGAAGGAATCATCACCCTGGCTTTTGCTTTTAGAAAATGTTTTAGCAAAGTAGCCACGTTAATAAAATGGCCAGGTTCTTTCAGTTTCAAACTATTTTTGTCGGAATGTTCATCAATAGTAGGTCTTTGTCATGAGTCACAAGTGTGATTCGCAAAAACTACTTTGCTTCATCTATTATTGAGTGCCAGTTTCTCAAAACCTTATACAGGAAACCTGTATTATGCCACTAATATTTTATTGCCAGAAACTGTGATTACCCTAGGATGACACCTCAAAAACCTTTCACTGTAAGATTCTTCTGCAGCAGTTCATTTTCAAACAGCCATGATATTAAGGTCCCTAACTTTTAAAATCTTGATCTTTTAAATAGAAGTATTAAATCAAAACTTTAATACTTAATCCATTGTACCAAATATTTGCAATTCAGATTTTAATGAAGCCATGAAGGATATACTTCAGTATTACCCAAGTTAGATACTTTATTTTGTCATTGAAATAGCTTTGAAACATCTCCCTACCCCACCCCCCAGGCCATTGTCCATCCCTTTGGGATTATACTAAGTCTTTATCTTTCTATGGAAGATAAAGAACAGGAAAAAATAAAGATCTGGATGTCAAATGCCAGTTTAAGAAAAAAAAAAAAAAGCCTTGTGTAAGGCACTGACTATAGGCAAGGCTTCCCTTGAAAAATGAAAAATCAGGAAACATTTATGAAACAACAACAAAAATGAAATGGCCTTTTTCTTTCAGTATGAAATGGACTTGAGTTTATACTCTTGACATCATTCACTGCTCAGGTTTGTCTTAAACCTTCATATATTTATATAGACAAGTTTTATAATGTATCATGGATGGCAATTAAATAAATAGGCTTTACCCTGTATCAGCAGATGGCATTTTTTTTTTCTGGAGACAGAGTCTCAAGCTGTTGCCCTGGCTAGAGTGCCATGGTGTCATAGCTCACAGTACCTCCAACTCTTGGAAAATGTTTGTGGGTCATGCTGGTGACAGAAATAACTCTAGGAGGTGAAAACAAAAAGTTCTATAACTTTAGAAATAAAAAAAAAAATAGCCCATTAACAGCCATTCCCATATTCTCTCTCTCATTAATAAAAGATTTTATAGATCTTGTGATCCTCTTGCCTCAGTTTTTCTATTTAGTAGAGACGGGGTCTTGCTTTTGCTCAGGCTAGTCTTGAACTTGGAGCTCAAGCAATCCACCTGCCTTGGCCTCCCAGAGTGCTCGGATTACAGGCATGGCCATGGTGCCAGGCAGAGAGCATGTTCTTTTTATTTATTTTTTTTTTGAGACAGAAATCTCACTATATTGCCCTCGGTAGAGTGCTGTAACATCACAGCTCACAGCGACCTCAATCTCTGGGGCTTAAGCGATTCTCTTGCCTCAGCCTCCCAAGTAGCTGGGACTACAGGTGCCCGACACAACGCCCGACTAATTTTAAGAGATAAGTTCTTGCTCAGGCTCAGTGGGTCTCGAACCTGTGAGCTCAGGCAATCCACCTGCCTCAGCCTCCCAGAGTGCTAGGATTATAGGCATGAGCCACTGTCCCCAGTCAGGGAGCATATTCTAAATGGGAAAAGAATCCTGTGGGGATCCAACCTGGAATGTAGTCATGTTATATAGGCCCCTCCCATATTTTCTAAAGGTTAAATCAGATCCTTAAAGAGGAATGGGGTGGTTCATGACATTATCTTAAAAAGTCATCTCATGAAAGTTGGTTTAAATATAGCAATTCACTGAATGTTGTTGAAAGAAAAACTCAGAAGCATTTTAATTCTGATGATCATGAGTTAGATGCCAAGAAACCACATCCGAAAACATAACAAGAAGCTCCATAGCTCATAAGATCTATAAAATCTTGTATTAATGAGCGAGAGAATGTGAGAATGGCTGTTAATGGGCTATTTTTTTTTCTTATTTCTAAATTTGTAGAACTCTTTGTTTTCACCTCCTAGAGTTATTTCTGTCACCAGCATGACCCACAAACATTTTCCTCTAGCAGTTTTGAAGTTTTGTCACACTCCAGGGATAGTTCTGCCAGTAGCAATGGATATATGTAGCCTTGTTAACGGTAGTAAACTCTATCTTCCCCAGAATAGTGAAGGACTGAGATGTGGTAAACAAAGTTTTGGTTAACTCAATAATAAAGTTTCAAGGACTTATAA